>NC_068937.1:135260440-135597544 GCF_016801865.2 Culex pipiens pallens | reverse complement strand
GATGAATGTTAAGTTAAATTCACCAAAATCTTAATTCTAGAGTAAATTTTTAAAACAATCTATGAGTCATGGATTTCCTATGCAGATAGGACCTTTTGAAAATTTTATCTAGAATTAAGCATTGGTACTCACTTTTGAGTAAGTTACGTTTTCACATAATATGAGAAATTTTTACTTTATTTTATCGCGTCAATTAAATTTAGGAGGACTTTTGAGACGAATTTTCCAAAAATTGATATTTACATCAAAAAATTGCACACTTTCGTGTCTGTTTGTCTGTGCTCTGAGCCTGCTTTTGGCATTTGGTGTACGCTACACAGCAAAGTGAGCACTAAGCGAACCGAAAACTGGCTGTGACACCGAGCGTGGGATAATTTTGATGTGAAAAATTGACTTTACTCCGGGTCGTTGCACGAAAATATTACCGTTTCAATTTGTCGTATTAAAAAGCTGTTGACTTTGAAGAGTTTCAATTTGCTTTTTATTATTTATTTAATTGATTTGATATAATCTTTCTTAAGGCTTATTTAAATTTCCTGTGGAAATTACTCAATTTTGTATAAATTCATGTTGGGGGATTCGGGGTAATCTTTAAAGTATCCAAATTTTTTCGAGTGATTTTTTCTAGAATTCAGACTAGTTCAGTTCAGTTGTAGACCACCTTCTAAAATAAGACAGGTTTAATGTAGCGTGATAGCGAAATCTCAGCCCCACACACATACCCTCCACTTTAAGTACCCATTAGAGGCAGTGTTGCCAGCTCATTTCCCCTGCCACCTGCCAACAATTACGACACTGTCAGACACACCAAACAGTTCGCTCCTCTTCGCATTAGTCATTAAAAGATCCCCAACCCTGTGGAGTAATAATTTAATAAACACTACCTTCGTCGTCGTCGTGGCCTACTTGAAAGCATCCAAGATGGCGGCGACGGCGGATCATAACCGCACTGGCACTGTCGTCGTCGTCCTTGTCCCAGGCCATAATAACAGTAATGATGATAATAAGGGCCCCGGAATAGCGCCACTTGTGGCAAACGGCAGATCCGGAACGGACGGCGCTTTCTCGGAACCGACGGTGACTCTATCGCCACGTCGCAGATGCCAGATAGCATGAAGACGGTAGTGCTTGATTAATTGACAATGGGGAATTACGTGTTGATACTGTGTGGTTGCCAGCGGGTAAACAAACGGGCATCCGATTGTGCTACTTAGTTGAATTGTTTCAATTTAGCGTGTGAGTTTGACAGGTTTGAATTTATTATGGTTTTGTGTGCTCAAGTAAGCGTGTACATCTGACAGCTTGAAACTTTAATCAAAACTTAAAGTGAGTGCACTCTACAAGTTGGATTTCTCAGATTTTATGAATACATTATGCAAAAGAAGTCTCTTGAAATCCTTCTTCTTTATTCATAGTAGCAAATCTGGGCAAACTTTTACTATCAGCTTATTCAGATTGATTTCAGCGGCCAAAGTAGCTCAACGAGTGAATTGATAGTTTCAGGCGGGCAAAAAAGTGAATAAAACCCCCGCTCTTCATACTTTTTCCACCGGCAGGACGGCGAAATCGCTTGCTTCAATATTTAATCAAAATGGAACGAGCGCCCTACGGCGGGAAGCCACGTTCTGGGAAGTTTCACTTTTTCAATGTTCGACGGTGAAAAAAAAACAGCTCATGAATTATGAACGAAAGGCTCGATCCCTTGGTTTGTAGTTGGCCATGACAAAAAATCACTTTCGAGTTTTTGTTTGAGTTAAATCTACTTAAAGGATTACTGCTTTTGTTTTGCGTGTATCAATCTGTCACAAAAATTACACTATTCTTCGAAAGTACTCAATCTTTTCGTTGATTTAACCAACAATAAAGAAAATAACAAATTTCAAAGAATTCAATTTGGCCACATCCTCTCATTTTTTAAATTCAATCACGCAGCCGTATCCTTTCCGTTTGAAAAAAAAAAACAGCTCATGAATTATGAACGAAAGGCTCGATCCCCTGGTTTGTAGTTGGCCATGATAAAAAATCACTTTCGAGTTTATGTTTGAGTTAAATCTACTTAAAAGATTACTGCTTTTGTTTTGCGTGTATCAATCTGTCACAAAAAATACACTATTCTTGGAAAGTACTCAATCTTTTCGTTGATTTAACCAACAATAAAGAAAATAACAAATTTCAAAGAATTCAATTTTGCCACATCCTCTCATTTTTAAAATTCAATCACGCAGCCGTATCCTTTCCGTTTGAAATTATTAATTTTCACTCCGCTGGAGGGACGTGACATCCATAACTAATCCAGCCGCCATCATAATTAAAAATTAAGCACACAGAAGTGGCTTCCAAGTCACACTTGCGCTCTCTTCTCGCAGCTTTTTTTGCTACCCTTTCATCTCGTCGCGACAAAAAAAAATAGAGAAGGAAAACCCTTCTACCCCGGATGGTCACGTATTTCCTCTTTGGCACACAATTCATTACTCACTCGTCGGCGATCCGGAAGAGGGCCGTAGTGGTTCAATGTGTGAAAAAATAACCCCTTTCCACTTCCGGTCAGAGGCTGGCCGCCGAACCCCGACAAAAGAAAAAAGCGAGAAAAAAAGTATAATAATTAAAAGATAATCCAATTTAAGTTGGTCGCCACTGTTCCGGTCCCCCGGTTGAAGCTGGTTCTTTTTTTTCGTTGCTTCTTATCCAGATATAAATTTAATTAACTGTCAGAGCGAATGGACGTTCCTGGGCACACTGCAGCAGGCCAGGCGACGACAAATGAAGTCATCAAAAGTCACTCCCAGAGTGACGGTGGAGGCTTTGTTTTTGTTTGACGATGTGGAAAAAGCGAAAACTTGTTTTAATAAATTTCAATCAAAAAGTTTTTTAAATATTCAGCGAATACAAAAAAACACATTTTACCCAAAAAACAGTAGTTTTCACGTTTGCGTGTACGCTTTCCCAATGAAAACAAAGAGCTGTCAGTTTTAAAGACCCTGTAAAAAATGCGTCAGCTATTTATTCGGACATCGGGCTATTTTGCAGAATGCAAAGCAACTGAAAAAAATTGTAAACAAAGATTAGATCATGATAAATTTGACAGGTAAATAACATTATTTTTCTTTTTTCCGTTTGATCGTCGAAGGGTCTGGAAGATCCCATCTATTTGGCATGATGGATTAAGACAATATTAATATTCTCTTGGTCTCTGCGACCTCAAAGCAACATCCGTCAAAAGCGGCGCTGCCATCTGGTGGAAAAATCCTGCACTACGGATGATGCTTGACAGTCGTCGTGCCGCATGTTGCGTGACATCAAACCCAACCGCACCGCCTGCTTAGAGCTTGATTAATGATATTCCCGCAGAGCTGGTGACATCGCCGCCATCTTTGTTGCCGATTTCTCACATGCTGCTGCTGCCGACAGGAGGCGACAATCAATATCCAATCATTAGAAATTCAATTTCAATTGCCATTTGCGCTGCGGTTGAGAATGACCCTCCGTCGTCGTCATTCTGTTCTGTGCGGTGGGACAGCTGTCATTTGGTTTGGCCGATAGATGTCGAATGTCAGCTGCAGGTTTAATTTCAATTGACAAACAAAGAGAGAGAGCCGTCCGAAGGACGAAGAAACCGCATAATGACGACCCGTGTTCCCCCCACTTCTCCCCTCGGTTATCAATAATAAATGGAACCGTTTTGTTTCACGTGATTGTTTTCCCCCGCGCCGCTCCACCGTCATGACGACGGTGCTGCCCTCTCTGAGGCCGAAGGCGAATCTGACAGACGCGGGGGCAAAACTTGAACTGCAAACAAAGCAAGCCGTGATCCGGCTTAGGATTCGGCAAAGTTGGGCCTCTTCGAAAGGGATGGACCCGTTTTGCCCAACTTTCTCCTCCACTCGTTGGTGGCGCGGGGATTAGTGAATAATTGAGAAGGTTTGGCCATGCTTCGGGGGATTTTTTATTCTCCGCCGGGTGTCGCGTGGTGTGATCGGCGGAAAGGACACCACTTTCCCACAAAATTTGTCCCCCAAGTTTATGGGGGTTGGCGTATGGGGGCGTAACGGGTTAAGTTTGACTTTGAAGGGTGGATTTTTTTGCTATCGGTTTTGGTTTTTTGTTGTGTCATTGCTGGTTTTCTACGAAGGATAAAGGAGCGGGTTCTGTGTTCCGTTGGGCACCGAGCCGGATAAATGCTGGACAAGTTTTGTGACCTTCGGTGTGTTTGAGTTGGTTGGAATTTTTAAGCCGCCGAAAAGCGTGATTGGATCGAAAAGTTTGGTTTTATGAATAAAATAAATTTAATCCCAAAGTTCAACGTGTTTTATGCAGTGTCGCACTGATCCCAAATCAGGAATACGGCTTTCAAGTTAAAAATTTACTAAACCTCTGTATTCCAAACTATTTGGTATGTTTGCATCAGAAATCTGCTTTCTCTTACTCGAAAACATTGGTTATCATCGTTATCATGCGACTTCTAGCTGATTTTTGTGACTGACTTTTGTGCTGTTGCGACACTTTGACGAGGAGTTCGTCATTTTTGAGTTATGAGTGAATTTCACTAAAATAATTCAAGCAAAACATTCTAAAACGGCCATTGTCATTTTTCAAAACATTGAGAAAAACAAGAATGAAATTTGCAATTAGTTTTTCAATTCCTATTTCATACCAATTAAGCAAACTGCGTAAATGATTTACACAACATGTGTAAAAATGGTATAGTATGCATCCTTAAACTTAAATTGATGGAAAAATTCTTGACTTTTTTTTGATAAGGTCCTATAAACAAAATAAACATTGAGTGTATCCCGCTTACTCCGATGGACTTTGACATAAGGTGTGAAAGGGATACACTCAATGTTTACATTTGTTTATAGGACCTTATCAAAAAAAAGTCAAGAATTCAATTATTACGATAAAATTGATGAAAAAAGAACATAAGCCCCGAACGATTGTTTTACTTGTGTGAGATCGTATTCAGCCCTTTGCGTTTTAGCGCCTTTGAAAACATTGACAGTTTCGTTTTCCACATGGTCTCTGGGCCAGACAGGATGACGGTTTGTTTTTGTTGTTCTTTTGTTTTTGGCCAAGCAGGCCAAAAAGCTTTGCTGTTTGGTCTTTTGCAAGCAAAGTAATTTTATTTGTTTTTAAAGCTTTTTTTCACTTGCCGCGGCCAGTTTAAAGTATTTTTGTGTGAAATACAAGTCTGATCGCGATATTGAAGTGTGCATCTTGGTGTGCAAAATCGATTTTCCAATCAGAGTTACACCGGAGACGTCCCACGGTAACATTTTCTACAATTTGATTTTTGCCGATGTTATTTGATTAATCTCCACTTCATTTCAGTTGTGCCAATGGCAAAAATTTTTCGCTGCAAGCTGCAACGGGTGAGAATGTTTCGTCGGATCTGGGCCCAAACTGAACGTCCTGTTTTATTGGAAGGTGTCCACCGAATCGCCGGCATCACAGAATCGGTCAACAAGGCGTCGGCCATTTTCGGCTTCCCTTGGTATCGAGACTTAGGGCTACCAGCATCGAAGCCGGAAAATCACTTGGCCGTCTTGGTCGAACTGCGAAATGCTTCCTACGGGCTGGAGGCTTCGATGGTATGAGTGGCTCACCATGGGAAAAAAGTGTACCTTCAGCGCGAAGTGCTTTGGGCACGATCGTCGAATCGAAATGACCTGAAACGACCAAACATTGCGACACGGGATAGCGATCCGAAGAAATTTATCCGGTAATCAAAGATTTTTGCGGTAGTGAATGAAATTTAATAAAAGTATGTTTTACAAATGTTTTAATGTGTAGCTATTTAGAAGAATCACAACGTCGCACCTTTTGACGGGATAGGAATTAACCAGAAATATACGAGAAATCTTATTTTAAGTAAAAATCGTTTCTTTCACCAATTTGAAACAAAGGGCCAAGCTTTGTTTCGATCTTTGTTTTGAACAACATTGTGTTTCTCCCTGAGACGATCACGGGTTCGAAAACAAAACAAATCAGTTTCCATATTGGTCCTTTGAATCGAAGGATCTATGTGGAAGTTGAAAATAATCAAAACGTAATAAACTTTGGCCTTTTGTAAAATGTTATTTTTTTCACATAAAAATCATTCTTTTTATGGTTTTCTCGATATGTAGTGGTAGTTTAAGATTAAAGGCATCGTTTGCAATAAAAATCCCCTCTGTTTACATTTTTGACTTCGGTCCTTTTACAATGTTTTGCTTGAATTTTTCGATAACAATCACACAATTTTGAGTTCATTTCACTCAAGGTTTAGTAAACATTCGTCGTCAAATTTGAGTTAAACTTATCCAACATTTAAACGACACTGTAGAATCCTATACCCTAGTTTTAAATTACTCAGGAAGGAGTAAAATGCGAATATGTAAAATTTGAGCTAATTTTACTCAATATTGGTACCCAGGATTGGTTTGACTTTTTCTCATAGCTTTTGCAAATTACTGTCAAAAATGGATTTTTTTAAAACCTTAATATCTTTTTGCAACATCCTCCAACACCCATACTCCCATAGGTCAAAAGATAGGTAATTTCATGCACTATAAGCCTACGGTATTAACTTTTTGGCCAATCGCAGTTTTTCTCATAGTTTTTCAATTTTTCTAGAACAAACATTTTACAACGTTAGTTTTTGCCCTGTAGGCCAAAAAGACGGCACTTTTTGGTCTCAATTTTGTCATATTCGGAATCCTTGGACAATTTCACGTAAGTTAGAAGTATTGGAGTTGTAATTTTGATCCAAAAAATAATTAAATAAAACATTTTTGAAAAAAGAAATAGATTTTATTTACCCTGTGCTCAATACGTCAAATGCTGTATCAAGTAGGCGAATACCTGTTTTACCCCTAATCAATCAAATTGTTAAAAAATATTTTAATTCATGGCAATTTTTCCAATCAAATTTACAACTCCAATACTTCTAACCTTCGTGAAATTGTCCGAGGATTCAAAAAAAAAAGTCAAACCAATCCTGGATGTCTATGGCACATTTTAAAGGGCTTCGAAAGACCTTTCGAATGCATCCAAGAGAGTTGGAATTGATGCAGTTTTACGGAAATGCGAGCAATTTTAAGATTTTTTATGTTTTTTCGACCTCAAGTTTCATTGTCCGTTTTACCCCACTTCCCTTTGTCGTAGAGGGCTCATATTTGGCATGAGTTCATCTCATGTATAGACAAACAAACGCTGAAAGTTTCATCCAAATCGGAGCACCTCGATACGACCTGTTACACATTGGTGAAAAACTCGCTCTTAAGTGAAACCCACTAAAATTTACTTGACCCTTTCAGGACTAATGGGTCTTATTAATCCAAAAAAACTTAATTTTCTAGACTAACCTAAAATTCTAAAATATTTTTTCAAGAAATAACAGAATATTTTTTTAAAATTCAGGTCTGAAAGGGTTAAACTCATTCTTGGTTAATTTTGGATTCGACCAAACTTGAGTGAAAATAACTCAGAAATGTGTAAAAATCGCGTGTCAAATTTGACGAAACTCTGAGTAAAATTGTGTAGGAATTCATTATAAATAAGTTTTGTTTCGACAAATCTCTGAGATAAGTAAATATAAATCTGAAATGATTATATTAGGGATCGTCCTTTGATTGGGTAACGCAGTTAGGAGGAGGGGGTGTCGGGATCTGTTACGAAAATTGGGGCAGGAGTGCCGAAAAATTATGTTGCTTTGACAAAAAAATAAACAAAAATAACCCTTATATTAGCGAAATCAATTCTGATCTGAATGTATTAGACGCTAAGTTATGTTAACTTCTTTAAAATTAGAGAAAATATAGTCTAACCAACAAAATACAAAAAAATCATTAAGGATTTAAGGTAATATATATTATTTAACATCAGAAACTGGGGAAATTTCATCAAAAATGTTCACTTTTAACTCGTTAATTTAGGTAAAATTACACATAAAAGAGGGAATGTTCAGTAATGATTTTTTCAACTAACCAAAAATGAACTTTTTTGTGTGATTTGAGTAGAATCTTATAAAAAAAAATGTAACACTCATTCTTCAATAAGTTTGATTTTCACCTATTTTGAGTAAAAACAACTCGTTTATTTTTGTAAATTTTTGATCAAGCTAAGATAAACTATGAGTAGAACGTATTTTCTAAAATTTTAACAACAAATTCTTGATTTTTTTGAATTTAATAAAAACTGTGAAAATAACTCTCAATGGAGTAAAAAATAATCCTGACAAAAATATATAATTGCTTGGTTTTGGTTTATTTCAGTCAAATTTGGAATAAATTTAGAGTAAAGCTTATGTAAATTTTATTGAAGGTAATTCTTAAATAAGTTTTTTTTACTAAAACAACTTTTAAAAATCTCAAACAGATCCCAAACCATTGCATTTCTGAGTAAATCCCAGCCCGAGAGCATGTTGACAGCTCCCATACAAACTGAGCGTACCTAATTTTTGAGGGCCCAGTGGGCCTAAGATGGCGGCCTTCGATATTTTCTAGCCAATCTTTTGAAAATTGCGAATAGTTTAAAAAAATATAGTTTTTGCCTTGTTTCGGTTTAAAACGACAAAATAAGCAGTCTGGAATAATTTTCTTAAAAAAACTTGTTTAGAGATACGCCACGTTTGAATATTAGTCTAGAACAGTTGTAGTGAGTGTGCCGCGAAAGCCGTCACGAAAAAATAGTTTCTCATGCAACTTTTGAGTTGCGTATTTAATGGGCGGACTCCGACGAGGCCCATTGGCCATTAGGTTTTACGCCGACTCGATTTGGAGGTTAGAAAGGAGTGCACTGTTTACATGGACTTAGCACAGTTCGATACGATCGTCGATTTTGTTCGGGGAAATTCGTAGAAAATCGACGAATACCATGTAAACAGTGCACACGAGCTGTCAATAACGTCATTAGAGAAACTAAATAGGGAGACTGGTCTAAGTTTGCTAAATCGATCTGGCAACGTATATTTTGAGCTTGGCCACACTGATTGCTGGGCGTAAAGGCAAATGCTCGTTTGGATACGTCAAACTCGTGTCTGTTTGGGTACGTCAAATTCACTTCGACCAGTCTCCCTAATTAGGATCTCTATTGGCCATCTGTCGGTGAAAACGTGCAACTCACGAAAACTGTCATCTTAGGGTCCGGGTGGTAAATTCGCTCCGAGTTTTGTTTTTTCATCAATTTTGGAAAAGTTATGAACTAAGTTGAGTGAGAAGATCAATAATTTTTAAAATCCTCTGCTAACTTGTAAATTTTTCTTGAAAAAGATTTTTTTTTTCGTGTAAACTAATGAAAAATAATTCAGAAAATATTTTAGACTTGATTTAAGACGTTTTTGTTTCTTTAACTATGAGATAACTTCTCAAAGTGTGTGAGCAAAAAATAGTATCATTCGCTTGCAAGACGAGTAGCAAACCTCGAACATTTCCGCCTCGTTGACACACAATTTCGCGAGAAAGTACATTTTGCCGCGTACCGCACATAAATAAGGATCATGTTCCATTGGAACACGCTGAAGCGGCAGTGCCCGAAGGCAAGCTCGACATTTCGGAAGAAACGGAAAAATCGTCGAAACATGATCCGAATTGTTTACGGGCGGCTAATCTGGTAGACAGTGGGGAGATTTAATTTCCACGTACAATTTCTTGGTGCTCAATTTTGGGTAGCTTGATTTATGAGATTTTTTTTTTGACTTACATTAAGTGATTAAAAACAGTTTGAAGTATCTACTCAACATATTTTTGAGTGATTGTACTCAAATTTAGGTTCAAGGTCTATTTAACGAAATAAGATTAAATTTGAGTGGTTTTAATGGACTTGTACAATTCGTTATTATGACAAATATATCCCTTACACGCTAATATTTTCCGATTGCTTTTTGATCGATTTTCCATCCTAGCATGTGTAGAACGCTTTAATCACATGCAAAAGCCTAGAAAAAAATAATCATTTTCTGACATTTTCAGGTCATCAAGCTTCAACATTCTCCGCTCTGCTATAAATCGAGGCTGTCTCGTTCGGAAACGGGGCTTGCGTGTTTCATCGTGCTTTGTTGTGTTGATTTTGCTGCTGCTGCATGCTGCTCAAATAAGCGCCAATTCTGTCCCGCTCAAAAGCTATGAAAGTTGCACATCGAGTGTTTTTTATTTGCTCGACCCCTCCCGGCAGCTAGTAGTCGTATAGATTATTCAAACACACAGTTTATCCCTGGGTCCATTTTGAGTTCTCTCCCCGAAATGAAATATAAAACGACCGCTTGTGCAACGCGCCACCAAATAATGGTGAACTTTTTGTGTGGCCTTCACCGGGTTTGTTTTTTTCGTCATTTTTTAGACTATCGAAAACGGCTCAACTTTGGTCTGACTTTTTTCTGTCAAATATAAATATTGAACGCGCGTGCAGCGCATCTATTTAAAATGTTGCATGCAACTTTAATCGTTTCGCTGCACTCTTCGTGGGTTTAGTTCGTTTTGACAGCACGGAAAAAATCATTTGACAGTTTTGATTGCGTGCTATAAAAAAATATTATTAAAGTGTCAAGCCGCTATAATGCCACTAGCGAACGAATATTGAAAGAAAAAAATTTCAATTTTATGGCAAGTTTAAGCATCAACAGGTGAAACTGTCAAACTGCCATAATGAACTGCCCACAATGAATTCAACACAATCTTTCCGTGCAGCTAGAACGTGGCGCCGGCGGCGCCCATAACTCCACTCCGTAAAATTGAAACAATATATTGTGCGCAAAAACCCTAAACCCATAATACGAGAGGAGCAACTTTTCCGGTCTGTCCTCCCGGACTCTCCGGATTTCATCCGTGGATATGACAGGAAAATTATGATATCCTTCTCGGCGTGTTGGTGCAAAATTTATTCCTCGTTTCCGTCCGAAGCTATTTAATAACAACACACACACAAACACAAGCAATCTGGCAACAACTCTCGGAAACGGCAACCATGTGGCAGCTATAAAATCATAAATTTCAAAAGTCTGTCATGGCCGACGGACGGACCCTACTGCGTGGAATGCCGAAAATTTCAATCATGGCAGGCTGCGGGGTGGCGGCGGTTTGCGGCACGCAACAAATTAAAAATAAATTAATTTCAATCATAGTAACCCGAGGATAAGCTGCCCGGATTGAGGGTTGCGCCGCTGTCACACGGTCAGCGAAAGCTAAGCGGAAATGATTGAAATGATTTTTTTTTATGCTGATAACAATCTAGATAAATCTGTAAGCTTCTGTCAAATTGAAAAACTGACAGAAACAATGTTGCTATAAAAATAATTTACGTGAATTTAAACAAGCGTGTGAGCGACAGTTCACGGCAGTGTTCCCAGAACTAATAAAAACCCATTTACTCTCCCCAGTGACAGATCTGCTAATGTCACGTAATGTCCGCCATCATTAGACCAAGATATTACAGCTTGAAAGGTAAACATTTAATGACGCTATTAATATTGTATTATGAACCTGGTCGTGATTTTTCCCCCATCCAAATGGGTAAAACTTTGTAATTATCCCCGCACGAGTAAATGACCCAGGAGAGGGCAGATAATTAGTCTCCAAAATTGAGTTCCACCTCTTTTTTTTTTTTTTTTTTTTTTTTTTTGTTTATATTTATTAAGATTTTCTTTTCCATATACATTCATTCAGTTAAAAGTTCCACCTCTTTGGGTAACTACCCTTGAGTGCACCTTTGCGATAGGGACGACGACAAGCTTGATGAACAAATGTGGTCCCATCACTGACAGCTGACCGCCATTAGCCAAGTACCGAGTAAACCGGAAAGGTGCCATTTATATTCGTTAGGTCGTGGGGTGGGTGATCTCGCCACATCCGGCGCACGCAAGATTGTGGGAAAAGGTTGCAACTAATTTCACCTGAAATGGACCCAGATTTCATCGAAATCAAAATTAAAGATTTGGGTAAATTTCTCAATTTCATCCAAAATCACTCAGTTTTCGTCAAAAACCAAACCTTCTTAGTAATGAATAAGTAAGCCAAATTGATTTGGGTGAATTTCACTCAGATTAACAGATTATTCTAAACCCAGTGAATTTCACCCTAATTTCAGTGAAATTTACTCAAAACTGACATTTGGCTCGAAACTTATTTTTGAGAAAACTTTATTTTAGTGAACTGTTAGTGAAACATTCAAAATCACTCAGTCTTCGGCAATTTATTCAATGTTCGTTGAATTCTGAGTGAAATTCACTCATATCTGACAGATGCCCCGTTTACTCATTTCTTAGTAAGCTCGGTTTTTCACCATCTGACGAAAACTGAGAGATTTGAAATTAGGGTGACCTTTTTTTGTTTGACAACAAAGTGGCTTGTCAAAGTTCTCACCTTTTCCTCCACCATCTTGACCAGCTCAGCAGCGTCGTCACTTGTGGCCAGCGAAGCTCGTTCCGAGGACCTCCCTAGGACAAATCTCGCAATTATCCGGCCGAGTGAAGGATAAGTTACGAGATTAATTACTTATTCATGAGCGGACTTGTGTTGGAGGCCCGTCGTATTTGCCGTTCCTCTTGAGGAGGGATTTTTTTGCCCAACAGCTCTCGTTGAAGGCTAAATTGCTTCACTGACCTGCTGGTACTAACTCTTCCGAGAGAGAGAGAGTGTGTGTGTGCGGAATTAAGGCAGATTAGGTCTTCTGTCTTTATTGTTGCTGCCAGCCAGGCGTTCGTGCTTCAATATTGCATGAGATGCCGAGATTTACTTAACCGTGCAAAGATTTGTGCCTTGGTCGGCTTCTTAAGACTAGAGAAATTCCCTCTTCCTTGATTAGGCTTCAATATTTAATCAAATCTTGTTTTCAAACACGTTTAGTCTTGTTGAACTTGTCACCTTGAAATTCATTAAGAAAATTGTACCCAAAAAAGAGTAACTCAATACCTTGTTATCGCCCTTCTGACGAGCTGTCAAAACAATACACTGCCAACAGATTCTAATCAATTTAGCAAAGTTTGTGTCAAATTTATTACCGACGAAGCAGGAAAAAACAAGACAGCAAAGTTCTAATCCTTCACAACTTGATTATGTGTTTTCGTTGTCCTTGGTGCGAATCCCTTTCCTTCCTGCCTGTCTCGCTCAGGATAAGTTGGAAAAGCTTCGTCTCAAAAAATGGTCGGGGAGGGGGGGAAAATACTCAAACTTTGACAGAAAGGGGAAAAACTTTTCGTCCGCTCAGCCTTCTGCTGTCACTCCGGCCAAGCGCGAGATAAGATAAACGTATAAAGCACAATAAAAGAACGTAAATAAAGCACCATCCAAAAGAAAGAAAAGCGAGGAGCTCAGCACTTTGGGGGTTCGGGAAGAACCAGGTAATAGGATTAGACAGATTACTTGCCGACAGTCAGTTTCCACGCGCGCTCGTGTGGCGATATGTCAGCGTGTGTGTGTGTGTGTGTGTGTGTGATTTTCGTTTGTTTCTGTTGTTTTCAGAGTTTTCTTTATTTTGTTTGAATTGCGGTAGAGTGGGGGGAGGAAACCGTTTTGTATCCTGTCATCGTCATCGCGTGATTTCGTGCTTGCCTTGAAGTATAAACAGTCCCAGGAGGCTTGGGTTGAGGAGATAAATTTCAATTTTTGACAGATTGTTGACATGGCGGGGTATTACTTTAAGCTAAACGTGGACCTACTCAAATTTGGGTAAAACTGGAAAGGGACAGATTATTGATGCATTCGAATAAAGAAGCACTCAAAAGTCAAAATCAGTTCTGAAAATGATTTTTACAATTCAACCGCATTGTATGACGATTCACTAGCACGTCGCTTTAATTTTGTCAGTTGTTCCAACTAACAATTTAAATTCACTAATTCCAATCAAGTTTCAGTCGAATTAGCGAATTAATTCTGTATTCTAGTCATTCTAGTTAATCGTGGATCCACTCGAAATTGGGTAAACATGAGTCTGTCAAAAAGTAGATTTATTGTTGTTACTTTTTTGGATTTCGAAGATATTTGGCAGTGTTGCCACCACTTGCAAGTCAAACTTTCACAAACAATCAAGAACGCATTTGTAAATGTAACAAATTTCAAGTTTTGAAATCCGATCTGAAAAAGTTTTCGTAAAAAGTCGTCAATTCATAACACCGACCAAAAAAAACTCAACCCAGAAGCCCACAGTAAGAGTGTGTGAGGCGCCGAAATAAAGTAGAATCGGATAATCGGCTTATGGCGATTGACTTTTAACGAACTTTGGCTTCTTCAGGCGGTTTTTTTTTGTCCGTTGCATTTTTGCGCGCGATCTGACGTCGGCATCGTCCGCCAACGGTTTGGAAAGACAAATTGCTTTTCCTTGTTACACTGCTGCGAGCGGCATTAAGCTTCGCGAGGTGAGGCCGGGGAAAATTGAAAAGTTTTGGCCTTTAAGGTTGGGAGGGGAGGGGGACCGAGAAAATTGGCTAAATCGAAATATCAATTAAGGTATCTTCGACTTTTGTGTGAGGATTTATGAAGGAAGGGAAGTTTATCGATTTTTGGTAAAATTGAAATAGACTTCAAGCTTGGTTTTATAACATTCAAATGATTTTAGATTTTTTCGATGTTTTATAGCAGTATAATTTTTATGAATAATAGCAACACTGGTTTTACACAAAAGTTAGCTGGATGACAAAAAAATATAAAAATTACAGACAATTTTTAAAAAACAAAATTCTATTAATTAGCATTGAACTCGATTTATATAAAATAAAGGATGCATTAGACTGTGACAAACAAAGAAACAAACTCGCACTTTTTCGTGTTTGACAGTTTGCCAAACTTGCAAACTCGCAACCAAAGCAAAATGTATGCAAGCTGACGTTTCTGCAAACAAACAAAGCAGGTAAACTATCAAACTGTTAAAAAAAATCAAGTTTGTATGTATGATTGTCATAGATAATACCTCCTTAATTAAATTCGATGACCGTGTTCATGGATCTGTCCAAGGGTAGCGAAGAAGACGCCATCTTGGAAGTTCAGAAAACAAACACTGACAATCAGTATTATACATATTACTATGGTTACACGAAGTGTGTTATCCTGGTTGAACTCAAAAGTCCCATGCAAATGTGTAAAAGCAAACTGGAAAATGTGTAATGCCGGTTCTCAGTGTACGGACGCACTGTTTTGTCGACCAAAGAAAAAAAAAACAAAAAAAGCAAAAAAAAGATAAGCAGAAAAATCACTTTTTTCAATATGAATTTTCAGCCAATATTGGGATGGAATCTTCAAGAATATGATAGAATTTTCCATCAGCAACGCAATTCACGCGTTTTTTCAGGAATTTATCGTTTAAATTGCGGAAAATTTTAAAATAAAGAACCCAAACAATGATTTGTTATGGGCTACCATTTGACAGCTAGTGCTTTTGTTGTGGGCTCTCATTTGACAACCGTGCTTATGTCGACTGTTGTCAGTTTGCTTTGGTCCGAATATGGTTGCCATCCCCCCGGATCTGTCAGAACCATGCAATTTTACAACGTTGCAATGTTTATTGATATTTTACTATTTTTATAGCAGTAATCCTTTCACGAATAATGGCAACACTGGTAACATGTATTTTCACACGGTCAACAAATTTTGAACATTTTCCATAAAATTGAGTTAACTGAAAACAAATCATAATTTAAAAAAAACAAGATTTAAAATGTGTATTTTTGAGATTTTTAAATCTTAAATTCCAATAAAATCGAGTTGTATAAAATAACTGAAATGCAATGACCGTGTATATGTGTCAAAACAATGCAATTTCGTAACTTTTCCTTTTTGTTTCGATTTATCATAGAAGTTTGAATTTTATGAAACAGCACAGGATTCCTTTATTGCATTCTGGCAACACTTACCGCAATATTTTGACAGAACCAAGTACACGCTCAACAAGTTTAAATCGTTTTTTTCTTAAAAGTTAGTTTAAAAAATTCATTCAAAGCCTAATTTAAGGAAAAAAACAGGTACTAAATTCCATTTCCGTTCAATCACTTCCCTGGAATGTCATCAAAAATTCTATTTAATCAATCTAGCCTGAAAAGCTCTTCTCGGACAACAGCTTGAAGCCGTAATTTTCTTCCGGGGTAAAACACGATCCACCACCGGCACTCCGGACATCCGGGTAATGGCGCATACTTTTTGGGGCACATCAAACAACGGAAGCGACCAAGAGGACCACCGAGAAGAAGATCTAAAACGCGGAGAGTGTCGTCTTAAAAAGTTTTATGTCTCGTCTTGGACGCAATTTTGGCACATCAGCCTTAAGCGGCCCCTCCCTCTCGGTGTCATTTATCGCAACACAAATCCTTTACTCTCAACTAGACTTAGTCGTCGTCTGATGCTACTCCACAAAAATTTTCTCCCCCTGTCGGTACGATAAAGAAGCTGATGAAGAAGTTTGTCGGTTCCATTCAGGACGGAGCTTGAGCGTTGCTGATTCATCATCGCAGCTCTTCTCAAATGTCAGCATCCATCTTTAATGGGTGTCTCTCTTAGCTCTGCGTGGCTGTGGTGGCACCGTCCTCCTCCTCCATCCTTGTGTAGTTGTCGTTCCGAAAGACGAAGCAACAGTGTTAGGGCGGTGTCGGTGGATGGCCATCAAATGGACCGCCCCACCTCTTACTTTCTTCCCTTGGAAGTTCCAGCACTCCCAAACAAACAAACTAAAGCGAACGAGAAACTTGATGGCAAGAAAAAAAAAACATCCCCACAGCTTCCCTTCCAGCCAGAGCCTTCCCCGGAAGACTGCCGGTCCTGGAGCTTTTGATAAAGATTAATTATTTTCCCTCCTAATACCCAAAGAGGATCTCTTTTAGTCCACCTACCATCTACCACTTGGTGAGAGAGTGCGGAGAAGAAATAAAAAAGTCCAGACCGGACACCGAAGAAAATAACTTTCTTCAAAATCATTAACGACGCTTTGTAAGCTTGTTTTCGTCCTAGTCGCGTTCTTCGTCTTTGTCCGAGCATTTGTTGCATCGTTTTGAGGGTGGTTTGGCTTTATTTATGGCAGTTGGTTTTGCGAGGACTTACGGTTTCGAATTTTGGGAAATGTTTAATTTCCACTTAATTAAGTGTGTGTGTTATCTCATCAAGCTCAAATCACAGTGTACTTCTGTCACAATACACTCTTAATTGCAAATGAGCTTTGAGCAGACGAGCTCAACTATTTTTCAGAAACCATGGACTGCAAAGTGCTTAAAAAGATCGTATCCACAACGGACAAGAGTTAATGCAAGGATTAGTCAGAAGCTCTCAAAGAAGGACCTACCTGTTACTTTCGCATTAGGGACCGACTAGAGCTTTTTCCCAACCAAACATGAAGGGTGGATTTGATCAGAGAGTTTTCAATTTGTTTTTGTACTGTTTACATTGCAAAATTCCGAGTAAGTAAATGAAATATCTTTTCACCATATTAAAGGCACTTGAGAAAACAATGTTTACGTTTGATGTGAGTAAGGGTAATCAAACCCAAAAGTGGGTAAATATTGACACTGATGAAATATAACGAGTCAATAACAAAAAAGAGAAGCTGATAAAAATAACAGTGGTGCCAGTTTGAGCATTTTCACAACAGTAAACTGCATGAGCGGAGAAGTTACTTTTGACAGTTGCACCGGGATGCCATAACAACTGTTTTCGAATTATCCACGAACATTAAAAACCACTCAGTTGTTTTCATAACTGGACCTACCCAGAAATGATTAAATTGGACATCTGTCAGATTTGAGTGAGTTTCAAATTTGACAGATTTCCCATTTACTCATTTCTGAGTAGATTCGGTTTTGACGAAAATTGAGTGATTTGAAATGAGAGTGAAGATACTTTTCAGAGTAAGTATTTGAAAATGTCTGAATGTCAAACTATAGTCAATGTCAATTTTTTTCAACTTTTTTGATGTTTATTGTTAAAACTAGTAACATTTTACCTCTCTCACCTACACTCAAAACAAATTCCACTAATTTCGCAGCAAATTACCACCCATCGAATCGTGCAAATTGCTCGTATTTTCGCTCATCAAGCCTCCTCCTCTAATAGACCATAATCGAGCGCTCTTCAAATCGCATTGCAACCCCAGTTCTGATTCGATTCCGAATAAATTATCGCGATCAAACGGGTGCGTTCCCAATATGCGAAAATTTCCGAAATAATTCGGTCACGAACCGTGTCAGGAGGCGGCTGGCCCCGCGTTCATATATTTTATAACTAAGCAGAAACAACCTGCTCGGTGTTTGGCACGCGGAGGTCTCAATGCAATTTGGACCGCCCCCTCTTTCCACGTCGATTTGCGTCGAGGGATTTATTACGGAAAACAACAACCGGTTCCACGCAAATGCCATGTTTCGCGAGGACACATAATTATCAGGTGGGCGCCACCGTGGGAAGGGGGTCAGCGATCAATTTCCGGCAGCGGGAAATTACATACGGTTCTCCGTAATTGAAGTGATTAATTTTTCACGTTCTGATCAGAGTTGGTTTTTTTGCGGGGGCGAGAAAATGAAAAATATTCCGGGAAGCCTTTTGTCAAAAGAATAATGAGCACTTATTGATGAAACAGTTCTCGTTTGGTTGCCGTTAATGAACTCTCTTTGTGAGATAATTATAATTTTTATTGATGTGGAATTAAAAACCATGCATCAAATTGAGCTGAAATTAACGTTCTTTGTTTGAAATATTGCGTTGCTTTTCAGTTAAGCGTGCATTATTTGTTTTTATGACAGCAGTGCTGTCAGATATTTTCATGTACATATCTGTGATCACTAAATTTTCCTTTGAACCGCACCTACCCAGAAATGAGTAGTTACGGCAAATGTCAGATTTGAGCAAATTTTACTCAGATTTTACATTTTCCTCATTCAACCATTCCTGAATAAGTTCTTATTTATTTCAATAATTATTTTGAAAGTTATTTTCGTTTTAAAGCCAGTCTTCATAAAACAGTGTTGCCAGCAGAAAGCTCACCCCAAACTGTTGTCTAACCACGTTCCAAATTAGCCTCGGAACGTGGATCGATTGTCCCGGCGGCAGTCAAATTTGGCGCTGACAAATTCTCCCCGAGCTGCCATTGATCTTGAGCCACTTCGGTTCGGTTTGGCACCACACAATGGTATCAGTTCTTAGCTTCCAGTGTGAAAGTGGCCGCACCACATATCCGTCGCAGAAACGAAGGAGCGCGAGAGCCCATAAATAATGCATGTGACGATAAATTTTTCACGCCCTGTGCGCTGGTGGCGGCCAATTTCTCACTTTTTGCCCGCCACCGCCGATAACTGGCAGCTAACTCGAACGGATTCGGGGTTATTTGTAAGTTGAGATTCTTTTTTAACTTTTCAAACTTATTTTATGGAAATTTATACAATAAAAAAAATTCTTCGGAGAAAAGTTAGTAATTTTAACCAAAAAATGAGTACTTTTTCACGAGTGTGTATACAATTTTCGATCAATTCAGTTTGACATCTGTCATATATTGTCATTAAAATAGCGACGCGGAGCGCGTCCCTCGAACGTCGCCGAAGCAAGCCCCTCGTTTTCTGAGTGTTGTTTGTTATTGTTTTGACAGGTGCCCACGTTGTGGCTTGGCAATCAATCAGAAGAATCAAAAACAATCTGAGCAAGCGGGAGCAGCAGTACAGGTCAGCTGCGAAAAGACACCGAATATAAAAGTTAATGTGAAATTGCGTATAAGTGCAATTGATTAGGAAAACATACATTTTTGGTATTGTAGCGAGTGGAAAAAATACTTTTCTTTTGACATTCCACTCATAGAACAAGTACCCGGATCGACACCCTCCCACGTCTCAACACTGTTTGTTGCTTGTTTACAATGTGACATTCAGTCATTTTCTGTTGAAGAATACTCTGACGGTGACAAATGACCAAATATCGGTTTAAGTCACCTAAATGCAATAAGCAACAATAACTCTGACAGATACAGTGTAGCCTTCATGTAAACAAGCAGCTGATCCCGCTCAAACCCAATGTCAACGTAAACATTCAACTATGTGATAAGGAATTGTTTGTTTACATTCGAGGTTACACCCTGTTGCATAAAAGGATCCCAAAGTTTTGACAGTTGTCAACTCTGACAGCAATTTGTTGCGACGAGGGGTATACAAATCTCGACAAATTCGTCCAACAATCGACATTTTTACCCCAGCAAACCCCCGCGTCTGGAGTCACTTTCGCCGGTTCCAAAACCAGAAAAGGTATTTCAAAGATCAAGGGGGTCGTCATGTAGGGGTTGCGCCCGTGGTCAGGCAGGGTGAGCTGCTGCATTGTTATTGCTTTCGTCCTCTTCCACCCTACCCTATTGACAGCTCTTCACTCACACCCACCCACACACTTGACTTGACTTGTGTGGTGGCGCAGCCAACTCTTCGATAAGCGATCCTGATGTATTTGTTATGTTCCACCGAGGGGGTAGACACCACCTCCTCGGGATTCGAGTGTTTATTTATTGATGGAAACGATTGTGAGGTTCCTCTGGAGCAGCTCTCTCCTCCTGGTCGCGCACCGGGGAAAGAAAAATGGCACTTTTATGAGGAAGGAAGCAGCAGCACTGAAGAATGAGTGCCAATGGGACCCACGAGGGGCCATTATTATTGTTGGACCCCTCGTCGTCGTCGCCGTCACAGTGCTCAGCGAGGCGGGAATTTATTCATGGCGGCGGCGAAACGTTATGGCCGTTAGATTGGAATATTTTGCCTGTTTTGCACCCGTTTCGGGTACTCTAAATCCAGCGGCATTGTTTTGATTTATTCGTTGTCGAGAGCAGCTGCGAGTGTCTCTTGAATAAAAGAGAAAACTCGGTAGAATGGAAGTGGCGTATAGGTAAATGTCATTCGAGGACGCATTCGCTGTCAAACTGATGCTGTCAATTTATCACAAACCTTACATTTCTTTGATGATCGTGTAGATATGTCTTTTTTTACCAGTGTTGCCAAACAATTACACCCTCATTTCAAATCACTAATTTTCCGTCAAAACCTAGCCTACTCAAAAATGAGTAAATCTGTCAGATTTGAGTTAGTTTTACTAAGAACTGAGTAAATTTCACTGATTTTTTGATGAGTTCTGAATAAAATTCACTCAAATCTGAAAGATCTCTCGTTTACTCATCTCTGATTACGTTTGGGTTTGGAAATGTTATCTGAAATGTCACATTGTACACGGAAAAAATACAGGTAGGAAAGAGCAATATTATTTTAAAACAAATGCTTCGACCTTTAATGTACGTCAGTTATTCGAGGAAGCATTCCGTTCTGAATTCCTCAAGCTTACCTAAAAAAAATGTTGCTCTGTCTGGTCTCCGATGCTTTGGCAAGAATGCGTTTGCGTAAATTCATGCTTGTTCATCGGAGGCGTGGGTGTATTCGCTTGAAGTTACACTGCTACCAACATTAAACTTTCATTTTATTGATCCCAACACCGGAAGCCTCATAAGCAGTTATTAATCGAAATTGCATCAGCCGCGCAAATTTCCAGCCAATAATGGCTTTATTGGCAAGCGCGATTGGTCTGTTTACATTTCCCACCCTTACAGCAGCAGCTGTCAAACGCACGCGAATAAGCTGTGGTGAATTCGATTTGCCGTGGTGAGTTTTCGATCATTGAAATCGGCCGTCAAATTGGGTACTAAAGCCCTATGTCAATTTTTATGTACAACGGTAAAAAACACGATTAAAAACCATTTCTGATCACTTTTTTTCATTTTAATGCAAATTTTTTTTTTGTCAAGACAACATTTTTTCGATGGATTAACTATGGTCCCCTTGGAAAGAGCTGTCAAGTAGGAACTTTTCTGTCAAGAAGGACCGCGAGGTAAATTTTTCAAATTTGATTTAAAAATCCATTTTAAACTCTTTGTGGTCGTACAAAGGGTCATTGTACTCAGAAAAATAAGCTTTATCGCTGTAAACAATAATATCAGCAATCTAAGCTTCATTTTAGGACCCAATTGCTGATTGTTAGATTTTAACGAGATCTACTTGTCTGCTCAGGAAAAATTTGCGCGAAAACCAAAAAGGGTGCATCGCAACCCTAAAATTGAATATTTGAAGCAGTTGACGGGTTACAACGCAACTGTCATTCCATGATATGGTCTAAATTAGCTGCTGTCAGTGGTCGCCGATTTGAGCGATGAATAATGGCACTAATTACAGGTGGTTTTGCTGCGGCGGTTCATTGCCTGGTGCATGATGGAAGTAATTTCGTCCTGTTTGTTGTTATTCGCTTGACATTTTGAGGTTTAATGGTTGGTTGGTAGTAAATAGCGGTTTTGATGAGTTAAAATATGTGACATTTCGTGAAAATGTGTGGGTAAATTAACCCATTTTAGGGTGTTTTTGTATGAGCCTGTGCAGAGTCAATCAAAGCTGTCATTACACGCTTATCACATTATATTGATTCATTATTAATATTACAGAAAATTCATGTGAAAATCAAGATATTTGAGTTCAATTTCAACGCAAATTTATCTATGAATCAATATTTTTATTGGGCATTGCATCAATAATTGTCAATAATGTAACCTTCCCTTGAAATTCTCGATCACTTCAGCTCAAACGCAAGTGGTTTTACCCGGAAGAGACCTTTTCCAGCCAAGCTTGACACGTGTAGCCTTCGACGGAACTCGACCGCCAACTTCATCAAAATTGACGGCGGCGGTGGCGGAAGCCAGTGTTGCCGGGTCCCACGATATCGATTTCACAGCCAACTACGTTTGATCGGTCGTTGGGTTGTACAGGAGGAGCGTTTGCGTTTCTACAAACAGGTGAGAATAACTATTGTTTGGTTCATGAGTTGAAAGGGTCAAAATTTATCTTTTCATACTTTTCAATTTCACGCAATTATTTTCACCATAGTAAAAAAACGTCTCCAAGAATGCCGTTTAAATTCATAGCCCCTTTATGTTCGACAACACCTCATAACACAGGGCTGTTTTGATTGGACGCGAGACGTCAGCGGCGGCGGAAGTACAAAACAAGCCGCGTTTGTGTATCGCTAAACCCAGCATCCTGTCGCCTACTCGGTCTCGCATTCGGTCAAACTTCCAAGAAGTGATGTGAATCTCAATGGGAAGCAAATCAGCAACGAAATGTGAGAATGCTACTCAAGATAAGGTTCAGCTGGGCAGTGTTGCCAGTTTTTTTTTCAGAAAATGTTGACAGATGATGAAAAAAGATTTTTCAACTCTGATGCTGCTTGCACGAAATTCGTAAAACAGCTCTATGAATAGGTCTGCTCAGCCTGGTTAAAATGAACGAATAAGAACGTGCCAAATTAGTGCGCTTCAGCTTGCAAAACTTTGCTCGGTTGGAATTTTCTTGCAACCGGCAAAAATGTCTACCAAAAGTCGGATCGCGCGGGCCAGGTTGAGACTCGCGCAAAAAGTTTGCGCGCCCAATTCACGCGGGACCGGCGGGAGAAATGAAGAATTTAATTTTGAAATTAATTACGCAATATGGCGCGCGCGAAGAGCTTTCGTTTGAGCGAAAGTTGGAATGTTGCTAGTTGAGGCGCTTGATCGATGCGAACCTTCTGGGAAATTTCGCGTGACGAAAAGGCGAAAAATTGACGTTAATTTGTCACGGGATGGTTTGGTGTGGGAGCGATGAACTACTTTGAGTTTTGGCAAATTTGGAAGCTGATAGCTTAAATTAATCAAAATAATTTATGCGTGCAAAAGTGACAGATCAAAGTTACTCATTTACACTATCATTTCAAATCACTCAGTTTGTGTCAATCGTCAGATTTGATTTAATTCAGAATTCAATGAAAATTTAGTGCAATTAATTCAAAGCCGAAATTTGCATAATTAATCATTTATGAGTAGGATAGGTTTTAACAAAAAATGAGTGATTCCGAATGTGCGTATAGCTTCTATCACCTGTCAAAACAATGCACGCTTATTTCTGTTTACTAGAATCAATCTTCGATTTACTCATTACCGGATGTGGTGTTCAATCCCCATAAACTTCCATTAATCTCTAAGTGCAGCAGCAATAAATCGGCTTTAGTACTTTGCACTATACCAACCCTCTCTCTAATGAGAAAATTGATCGAAAGCCCGCACACATTCACACACCCACTACTCCATCAACAAATATCAAAGTACCTACCATTTCCTAGCAGTGTTGCCATCATGCTAAACGGTTTGCCCCGTTTTCCGCCACAAACGACGTTTGTAATAAGCTTTCATGCTCCGGAGATTGCACCGCATCCACCGAAATGCTGACGTGCTGTGTGAAAACCATCAAGACGCGCAACGGCCAAGATGGTGGCAGCAAAAAGGTGGGCACACACGCTACAGAGCCGGAAGTGGAAAAGCTGTCAAAATCAGGTGGCATCATGCACGCTGGTTCATTCAGAGGAGTTATTCTGAGATGGTTCTCATGTTTTCATTCTACGTAAATGAAGTTAACTTAACCAACACATGAATAATGTTAAATGAGCGTGCATTGCATTGACAAAACGTGTAGGTTTCTTGAAAACTCAGAATGCGTCAAAACCGAACCTACTCAGATTTGAGTAAATGGGGCATCTGTCAGGTTTGAGTGAATTTTACTTAGAATTGAACGAAAATTTATATTTACTCATTTTTGAGTTGTTTTTTTTTGCAATCGGCATTCTTTTTTTAGGTTTTAAATCAAAATTGTTACCACCTCCTCCAGTGCATGCTCTTGGTACCCTGATTTTGCCTGCTTCACCAAAAAAGATGAATTTCGGAGGGGCGAAGAATCATCAGCAAATTCACCCACGCAAAACGAGATTTTGGGTTATCGCGAAAAGGATGGGGGAAAGCTTCCCGGGCTCTTAATCCGAGACCGCTAACCCACGCAGCTCAGTTTGGACTGCACGAGGTGCACGAGAGGATCAGTTTTAATGGGTGGTGAATAAATAAATGATGAAGTTGGTTTAGTCCAGAGTGCGGAAAAAGGGCTGGAAAGGCTTTTGCTGGTGTTCGCAGTACACGCGCAAGCAAATCGCTGCAGATTTGCGTTCGTTTGCGGAAATTGGCGATTTGTTGTATTTTTTTATGTTTCGAGGTGAGTAAAATGAAGCCCTTCATTAAAGGGCAGTAGGTGAGAACGATGATGTAAAAAGTTTCGTTGTTTATGGCTGAATAATCATCATTGATGGTGTTTTCTAAGTAATTTGTTTTCTGAATGCTTGAAGTTTGCGAGTTTCGTTCTACTTTAAACTAATTTATATAGTACCTTAAACAATGTATATTTAAATTTTGCCTTTTCTGGAATAATTGAAATTAATGTTTTGTAAAATATTAATGAAAAGATTGATAATTAACTAGTTTTTTCTTGTAATCTTGTAATACTTTCAGATGGCAACACATACCTGTCATTTCTTTCTTAAATATTTCTTCCGAGTTAAAAAAATGACGTGACCGATTTAAAAAAAATGATACTTAGTAACGGGTGCTCAAAAAACCCAAGAAGGAACAAAAATGGTTTATGCGACCTTTTCAGAAAAAAAATCAACCATCCAAAATTCACCTTTTTTTACTGTACATTTAAAAAGTGACAGTAATCATATTATGCCGAGTTTTACCATACTTATATTTTCATGACATATAGGTTACCACTGGATTTTACAGCCATTTGGGCTATTTTTTCAAACAGTATCTCATTGCCAGGGTTGCCAGATTATTTAGCTGTTCCAGTAATGTACAGATATTTTTTTTAGAGTAGTATGCATTCGGTCTTTAAAAGTTCAATAAATTTAGCTTAGGTATCCATATATACTAACAGTGTTGCCAGACCAGTAAACTCACGAGAAAAGTGAAATTTTGGTACAACAATAGAGAGAAGTTGGGTTGAAAGCCATTCCCAAAAAAGTTTGTTGAAAGTTTGAAAGTTTTTTTTTATGAATTTTAGTTTTCAAAGAGACGAAAATTGTTTTGTAAACAAACCTAAACAAATGTTTTGATCCATTTACCATAACAAAAAAAATGACTTAAAGAGAAAAAACGAATGCAAATCAGCAATTTACCAAAGAATTGCTCACAATATTTGAAAGAGTTAATAGATTTCTCTTTATTTTTGATAAATACAAGTCATGCATAGTTATTCTATTTTCGATTATGGATCGATGTATCTACGGCTACGGTGATTCTAGAAGATTTTTATTCGTAAGATTTTCGTTTATAAAGTAAAGTATTTGCTCTTACTCTGTGAGGATGGCAAAACAGTTTATTATCGTATTACTATCATAACTTTGGCAAGAAACCAGTGAAATTTGGAATTTCTAACATTATTTATACAATTTAATAAAAATCATTTTCAATTTCATTCGACCCTTTCCTGTATTTTCTAGATTTTTGTAGTCTGTTCTGCGAAAAAGTATTTTTCTTTCAGAACTCATTTCGGTCACCTTATTGCAGCTGCTTATTTTTGAATAACCATGCGTTTCCATATCGTGTTAATTGTTAAAACTAATTTATGGAGACGCATGATGGTTTTCAACTGGAATGTATTTCTGTATAGCAACAAAGTACATGAAAGTCGAAAGACGTAAGGTCAAAAAGACAAAAGTTCGAATGCCCAAAAGTCGAATGCCATTAATTTTTATTTTACTTTTCAAGCATTCTTTTTATTCTTCCAAAATAATCATTTCTTGTTTATTTTCTGTGAGTGTATGGAATCTTTTAAAATTGTTTTTTTTTTGTCTCTGTAATATTTCTGTTAGCTTAACACTTTTCGAAAATAATTTAGGAATGCTTTAACTGAGTATTTTTTTCCATTCATTCGAGCATGCGCAGTTCTTGAAAAACTTTTATTAGAAATAGTCTGAAATCAATTTTATTTAAAAGAATTATATTTGCTTTTAATATATTTTTGACTTGCTTTCAAATGTTATGTGAGTTTTTCCGTTCTTTTTTTGTGTCATTTTGTGACAACAATTAACATTTTTGTGTCAACAATGTTGCTTTTGTAATTTCATCACACGAAAAAAAAGTCTACTCTCGAAATCGTGAGTTGTGTTCATGAATTTGAGAACCACGAAGGAATATATTCACGTTTATACTGCCCATAATTGAAAATTCGGCTATTATGCCAAATCAAGTATTCCGAGAAAAACGCGTTTTAGAGTTTGTCACAAAATCTCTGTCAAGGCAATTTCCCATAAGAGTGGCATATTAGCAGTTTGGTTTTTCGCATCGGCAGTCAAGTCTAAACACTATTTCAGTGAAATTCAAGTTCCAGGAGATGCGTTGGAACATCCTCTACCACCTGGTGCTAATATCTCGTTTTTGCCAAAAGTGGATATTAGCCGTTTTTTCAATGGTGGGCAGTATAGTGCAAATGCACTATAGTCATGAAAAAATTCCTTTGTTATTCTTAAATTCATGAACACAATTCAAGATTACAGGAATTGATTTTTTTTCTGTGCAAACATTGGTTAAACTGCTAAATTTAAAGAAAAACTAAATTTCAACTTAATGATGTCAATTCTTAAAAGAGCCCTTATCAATAAAAAATATATTAAAAACTTTAACACACATAAAATTTATTTTATAAGGGAATTGATTCTAATAATCAATGTTCGATTCATCAATTTGTTAGTATTTTAATTTCAACAATTTTTATTTCAATAAAAAAACAGTTTTACAAGAAGTCATGCATTACCTCTCATTTCAAGCGAGATCTTGAAGAGACAATTTTTTATGCCTTGAATTCAAAACAGCTTTAATCTGTTTAGACAATTTTAAATATATTTTTTTGCAATTCCGTCGTGAAACTACTTACTTTTCCTGTCATTCTTGAACGACGAAATAGCCTACTTTTCTGTACCAAAAATAACAGAATCGAATAGCAACATTTTTCAAAATAAATGCTGAAAAGTTCTACTTTTCAGCACTGAAACGGGTGCTGAATAGTTGAACTTTTCAGCACTTGTTTCGAAAAGTAACACTTTTCAACATTTTGTTTGATTTAAACGATTTATTGACAAAATACTCGAAAATTTGACATAAAATTTCACTCAATGGGTTTTTTTTTCGGAATTGCAAAAAATGTTGTATGGAACTCGTTGCAAAACTTGATTTTTTCAGCACTCGTCGTATTTATCCAACTCGGTGAACCTCGTTGGATAAATTTACGACTCATGCTGAAAAAATCATCTTTTTGCAACTTGTTGCATAAACTACTATTTCGTCATTCCGGTTATGTCCACGGCATAACTCCTTTGACTTTTTTAATATAGAGAACCTGGAGCTTATTTGAGAACGACTGGTACTTTTGGTTTGAGATGGCCGTTTTCTAATAAGCTCCAAGTTCTCTATTTTTTAATCTCTTAAATAGCCTTTTAATTATCAAATAGATTAAAATAATGCAAAGAACCCAAAATTTTAATAAACAAATGCTCAAAACTAATTTAGTGCAATTGAACTTAACATTGTTTAAAAAAAAAACAAAATTAAATAATGTTCAAACAAGTATGCTTACGAGATTCCTGACTTTTCCTGATTTGGTGTTGGCACATTTTGGCGAATTTCTAACTGCCCCCCTGTGACGTTGGTTACAGAGGACTCTCTCTGTGTCGATATTGAAGGGGCCACCGAGAGCGGGATCACATCCCACACGTTCAAAATCACTCAGTTCTCGTCAAAACCTACCTTACTCAGAAAAGAGTAAAGGGGGCTCAGCTTCACTCAAATCCTGACAGCGGACCCCGTTAATCATTTCTGAGTAAGGTCGGTTTTGACGAAATCTGATTGATTTTGAACATGCGTGTAGAACGAAAAGTCAAAGCATGCTTTTTGAAAAATACATTAAGGTTTATTGAGGAATCGAGGATCGACATAACAGTCGACTGTAATCACAATTTTACAGCGTTATAATAAATTTTCTCAAACTTACCATTTGCAACGGCTTTGGCACAGCACACGGCCACCACGTTCGCCAGGAAAATCAGCTGGCAGAGCCCGCCAGCGCTGAAGCTTTTCATTGTTCACCCGATAAAAAACGGCAGCCCAACTGCCTGTTTGGCCACCTGTTAATTTCAAGCTGCTGGATGTCCTTGTATTTTCGCTTTCCCTTCTTGTTTGCAAGAGAAAGAAAGAAAATCCACCGCCGGTATTCCTTCTTCAGTGACCAAATTTATCCACTAAGCGAACCGTCACCGCCGAGATTTATGGTATTTTTTCCTGATAGAAAAGAAGAGCTTTTTCCTTTTCTTAACCAATTTCTCCTTTTTGTTTTTCCTCCTCCTTCACCTCCTTTGTTATCGATGGAACCGTCTTCCCCCTCGCAACGCTTCACTTCACGGCGCTCATTTTTCCATCTTCCGGACACATTTTTTCTTCGGATCGTCCCACGGCTTTTTCCTCGATTCCACTCCTTGTTGTTGTTGTTTTTTTTTCTTGTGTGGGGAGATTTCTTCTTTTTTTTCTCAAAACGGTCGTAAAACGTGCCCGCGAGGGATTTATATTTCTTCGTTATTTTTCAATTCGGTTCCCCCCTCCTAAAAATCCCGCCGTCCAACGGACTAAGTATCGTATTTAATTCAATTTTCACACTTTATGAACTGTCTTGACTTTGGCGACGACAAAAAATAACAACTTTCAATTTATCATCATTCTTCGTTTGCTGAGAAACTAGCAGCACTGCTGTCAAATTCGCCGCGTACACGCTAAATGCGTTTCACCCACTCGACAGCGAAAAAAAAACTCAAAAATCGCACAAAAACACGCACAAACACACACGCGCGTGTGCTTAAGTGGTCCTTTTTCCGGTCTGCTGCAAAACTGGCCCCACTTGCGCTGTGGCCAGAATCCTCCTCCACCAAACACAGAACTTTCTCCCTCTGAAGCTGAAACTGGGCAAGGGAAGAGAAAGCTTTCGTCCGGTCCAAACGTTCGCACTGAACTGACGACCGACGGGACGAAGCCGGGCCGAGCAAGGCTACAAGTTCGACACAATCGACCCAACGAAGTTGGAAATTTCCCGAAGAGAGCGGGAGAGCGCGGGATTTGCCGAAGTGCCGACAGGGAAAAAGCTGAATGAATTTTAGCCCGGATGGCCGCGTGGTCCCGCCGGAGTCCTGGCTGGATGTGTGTGGCCTGAAGCTTTTTCTTCTCCTTGGGGATTGCGGGAGAGAGAAACTTGTACTCGTGGGTGGAGAGAGAGACACAGATTATTGTGGGAGCAGCGGTTTCTGGATGGAATACGGAAATTTGGGACGAAACGAAACATTTTAATGGGGCTCTAAAACATTCATTTAAAGTTTGATAACAAAAAAAAGTGTATTTTCAAGGTCCCGATCGGGTCGAATATTGGTCTTGGGATTTCCTTGGCTTAAATAATAAGAGCCGTTTTCATTTGTATGGCGATTAGGGTGGTTCACCGAAAAAGGGTTGTCCAAAAAAATTTGTTTTTTACAATTTTTGAAAAAAAACCCGATTAAGTCCCACCTGGGGTGAGAAAGAGCCTTTCTTACTAAAGAATATAACAATGGTAGAACTTCTTTCAATTAATAACATCGACTTTGTTTATTTATAACGTCAGCACAAAAGAAAGTCTTATGATGAAATCAAAGTATTATGATGATATTATGAGTATTATGAATGATATAATTTCCAAAAGAAATAAAAAACGCAATTTTCACCAAAAGAATATTTTTAATCGAACAATATGTTTGTACGTTTGTAATCAAACAAGCGTTTATAACAAACGCGATCATAGCAAGCTTCCCAACAACGCACACCGCGGTTTTGGTTTTCTAGTTTCGGTACGAGCCCTTTTGTGTGACTGTGTTGGTGTTTTGGTTCATCGTACCAGCGCACCAAGACAAGCAAAACCGAGGTACAAGTGAGCCGCGTGTGCCGCACGGTGCAGGGAAGCTAGCCATTCAGCTTCTACGAAAGTGACAGAGTCAGAGATAGCTATTTTTAACAACCGCACCACTACACACTCAATCGCGAGAACCTTAGGAAGAAAGCCATTGGAGTCGCCAGCATTGAACACTTTGAAAACGATATAAACGATGAAAAGCTTAGAAAGCTCCTATTGGAATCCAATGAACCCTGTTAAATAAACAACAAAACGAGTATAAGTCAAGCCAAAAAATATATGCGCCAGCATTCAAGCGCCAGTATTCGAAGCTCAACTTGACAACTTGTCGACTTGGCGACGAAGCGAAATGACGTCCTGCCTTAAAGTAAAACCTATACCTTTCTTTAGTTAGAAAGGCAAAAAGTAAATCGTTCTAAAAATTGATCGGGATTGCCGATCGATGTCGATTTTTTTTCAGATGCTCACTCATGGTCTGTACTATGAATGTAGCAAGAAATTTTGAATAAAATCAGAAATGAAAAAAGTTGGCGAAGGTCATCAGGTGGGCTTTTACCTTTTTTTAGGGATTTTTTTTCTTATGGTAGGTCAATCAAACGGCTCTAACTCCAGAACCATATTATGAATCTGGATGAAAATTTGGGAGGTTGTAGGGCTCGAAAAATGCAATTTTTGAGATAAATAAAAGATGTGAAAAAGAAAAAATTTGACCATATTTTCATTTGAAAACTGTGTATTTTGTTGAAAAGTCTGGCCGCATCCGAAAACAGATGGATATTTCGAAATTTGCGCGGCAACTCGCCCAGGTTCAGCACACTAGCTTTCATCTGCATTTAGAAGAATCGAAATCGGATAAATGGGAGCTGAGAACGGCGCGACACAAAATTTTGCAAAATTTTACCACATACGAACATCACTCGACCTCCACGGAATTTATTTTCTCAATATTCGAGGGTGTGAGATAGACGAGTTCTGTCAAGGTGAATCGATAGAGCGTCGAAAATCGATGCAGTGTGATTTTTTGACGATTTTTCCGATTAAAATTCATGCTGAATCGACATATTTACGAAGATGGAAATGACGTCCTGCCTTCAAGTAAAACCTATACCTTTCTTTAGTAAGAAAGGCAAAACTATGTTTAAATAATCATATCTTCGGAACAGCTGTACCAATTTAAGCTCGGCACATTGTGAATGATATCTTAAAAGGTTAATCACTGCTTACAGCAACCAAAGAAGTTTTTGTCTTCTTATTCCAAAATTGTCAAACTTACGGACCCAATCCTGCAACAATCTGATTGTATAAATAGTCAAACTTTGTTGTAAATAACTTTGAAAACGGTACTTTATGGGATGAATAAAAAATCATATCGATAGTTTCCGTAGCTTTGAAGATACTAAAATGTCTGTAACAAAAATCTTGGTGCAAAAGCCCAGGTTGATGTGTATCGTTAATTTAATTCAGTTGTTAACCAACTTCTTTCTTGAAATTGTCTTGTGTGTGTGTGTGCAACCAACCAAACGGGACCACGCGGTCGCTTCTTACAAATTGAGTTGTTTCCATGTATTTTTAGATCTTCATTCTATACATGCAAATAACTCGCATAGGCATTTGGAAGGTGTTAGCTCTGCCGAGCTTCGGTGACCCATTTCTACGCTGGCTAGCCGAGCGCGAGGTTCCTCAGCTTTTGCCTTTCTTACAAAAGAAAGGTTTAAGGTTTGCTTTTGGAAAAACGCTTTTTTCAGAAATCTAAAAAAAATCGTGCACGGCGAGGATTCGTCCCAGGAAAAAATCCTATTACTAAATTGAAGGTTTAGATGCGTTCTTTCGATTGAATTTTCGCCCGAAACCCGGAACTCAAAGTCTGATTTTTGAGAGCTCTTTTTCTGAAATACATGGCCGATGTCTGTATCCGCTCTTAAAAATTTGTGTCTTCCATCACTGGAAAACCGCTCGTAAAATCCACAATTTTTAAAAGCCAGATCTGTAGCCGTGGGGTCGGAGACGAACATTTTATTTTTCGATTCACAATTTTCGACCAGTAAATGTGGTCAAAGCCATTTTTAGAGGTATTTTTTGGACTATTTTACAGATAACACTATCAAATTTAAAGATTTCAGTTTCAAACAAAAAGCCATTCGAAAACATGCGCCAAAAACTGTTTGGGCCCAAAATTTGAAGCTTTTCCAAAATGTATTTCCAGAGATATAGCGATTTTAGTGTTTTCCGTCTTATTTTTACCCTATTTATTCCTATTAAATTTTTGGATTTATACAAAATCATATACTGAACATCAAATTCAAAGTCCCAGCCCATTCTCGATCGAAAGCATTTGGTATGAATTGTATTCGAGTAAATTTTGGTATTGATCAGACGGTTGGTTCAAAAGTTATAGCTGTATGATTTTTCTTTATATACAGAGTAAATTTCTCAAAAAAGGTAAGGGGTCATTCAGAATAATTCTCCCCAAGGATTTATTTGTAATTTCACTTAAATTTATCTTTCTAACTGAGTGTTCACGACTCGATCAAACTTCTCAGCAAATTTTACATCGATTGGATTCCGCACTTTTATTTGAGAGCGTTTGACTTTTTGCCTTTCTTACAAAAGAAAGGTTTAAGGTTTGCTTTTGGAAAAACGCTTTTTTCAGAAATCTAAAAAAATTCGTGCACGGCGAGGATTCGTCCCAGAAAAAAATCCTATTACTAAATTGAAGGTTTAGATGCGTTCTTTCGATTGAATTTTCGCCCGAAACCCGGAACTCAAAGTCTGATTTTTGAGAGCTCTTTTTCTGAAATACATGGCCGATGTCTGTATCCGCTCTTAAAAATTTGTGTCTTCCATCACTGGAAAACCGCTCGTAAAACCCACAGTTTTTAAAAGCCAGATCTGTAGCCGTGGGGTCGGAGACGAACATTTTATTTTTCGATTCACAATTTTCGACCAGTAAATGTGGTCAAAGCCATTTTTAGAGGTATTTTTTGGACTATTTTACAGATAACACTATCAAATTTAAAGATTTCAGTTTCAAACAAAAAGCCATTCGAAAACATGCGCCAAAAACTGTTTGGGCCCAAAATTTGAAGCTTTTCCAAAATGTATTTCCAGTGATATAGCGATTTTAGTGTTTTCCGTCTTATTTTTACCCTATTTATTCCTATTAAATTTTTGGATTTATACAAAATCATATACTGAACATCAAATTCAAAGTCCCAGCCCATTCTCGATCGAAAGCATTTGGTATGAATTGTATTCGAGTAAATTTTGGTATTGATCAGACGGTTGGTTCAAAAGTTATAGCTGTATGATTTTTCTTTATATACAGAGTAAATTTCTCAAAAAGGTAAGGGGTCATTCAGAATAATTCTCCCCAAGGATTTATTTGTAATTTCACTTAAATTTATCTTTCTAACTGAGTGTTCACGACTCGATCAAACTTCTCAGCAAATTTTACATCGATTGGATTCCGCACTTTTATTTGAGAGCGTTTGACTTTTTGCCTTTCTTACAAAAGAAAGGTTTAAGGTTTGCTTTTGGAAAAACGCTTTTTTCAGAAATCTAAAAAAAATCGTGCACGGCGAGGATTCGTCCCAGGAAAAAATCCTATTACTAAATTGAAGGTTTAGATGCGTTCTTTCGATTGAATTTTCGCCCGAAACCCGGAACTCAAAGTCTGATTTTTGAGAGCTCTTTTTCTGAAATACATGGCCGATGTCTGTATCCGCTCTTAAAAATTTGTGTCTTCCATCACTGGAAAACCGCTCGTAAAACCCACAATTTTTAAAAGCCAGATCTGTAGCCGTGGGGTCGGAGACGAACATTTTATTTTTCGATTCACAATTTTCGACCAGTAAATGTGGTCAAAGCCATTTTTAGAGGTATTTTTTGGACTATTTTACAGATAACACTATCAAATTTAAAGATTTCAGTTTCAAACAAAAAGCCATTCGAAAACATGCGCCAAAAACTGTTTGGGCCCAAAATTTGAAGCTTTTCCAAAATGTATTTCCAGTGATATAGCGATTTTAGTGTTTTCCGTCTTATTTTTACCCTATTTATTCCTATTAAATTTTTGGATTTATACAAAATCATATACTGAACATCAAATTCAAAGTCCCAGCCCATTCTCGATCGAAAGCATTTGGTATGAATTGTATTCGAGTAAATTTTGGTATTGATCAGACGGTTGGTTCAAAAGTTATAGCTGTATGATTTTTCTTTATATACAGAGTAAATTTCTCAAAAAGGTAAGGGGTCATTCAGAATAATTCTCCCCAAGGATTTATTTGTAATTTCACTTAAATTTATCTTTCTAACTGAGTGTTCACGACTCGATCAAACTTCTCAGCAAATTTTACATCGATTGGATTCCGCACTTTTATTTGAGAGCGTTTGACTTTTTGCCTTTCTTACAAAAGAAAGGTTTAAGGTTTGCTTTTGGAAAAACGCTTTTTTCAGAAATCTAAAAAAAATCGTGCACGGCGAGGATTCGTCCCAGGAAAAAATCCTATTACTAAATTGAAGGTTTAGATGCGTTCTTTCGATTGAATTTTCGCCCGAAACCCGGAACTCAAAGTCTGATTTTTGAGAGCTCTTTTTCTGAAATACATGGCCGATGTCTGTATCCGCTCTTAAAAATTTGTGTCTTCCATCACTGGAAAACCGCTCGTAAAATCCACAATTTTTAAAAGCCAGATCTGTAGCCGTGGGGTCGGAGACGAACATTTTATTTTTCGATTCACAATTTTCGACCAGTAAATGTGGTCAAAGCCATTTTTAGAGGTATTTTTTGGACTATTTTACAGATAACACTATCAAATTTAAAGATTTCAGTTTCAAACAAAAAGCCATTCGAAAACATGCGCCAAAAACTGTTTGGGCCCAAAATTTGAAGCTTTTCCAAAATGTATTTCCAGAGATATAGCGATTTTAGTGTTTTCCGTCTTATTTTTACCCTATTTATTCCTATTAAATTTTTGGATTTATACAAAATCATATACTGAACATCAAATTCAAAGTCCCAGCCCATTCTCGATCGAAAGCATTTGGTATGAATTGTATTCGAGTAAATTTTGGTATTGATCAGACGGTTGGTTCAAAAGTTATAGCTGTATGATTTTTCTTTATATACAGAGTAAATTTCTCAAAAAAGGTAAGGGGTCATTCAGAATAATTCTCCCCAAGGATTTATTTGTAATTTCACTTAAATTTATCTTTCTAACTGAGTGTTCACGACTCGATCAAACTTCTCAGCAAATTTTACATCGATTGGATTCCGCACTTTTATTTGAGAGCGTTTGACTTTTTGCCTTTCTTACAAAAGAAAGGTTTAAGGTTTGCTTTTGGAAAAACGCTTTTTTCAGAAATCTAAAAAAATTCGTGCACGGCGAGGATTCGTCCCAGAAAAAAATCCTATTACTAAATTGAAGGTTTAGATGCGTTCTTTCGATTGAATTTTCGCCCGAAACCCGGAACTCAAAGTCTGATTTTTGAGAGCTCTTTTTCTGAAATACATGGCCGATGTCTGTATCCGCTCTTAAAAATTTGTGTCTTCCATCACTGGAAAACCGCTCGTAAAACCCACAGTTTTTAAAAGCCAGATCTGTAGCCGTGGGGTCGGAGACGAACATTTTATTTTTCGATTCACAATTTTCGACCAGTAAATGTGGTCAAAGCCATTTTTAGAGGTATTTTTTGGACTATTTTACAGATAACACTATCAAATTTAAAGATTTCAGTTTCAAACAAAAAGCCATTCGAAAACATGCGCCAAAAACTGTTTGGGCCCAAAATTTGAAGCTTTTCCAAAATGTATTTCCAGTGATATAGCGATTTTAGTGTTTTCCGTCTTATTTTTACCCTATTTATTCCTATTAAATTTTTGGATTTATACAAAATCATATACTGAACATCAAATTCAAAGTCCCAGCCCATTCTCGATCGAAAGCATTTGGTATGAATTGTATTCGAGTAAATTTTGGTATTGATCAGACGGTTGGTTCAAAAGTTATAGCTGTATGATTTTTCTTTATATACAGAGTAAATTTCTCAAAAAGGTAAGGGGTCATTCAGAATAATTCTCCCCAAGGATTTATTTGTAATTTCACTTAAATTTATCTTTCTAACTGAGTGTTCACGACTCGATCAAACTTCTCAGCAAATTTTACATCGATTGGATTCCGCACTTTTATTTGAGAGCGTTTGACTTTTTGCCTTTCTTACAAAAGAAAGGTTTAAGGTTTGCTTTTGGAAAAACGCTTTTTTCAGAAATCTAAAAAAAATCGTGCACGGCGAGGATTCGTCCCAGGAAAAAATCCTATTACTAAATTGAAGGTTTAGATGCGTTCTTTCGATTGAATTTTCGCCCGAAACCCGGAACTCAAAGTCTGATTTTTGAGAGCTCTTTTTCTGAAATACATGGCCGATGTCTGTATCCGCTCTTAAAAATTTGTGTCTTCCATCACTGGAAAACCGCTCGTAAAACCCACAATTTTTAAAAGCCAGATCTGTAGCCGTGGGGTCGGAGACGAACATTTTATTTTTCGATTCACAATTTTCGACCAGTAAATGTGGTCAAAGCCATTTTTAGAGGTATTTTTTGGACTATTTTACAGATAACACTATCAAATTTAAAGATTTCAGTTTCAAACAAAAAGCCATTCGAAAACATGCGCCAAAAACTGTTTGGGCCCAAAATTTGAAGCTTTTCCAAAATGTATTTCCAGTGATATAGCGATTTTAGTGTTTTCCGTCTTATTTTTACCCTATTTATTCCTATTAAATTTTTGGATTTATACAAAATCATATACTGAACATCAAATTCAAAGTCCCAGCCCATTCTCGATCGAAAGCATTTGGTATGAATTGTATTCGAGTAAATTTTGGTATTGATCAGACGGTTGGTTCAAAAGTTATAGCTGTATGATTTTTCTTTATATACAGAGTAAATTTCTCAAAAAGGTAAGGGGTCATTCAGAATAATTCTCCCCAAGGATTTATTTGTAATTTCACTTAAATTTATCTTTCTAACTGAGTGTTCACGACTCGATCAAACTTCTCAGCAAATTTTACATCGATTGGATTCCGCACTTTTATTTGAGAGCGTTTGACTTTTTGCCTTTCTTACAAAAGAAAGGTTTAAGGTTTGCTTTTGGAAAAACGCTTTTTTCAGAAATCTAAAAAAAATCGTGCACGGCGAGGATTCGTCCCAGGAAAAAATCCTATTACTAAATTGAAGGTTTAGATGCGTTCTTTCGATTGAATTTTCGCCCGAAACCCGGAACTCAAAGTCTGATTTTTGAGAGCTCTTTTTCTGAAATACATGGCCGATGTCTGTATCCGCTCTTAAAAATTTGTGTCTTCCATCACTGGAAAACCGCTCGTAAAATCCACAATTTTTAAAAGCCAGATCTGTAGCCGTGGGGTCGGAGACGAACATTTTATTTTTCGATTCACAATTTTCGACCAGTAAATGTGGTCAAAGCCATTTTTAGAGGTATTTTTTGGACTATTTTACAGATAACACTATCAAATTTAAAGATTTCAGTTTCAAACAAAAAGCCATTCGAAAACATGCGCCAAAAACTGTTTGGGCCCAAAATTTGAAGCTTTTCCAAAATGTATTTCCAGAGATATAGCGATTTTAGTGTTTTCCGTCTTATTTTTACCCTATTTATTCCTATTAAATTTTTGGATTTATACAAAATCATATACTGAACATCAAATTCAAAGTCCCAGCCCATTCTCGATCGAAAGCATTTGGTATGAATTGTATTCGAGTAAATTTTGGTATTGATCAGACGGTTGGTTCAAAAGTTATAGCTGTATGATTTTTCTTTATATACAGAGTAAATTTCTCAAAAAAGGTAAGGGGTCATTCAGAATAATTCTCCCCAAGGATTTATTTGTAATTTCACTTAAATTTATCTTTCTAACTGAGTGTTCACGACTCGATCAAACTTCTCAGCAAATTTTACATCGATTGGATTCCGCACTTTTATTTGAGAGCGTTTGACTTTTTGCCTTTCTTACAAAAGAAAGGTTTAAGGTTTGCTTTTGGAAAAACGCTTTTTTCAGAAATCTAAAAAAATTCGTGCACGGCGAGGATTCGTCCCAGAAAAAAATCCTATTACTAAATTGAAGGTTTAGATGCGTTCTTTCGATTGAATTTTCGCCCGAAACCCGGAACTCAAAGTCTGATTTTTGAGAGCTCTTTTTCTGAAATACATGGCCGATGTCTGTATCCGCTCTTAAAAATTTGTGTCTTCCATCACTGGAAAACCGCTCGTAAAACCCACAGTTTTTAAAAGCCAGATCTGTAGCCGTGGGGTCGGAGACGAACATTTTATTTTTCGATTCACAATTTTCGACCAGTAAATGTGGTCAAAGCCATTTTTAGAGGTATTTTTTGGACTATTTTACAGATAACACTATCAAATTTAAAGATTTCAGTTTCAAACAAAAAGCCATTCGAAAACATGCGCCAAAAACTGTTTGGGCCCAAAATTTGAAGCTTTTCCAAAATGTATTTCCAGTGATATAGCGATTTTAGTGTTTTCCGTCTTATTTTTACCCTATTTATTCCTATTAAATTTTTGGATTTATACAAAATCATATACTGAACATCAAATTCAAAGTCCCAGCCCATTCTCGATCGAAAGCATTTGGTATGAATTGTATTCGAGTAAATTTTGGTATTGATCAGACGGTTGGTTCAAAAGTTATAGCTGTATGATTTTTCTTTATATACAGAGTAAATTTCTCAAAAAGGTAAGGGGTCATTCAGAATAATTCTCCCCAAGGATTTATTTGTAATTTCACTTAAATTTATCTTTCTAACTGAGTGTTCACGACTCGATCAAACTTCTCAGCAAATTTTACATCGATTGGATTCCGCACTTTTATTTGAGAGCGTTTGACTTTTTGCCTTTCTTACAAAAGAAAGGTTTAAGGTTTGCTTTTGGAAAAACGCTTTTTTCAGAAATCTAAAAAAAATCGTGCACGGCGAGGATTCGTCCCAGGAAAAAATCCTATTACTAAATTGAAGGTTTAGATGCGTTCTTTCGATTGAATTTTCGCCCGAAACCCGGAACTCAAAGTCTGATTTTTGAGAGCTCTTTTTCTGAAATACATGGCCGATGTCTGTATCCGCTCTTAAAAATTTGTGTCTTCCATCACTGGAAAACCGCTCGTAAAACCCACAATTTTTAAAAGCCAGATCTGTAGCCGTGGGGTCGGAGACGAACATTTTATTTTTCGATTCACAATTTTCGACCAGTAAATGTGGTCAAAGCCATTTTTAGAGGTATTTTTTGGACTATTTTACAGATAACACTATCAAATTTAAAGATTTCAGTTTCAAACAAAAAGCCATTCGAAAACATGCGCCAAAAACTGTTTGGGCCCAAAATTTGAAGCTTTTCCAAAATGTATTTCCAGTGATATAGCGATTTTAGTGTTTTCCGTCTTATTTTTACCCTATTTATTCCTATTAAATTTTTGGATTTATACAAAATCATATACTGAACATCAAATTCAAAGTCCCAGCCCATTCTCGATCGAAAGCATTTGGTATGAATTGTATTCGAGTAAATTTTGGTATTGATCAGACGGTTGGTTCAAAAGTTATAGCTGTATGATTTTTCTTTATATACAGAGTAAATTTCTCAAAAAGGTAAGGGGTCATTCAGAATAATTCTCCCCAAGGATTTATTTGTAATTTCACTTAAATTTATCTTTCTAACTGAGTGTTCACGACTCGATCAAACTTCTCAGCAAATTTTACATCGATTGGATTCCGCACTTTTATTTGAGAGCGTTTGACTTTTTGCCTTTCTTACAAAAGAAAGGTTTAAGGTTTGCTTTTGGAAAAACGCTTTTTTCAGAAATCTAAAAAAAATCGTGCACGGCGAGGATTCGTCCCAGGAAAAAATCCTATTACTAAATTGAAGGTTTAGATGCGTTCTTTCGATTGAATTTTCGCCCGAAACCCGGAACTCAAAGTCTGATTTTTGAGAGCTCTTTTTCTGAAATACATGGCCGATGTCTGTATCCGCTCTTAAAAATTTGTGTCTTCCATCACTGGAAAACCGCTCGTAAAATCCACAATTTTTAAAAGCCAGATCTGTAGCCGTGGGGTCGGAGACGAACATTTTATTTTTCGATTCACAATTTTCGACCAGTAAATGTGGTCAAAGCCATTTTTAGAGGTATTTTTTGGACTATTTTACAGATAACACTATCAAATTTAAAGATTTCAGTTTCAAACAAAAAGCCATTCGAAAACATGCGCCAAAAACTGTTTGGGCCCAAAATTTGAAGCTTTTCCAAAATGTATTTCCAGAGATATAGCGATTTTAGTGTTTTCCGTCTTATTTTTACCCTATTTATTCCTATTAAATTTTTGGATTTATACAAAATCATATACTGAACATCAAATTCAAAGTCCCAGCCCATTCTCGATCGAAAGCATTTGGTATGAATTGTATTCGAGTAAATTTTGGTATTGATCAGACGGTTGGTTCAAAAGTTATAGCTGTATGATTTTTCTTTATATACAGAGTAAATTTCTCAAAAAAGGTAAGGGGTCATTCAGAATAATTCTCCCCAAGGATTTATTTGTAATTTCACTTAAATTTATCTTTCTAACTGAGTGTTCACGACTCGATCAAACTTCTCAGCAAATTTTACATCGATTGGATTCCGCACTTTTATTTGAGAGCGTTTGACTTTTTGCCTTTCTTACAAAAGAAAGGTTTAAGGTTTGCTTTTGGAAAAACGCTTTTTTCAGAAATCTAAAAAAATTCGTGCACGGCGAGGATTCGTCCCAGAAAAAAATCCTATTACTAAATTGAAGGTTTAGATGCGTTCTTTCGATTGAATTTTCGCCCGAAACCCGGAACTCAAAGTCTGATTTTTGAGAGCTCTTTTTCTGAAATACATGGCCGATGTCTGTATCCGCTCTTAAAAATTTGTGTCTTCCATCACTGGAAAACCGCTCGTAAAACCCACAGTTTTTAAAAGCCAGATCTGTAGCCGTGGGGTCGGAGACGAACATTTTATTTTTCGATTCACAATTTTCGACCAGTAAATGTGGTCAAAGCCATTTTTAGAGGTATTTTTTGGACTATTTTACAGATAACACTATCAAATTTAAAGATTTCAGTTTCAAACAAAAAGCCATTCGAAAACATGCGCCAAAAACTGTTTGGGCCCAAAATTTGAAGCTTTTCCAAAATGTATTTCCAGTGATATAGCGATTTTAGTGTTTTCCGTCTTATTTTTACCCTATTTATTCCTATTAAATTTTTGGATTTATACAAAATCATATACTGAACATCAAATTCAAAGTCCCAGCCCATTCTCGATCGAAAGCATTTGGTATGAATTGTATTCGAGTAAATTTTGGTATTGATCAGACGGTTGGTTCAAAAGTTATAGCTGTATGATTTTTCTTTATATACAGAGTAAATTTCTCAAAAAGGTAAGGGGTCATTCAGAATAATTCTCCCCAAGGATTTATTTGTAATTTCACTTAAATTTATCTTTCTAACTGAGTGTTCACGACTCGATCAAACTTCTCAGCAAATTTTACATCGATTGGATTCCGCACTTTTATTTGAGAGCGTTTGACTTTTTGCCTTTCTTACAAAAGAAAGGTTTAAGGTTTGCTTTTGGAAAAACGCTTTTTTCAGAAATCTAAAAAAAATCGTGCACGGCGAGGATTCGTCCCAGGAAAAAATCCTATTACTAAATTGAAGGTTTAGATGCGTTCTTTCGATTGAATTTTCGCCCGAAACCCGGAACTCAAAGTCTGATTTTTGAGAGCTCTTTTTCTGAAATACATGGCCGATGTCTGTATCCGCTCTTAAAAATTTGTGTCTTCCATCACTGGAAAACCGCTCGTAAAACCCACAATTTTTAAAAGCCAGATCTGTAGCCGTGGGGTCGGAGACGAACATTTTATTTTTCGATTCACAATTTTCGACCAGTAAATGTGGTCAAAGCCATTTTTAGAGGTATTTTTTGGACTATTTTACAGATAACACTATCAAATTTAAAGATTTCAGTTTCAAACAAAAAGCCATTCGAAAACATGCGCCAAAAACTGTTTGGGCCCAAAATTTGAAGCTTTTCCAAAATGTATTTCCAGTGATATAGCGATTTTAGTGTTTTCCGTCTTATTTTTACCCTATTTATTCCTATTAAATTTTTGGATTTATACAAAATCATATACTGAACATCAAATTCAAAGTCCCAGCCCATTCTCGATCGAAAGCATTTGGTATGAATTGTATTCGAGTAAATTTTGGTATTGATCAGACGGTTGGTTCAAAAGTTATAGCTGTATGATTTTTCTTTATATACAGAGTAAATTTCTCAAAAAGGTAAGGGGTCATTCAGAATAATTCTCCCCAAGGATTTATTTGTAATTTCACTTAAATTTATCTTTCTAACTGAGTGTTCACGACTCGATCAAACTTCTCAGCAAATTTTACATCGATTGGATTCCGCACTTTTATTTGAGAGCGTTTGACTTTTTGCCTTTCTTACAAAAGAAAGGTTTAAGGTTTGCTTTTGGAAAAACGCTTTTTTCAGAAATCTAAAAAAAATCGTGCACGGCGAGGATTCGTCCCAGGAAAAAATCCTATTACTAAATTGAAGGTTTAGATGCGTTCTTTCGATTGAATTTTCGCCCGAAACCCGGAACTCAAAGTCTGATTTTTGAGAGCTCTTTTTCTGAAATACATGGCCGATGTCTGTATCCGCTCTTAAAAATTTGTGTCTTCCATCACTGGAAAACCGCTCGTAAAATCCACAATTTTTAAAAGCCAGATCTGTAGCCGTGGGGTCGGAGACGAACATTTTATTTTTCGATTCACAATTTTCGACCAGTAAATGTGGTCAAAGCCATTTTTAGAGGTATTTTTTGGACTATTTTACAGATAACACTATCAAATTTAAAGATTTCAGTTTCAAACAAAAAGCCATTCGAAAACATGCGCCAAAAACTGTTTGGGCCCAAAATTTGAAGCTTTTCCAAAATGTATTTCCAGAGATATAGCGATTTTAGTGTTTTCCGTCTTATTTTTACCCTATTTATTCCTATTAAATTTTTGGATTTATACAAAATCATATACTGAACATCAAATTCAAAGTCCCAGCCCATTCTCGATCGAAAGCATTTGGTATGAATTGTATTCGAGTAAATTTTGGTATTGATCAGACGGTTGGTTCAAAAGTTATAGCTGTATGATTTTTCTTTATATACAGAGTAAATTTCTCAAAAAAGGTAAGGGGTCATTCAGAATAATTCTCCCCAAGGATTTATTTGTAATTTCACTTAAATTTATCTTTCTAACTGAGTGTTCACGACTCGATCAAACTTCTCAGCAAATTTTACATCGATTGGATTCCGCACTTTTATTTGAGAGCGTTTGACTTTTTGCCTTTCTTACAAAAGAAAGGTTTAAGGTTTGCTTTTGGAAAAACGCTTTTTTCAGAAATCTAAAAAAATTCGTGCACGGCGAGGATTCGTCCCAGAAAAAAATCCTATTACTAAATTGAAGGTTTAGATGCGTTCTTTCGATTGAATTTTCGCCCGAAACCCGGAACTCAAAGTCTGATTTTTGAGAGCTCTTTTTCTGAAATACATGGCCGATGTCTGTATCCGCTCTTAAAAATTTGTGTCTTCCATCACTGGAAAACCGCTCGTAAAACCCACAGTTTTTAAAAGCCAGATCTGTAGCCGTGGGGTCGGAGACGAACATTTTATTTTTCGATTCACAATTTTCGACCAGTAAATGTGGTCAAAGCCATTTTTAGAGGTATTTTTTGGACTATTTTACAGATAACACTATCAAATTTAAAGATTTCAGTTTCAAACAAAAAGCCATTCGAAAACATGCGCCAAAAACTGTTTGGGCCCAAAATTTGAAGCTTTTCCAAAATGTATTTCCAGTGATATAGCGATTTTAGTGTTTTCCGTCTTATTTTTACCCTATTTATTCCTATTAAATTTTTGGATTTATACAAAATCATATACTGAACATCAAATTCAAAGTCCCAGCCCATTCTCGATCGAAAGCATTTGGTATGAATTGTATTCGAGTAAATTTTGGTATTGATCAGACGGTTGGTTCAAAAGTTATAGCTGTATGATTTTTCTTTATATACAGAGTAAATTTCTCAAAAAGGTAAGGGGTCATTCAGAATAATTCTCCCCAAGGATTTATTTGTAATTTCACTTAAATTTATCTTTCTAACTGAGTGTTCACGACTCGATCAAACTTCTCAGCAAATTTTACATCGATTGGATTCCGCACTTTTATTTGAGAGCGTTTGACTTTTTGCCTTTCTTACAAAAGAAAGGTTTAAGGTTTGCTTTTGGAAAAACGCTTTTTTCAGAAATCTAAAAAAAATCGTGCACGGCGAGGATTCGTCCCAGGAAAAAATCCTATTACTAAATTGAAGGTTTAGATGCGTTCTTTCGATTGAATTTTCGCCCGAAACCCGGAACTCAAAGTCTGATTTTTGAGAGCTCTTTTTCTGAAATACATGGCCGATGTCTGTATCCGCTCTTAAAAATTTGTGTCTTCCATCACTGGAAAACCGCTCGTAAAACCCACAATTTTTAAAAGCCAGATCTGTAGCCGTGGGGTCGGAGACGAACATTTTATTTTTCGATTCACAATTTTCGACCAGTAAATGTGGTCAAAGCCATTTTTAGAGGTATTTTTTGGACTATTTTACAGATAACACTATCAAATTTAAAGATTTCAGTTTCAAACAAAAAGCCATTCGAAAACATGCGCCAAAAACTGTTTGGGCCCAAAATTTGAAGCTTTTCCAAAATGTATTTCCAGAGATATAGCGATTTTAGTGTTTTCCGTCTTATTTTTACCCTATTTATTCCTATTAAATTTTTGGATTTATACAAAATCATATACTGAACATCAAATTCGAAGTCCCGGCTCGTTCTCGCTCGAAAGCTCGACAAGTCGTCAAGTCGAAGCTTCAACGCCAGCGCTTTTACGCTTGCGCGTTTCACGCTGCGCGTCAAAGTGTTCTTTCTAGCTTCTCATTATTGATCGACAAAGTGCAATAGCGATACATATTTTTTTAAGTTAATCATAGACTAACATTATAGACTGAGTACCCTTTATTTTTTTCTGATAGTGTCAATCCAATATGTTTTTTTTAATTTAATTTAAATGTTTTGCGACAAATAATGTACTTCTGAAATTTAAAAAAAATGGCATTTGAGGTTTAGCCTTAAAAGATTCGAAGCTTTAGGTAAAATTCTCACTGGATGGTATCATTATGCTTTTGAAAAAATAATTGCACCAATATATTTCTCGGAGTTTAATCATTTTGTAAGAAAGGCTCTATTTCACCTCTGGTGATATTAAATCGGGTTTTTTCGACAAGCCCCGCCCTGAAGAACGTTTGCACCAATCGGGTTCAAACGTTATTTAGAACTTCCGAACCCTTGTCAAATGGACAAGGACCCAGCGAGTATATAGTTGATAGTAACAGTATTCCTAATTCCAGTCATAGCTCACCAAGCTGTGATGGCGTAGTGGTTAGCATTTTTGCTTGCCAATCCAAAGAACGGGGGATCGAACCCCGACGCGAGCGACTTTGATTTTTCGTTCTTATTCAGTATTTCAAGTATTTCTAAGTCTTAAACTTTCTCGTTGGGAGCAGATGGGCATCGAACCCAGGACCATTCGCTTACAAAGCGAACACCGTAACCAGTCAGCCACGGCCGCTCCACTTCTTTCTTGAAATTGTCTTCTTTTCAAAATAATTATGCAATTTTCGTGACCAAAAAAAGGAAACAATTGGGTACTAAAGCTTTATGTCAATTTTTATGTACAACGTTAAAAAACACGATTAAAAACCATTTCTGATCACTTTTTTCATTTAAATGCATAAAAAAATTTGACAAGACAACATTTTTTCGATGGATCAACTATGGTCCCCTTGGAAAGAGCTGTCAAGTAGGAGCTTTTCTGTCAAGAAGGACCGCGAGGTTAATTTTTCAAAATTGATTTTAAAATCCATTTTAAACTCTTTGTGGTCGTACAAAGGGTCATTGTACTCAGAAAAATAAGCTTTATCGGTGTAAACAATAATATCAGCAATCTAAGCTTCATTTTAGGACTCAATTGCAGAATATCATCTTATGCAAGTTTACTAATTTCGGGACCTGGTCTGTCAGCGATCTGTGACCCTAAAATTTTAAATTAGTAAAAAAAATAAAAGATCTTTGGATTAGAAGGGTTTGGACTAGTTTGCAAGTTTTTTTTTTTTAATTTTTGATTGATAAAAACTTGTAAAATCGATTGTAAAATTTTCAATTACAAAAAAAAAGCAAATTGAAGATAAGGGTAAGTTTGGAAATAAACTTTTGCACGAAGATACACAGTTTTGAAAAATCATGATTTTTCAATAGTCCTATTTAAAATGCACTCAAATTTTTTTCGAAAGAATCATTGATAAAAGTTGATAACCAAGTTTGCAATCAAAAAGTAGTTATCATTTTTTATTAAAAGCAGTCGTTTTTGTATTTTCCAAATCATTGTCCATTTTAGAAATATTTTTTTTACCGATGGTTGTGACATTTATTTATATTTTAATTTTTAAACTTTGAAAAAACGGACAAATAGGTAATTGTTGCGATAAAGCGATGCAAAAAAAATCTAATTGAGAAAAAAAAAATTTCACGAAGACACAATTTTTTCTGAAAAAATGATTTGAAATTTGATGATTTTAAAAAAGTATTGAAAATGTACTCCAACAAAAACCAAAAAGTTTAGTCCCATTTTCAATTGAAAATAATTTAAAATTGTGCGATTAGGTGCATTCGTTTTTATATTTTAAAATCAATGTTCCTTTTAAGATCTTTTTTTTCAGAAAAAATATAAATTTATCAATAGATAGTTGTTGCGATAAAGCATTTTATAGAGAAAAATACTTCTCGATTGCAAATTAGTTTAACCTTTCAAATAAGTTTTAAAAATTGTGAAAGGAACCTGTAGCATCCAAATTTTTTTTTTCCTTTCCCAAAAGCATTAATTTTCGACCATATTAAATGTTAGGGTTGATTTGAACATTGTAAAAATACTGTTTTTCGAAAGATCGAAAAAAATACAATACTTGAATTTCTGACATTGATAAATGGACGCATTTATATTGAGTTATCCTCTATTGAAAAATGTACGCTATTTTGGTGATGAAGTGAAAACCAAATTTTTCATGTTCGAATTAACTTTCAGAGGCTACCTACATCTGCGCAACCAATTGTCCAATGTTCAATGTCTTCAAAGCTCGCAATTTATTAAATATTTCTTGATGGAATTTATTTTTTCAACAAAAAAGAAACACTTTTGGGTGAATATATCTTGCAAACTATTATCGAGATTTCTGTTAATTATTTTTAAGTGGCAAATTTGACATTACATCTAAAAATAAAGTTACGATGAATTTTAGTTTTTTCTCGTTTTAGTCAGAACATGTTTTTTTTCAAAAATTTTGTAGTACTGCTAAATGAATTTCAACCAACTTGTGCCATACTTCAAAAGATAGCATTTTTTTCATCTTTAAAATATGTTTTATTCATTTTTTTTGTTATGTGTGAAAAGTTCAATAAAAAAGGATTATTTTTTAGAGTGCAGCTATTTTGTTTGAAAAATTCTCAAGACACAGATTTTGCAATATTTTAATGGCCTTTCCGTATGTTTTCTGAAGACACTAAATCGAACAGAAAATCAGAGATAGCGATTTTCAAATATTCATATTCCATTTGTTTATGGACAGTTGAGTGAAGACTTGTATGGACAATCCAAACATGTAAAATGTCTTCTTTGGTCATAGAAAAGCGCCATACAGTCTAAGGGGACATCCATAAACTACGTGAATATTTGTTTTTATTTCGAAATTATAAAATTAAATTTTTGGGTAAAATTATCGCAATTACCTCATAAATAAGATGTATTTTGAACGGAATTTATTAAAATAATTCTGGTTCTTAGTACAACACCTAATTGCATACCACCCTTAAAACGCCAAAACATTGAATGAAAGCTTTCCCAACCAAATAGGAAAAAAATATTCCATTTTGCTCCGCGAAGCAATTTCTCATTTCCCCGAACGATGCCAAACACCAAAACCAAAACGCTCAGCGCACCCGTCGATTTTCGTCGATTCACCACCACCACGAAAAGCACGCTGTCATTCCAGCAGTCACTTGATCAGCGTAGGCGAGTTTTCCCTCCTATCCCTTTTCACTCTATTCCGGATCCGTTCTAGCCATGGCCTGCTTCGTCCACCTCCTCCTCCTCCTCCACTCAAAGAATCGTAGACCCGAGGGAGCTTTTCAAATTTCTCAATGGTTGCACGAACGGAAATTTTCCCGACATGCGCAGAAGGCATTCACGTCAAAAACGTGACTGCTTGCTGGTTGCTCTCCCCTAAAGGCGCGCTTTGCGAGGCCAACTTTGATGAGTTCGCAACGACGACGACGACGACCGGTTGCATGAATCCCGGGGGCTGCTGCTCTTCCAAGGCTGCTGCCACCAACGGCGCCTTCCGCGTCTACACGCTGCGCGGGAATGGGGGAAGAGTTTTTGGGATGGGTGGAGGGGGAGCAATAATATCACAAAATGAGTTATAAACCGAAGAAATACCTGAATGAAGTTGCATGTGTTGGTTGGTATTTTTTGTGTGGGGAGGGTGGGAACGCACACAGACACAGAATCTCGTCCGGTCTCGTGTACCGATGACACTCTCAATCGATAATTTATCGGTTGCAATTTCGACCACGTGGGTCGCAATTAATCACGTGAACGTGCGGTTGTCAACTTCGATATTGGTTTTTCGAACCGACGACGCCGTGACGGTGAAAAGGCAATATTTTACTATTTTCGGTGTGTTTCGAAACAGGATAAACAAAGTAAACAGTCGAAATTAAATAACAAATCGTCCCACACGCTGAGCCAGAATCCTACACTTCCTGCAATTTATTGCGAGCTGCCCCGAAAAAACAAACCAATATCGACGCAATCAATCTCAAGGTTTGTGTCCATAACCTCAATCTGTCATCGGTTTGGGAAATTGTGGCAATTTGCAAACCACCACTCCCCCGCACAAAACTGTGGTTGGGAGGATTTTTGTTTTCATTTCATTGCACATTCAAGGATTTTGTTCATTTGTGCAGGATGCATTCTGTGGTGCCCCTGATGTGCATTTCGCTTCTTCAATACATTTCAGCAGATCATTTGCAAAGGATTCCGCAGAAGCTCTGTCGATGGAAAAAGGTAAGGGATGTGGTCCTTGACCCAGTGATCTACATAAACTTGAGTCGAGCGAAACATTAGGGAAAGCGCTACCCACTTTTGGGTAGGGCTTAAATTACTCTGATATTATTGTTTTCGTTTAACGGTTTGACAGCCCTCGACTTGTCAACAATTTTAACAAGCTCGTTCCAAAAAATATATTTAAGGGTAGTTCTCATTCAGAATTCTATTTACCGACCCAATTGAAAAAAAAAACTTTAGTTTTGAATGTATTTCACTCGCATATTTACATAAATTACACTCGAATAAAATCTACACACTCAATTCAAATCATTCGTTTCTGAGTTACTTTAATTCAGATTTCGTTAAACTCGAAACTACTCATATTGTGAAAGCAGACAAAAATCAAAATACGAACGCAACCTGTCAAAGCTGTTGCGCCACAGGCTGATGTACACGCTAACGACAAACCACTACATTTTCGTTCGGAGATTTTTTCGCGCAACAGAAGTGATGTGCACTTCGGTTTGGTGCTGCGCGAATAATAAATTAGTTAGGGTCAGTTTTGGGCAGTCTTATTTTCTTTAAATTCTATGTGATTTTTACAAGACTTGAGTAACATTCTGGTCAACATTGAGGAGGGGCAAAAAACTTATTTCAAATTGCAAGCGCAGCTATCAAAGTTTTGAAGCAAAAACTTGAAATAATATTTACAATGGCCTAATTGAAAAGAAAACTCAATCCTAGCTATGATGCTTCTGTTTTGACGAAATTTTAGAAAAATATAGAGATAAATGTTTTTCTTGCTTTATTACCCTAATTAATAATAATTTTATAAGAATCGCATGAAATTTCTGTGTGAATTGTTATGATTATAATCAGCACTTTCCAGATGTAGGTATTGCATAAGACTTCTCCAAAAAAACTAACACTTAAAAATATTACCCATTATTTAAATTCCGCTTTTCGCGCAAAAAAAATGGATTGCACAAAATAACATTTTTTGTAAAATTTTAATTTTGCTATACGTTTTAGAAAACAAAAAATGCAATTTTTTGCTATGAAACAACTTTGTCAAAAATTATACCGCAGTGTTGCCAAGTTTTAGAAAAAAATATGACTTTCAGGGTTGTTACGGACGGCGCGGATCGCGCGGATGGCGCGTTTCGCGCGGATAGCGCGGATCTGGCGCGGATTTGCTGGCTAATTTTGCTCAGGCGCGGATTTCGCGCGGATGGCAATTTTGATAAATATATTAAAGAGAGATAGAATAAATTTCAAGTTATTAAGAAAATATTATCAGGAATTACGATAATTTGTAAGAATTACATATTTTTATTAAATGAATTTTCTTCAGAAAATATTTGTTTGTATTTTCTTAGTACGAACCGTCGAAAAATGAAGATGAAGATTATGTAGAAATTATTTTTTATATGTTTCTTGTCATTTCTTAACATCTCCGGCACTGAATATTTAATTTCTTTTGAGTTTTGAGTAATGATTTTTAACCTTATTTATTTTTAATTGTATACTGGATTTAGTAAATTTTTAATGTTGTAAATCAAATATTACAAACTTTTCCCGAAGATATAGACATTGGAATGTGTAACAAAAACGATTATTGGTGCTTGTTCTGGTGGGCGCCAAATACACGCAGAAAAATATAGCATATTTGAATCAACAAAACATTTTGTTGATTTGAAAATCAAGATTTTTGTTGAATCAACGCTAAACGTCAAAGCAACTTTTTCAAAACAACAAAAGATTTTTGTGGAATTGAGCAAATCAAGGTTTGTTTCAACGAAAACTCTGCGTTGATTATATTCAACAATTTTTTGTTGAAACAAACCTCGTACAGGCTGATTCTACAAAACATTTTTCTGCGTGTATGAGCTTGATTGGACGTAAGAGAAGCTGGCATCAACTTTCGAATTTTAGATGGAATTTAATCGGTAGAAATATTTTTTTTTCTAAATTTAAACATTCTTGGCGAAAATAAAATGATCAAAACATTTCAAAATCAAAGCTTCAGAAATTCAAAAATTCGAAACTTTTTTTTATTTTAATAGTTTTTTAACAAAAAATATCAAAATACACAATAATTTTTTTTCGAAATTTTTAAAATTGTAATTTAAAAAATCTGAAATTTCTAAATTAAAAATTTAAGAAATCTAAAATTCAAAATAACAAAAAGCTTTGGGTAATAAAAAATTTAAGGATTGAATAAAAACAAAATTTAAAAAGTAAAAATTGGAAAACTAAAAAATATCAAATTCAAAACAATATAGAAAACTTAAAAAAATATATCTCAAATCTCAAATAATTTTAGTATTCTTAAATTCTTAAATTCTTAAATTCTTAAATTCTTAAATTCTTAAATTCTTAAATTCTTAAATTCTTAAATTCTTAAATTCTTAAATTCTTAAATTCTTAAATTCTTAAATTCTTAAATTCTTAAATTCTTAAATTCTTAAATTCTTAAATTCTTAAATTCTTAAATTCTTAAATTCTTAAATTCTTAAATTCTTAAATTCTTAAATTCTTAAATTCTTAAATTCTTAAATTCTTAAATTCTTAAATTCTTAAATTCTTAAATTCTTAAATTCTTAAATTCTTAAATTCTTAAATTCTTAAATTCTTAAATTCTTAAATTCTTAAATTCTTAAATTCTTAAATTCTTAAATTCTTAAATTCTTAAATTCTTAAATTCTTAAATTCTTAAATTCTTAAATTCTTAAATTCTTAAATTCTTAAATTCTTAAATTCTTCAATTCTTAAGAATCTTTTTTTTCATGACCCTTTCCTTGACCGTCTCTTGAGGTATTTTTTTAAAACGGGTTTATTGCTTTCATTCCTTTAAGCATAAAACGATTTTTTTTAATCAAATACTTTCTGATTTAATTTTTCTTAATTTATTAATAAAATTTCTTAAATGTTGGTCGCGATATTTTTATATGGCGTGGATTTCGCGCGGTTTCGGGTTTTAGGTCGGCGCGGATTTGGCGCGGATTTTTTTTCGACTCTCCCGTAACAACCCTGGACTTTTGAAAAACGATAAATAATTGTCTGAACAAAATTATTTTGCCTTTATTTTTAGATGTAAAATTATATTTGCAATCGAAACGTGCTTTACATAAATTTCGATTTCGATATCATGAAAAGTTTTAGAGTTATATCTACCAAAAAATGTTTTTTTGCTTATAACTTAAATTTTTAAATTTATTTCCAATCCAATTTTTTGTTTGAAAAGTAAAATCAAAAAAGGGGGAGTTGATACAAAATTAATTCTTTGGTAATAGAAAACCTTATCACAAAATATCATACAAATAAAACAAATAGTCGTTTTCCGAAGTCTTACAGAATGCTCATAAACAAATGAAACCGTCGCGAAATTATTTACCTCTGAGAAAAATGTTGGAATTTTTCAATCACGCGTAGAATTCACAGTCTTGAAAACTGCTAAGGCATTTCTTTTCGAAAAATTTTACACAAAATTATTTATAACGGAGCACTTTATTAAAAATTTCAATTGCAATATTTTTTCATCCAATAATGATTTTGTACAAAAAACTGCTTTAAATAATCTATTTTTTTATTTATTCTGTGGACCCAAAAAAAGCCTCCAAAAAAAAAACCTACTCAGAAAATGAGTACCTATTTACTCAATTTCCATTTAATTCTGAGTGAAATTCACTCAAATCTGAGAGATGCCTCATTTACCCATTTCTTAGTAGGTTCCAGTGATCAATTGAAACAAAAAAACAAAAATAAAAAAAAAGTCTTAGGATGTTAGTTTGTTTGTAATAAAAAGTTGAATTTAAAGTGGGCATTTTTACCGTGTACTCATTTCTTGGGAAAGTCTTAATACCGAATCGACCAGAAAGTCCAAAATTTTCTGCGAAAAGCTAAAAAATTGCTCAAAAAGCGTGAAAAGTGACGCCAATATGAATGCACGCTAATAAGCAAAGACTCAGTTTTAAGGATTTTAAAAAATAGGACAATTCACTCTCACAAAAAGCTTCAATGCAACAAGGAAAGGGGAGAATCTGAACAAACGGCAGACACACCAGCTGTGATGTAGCGCAGGAACCCGGAGTGCCATTCCATGATGCGGGCGTCAAATCAATTGTGCGCATCGTGTGGCCTTGTCCTGCTTCTCCAGCGACCCCAATGTGAAAGGGTGAGGTTATGGTTGGGTGCTCTCCTGCACTGTGTTTGCCTAGGCCTGGAATTCTCCATCTGTCAAAATGGGGCGCCTTTGGTTTGAGCGATCTAGTACTCACTGCCATGGCAACACTGCTGCTGCAGCAAGGAAATTACTTTGCAGCAAGATGATTTACTGACAGGTGCAAATGGAGTTGGGCAACACAATTTTCGAATGATTTTTTTTGAGGTTCACACCTAATATTTCACAATCTTGACTCTGATGCAAGACTCACTGCTCGGCGTAACAAGTGTAAGCAAAACCGATTACAATTTGTGCATATGCCAACTTGGATTGAGAGCAATGCTTTTTGCAGAACCGCCTACTGCGTGCCTAGAGGAGATGCAAATGTAGTCTGAAGTAATACGAAGAAATTCCATATTAAATAACTGCAATGTTTGTGGGTTAAATGAGAACTCAGAATCGGAAATGAAGTTGGTTTGGTTGGTCTGTAGGTGCTGCATCGAGTGGAACTGTTGAAAGTGGATTTCATGCATTTCTAAGGAACGGGATTATGCAGAAAAATTTACATGCACAAATCCGTAAACAAAGAGCATGTCGAACCTGAGAAAATATTTTCATATTCATTTTTTGCGTAACCTTCAAGAATCGTGTAGCTTGAGTTTGACAGTTGGACGCGTTGAAACATCCATCAACCCTTCACCGCATTGTTGCCAGTTGATCGAATTTTCAAAATTTCCACGTAATCCGGTCCACCTGGACCTTGCCGTTTTGTCAGTCCAAAGCTCGGGCCACAAAGAGGACTGAAAGAGGATTTCGCATTATTAAATCGCCCACAAAAATCTCCGCCTTCGCCGAAGTCGTAAACCGCAAGGACGATTGGATCGCTTCAAATTCTCCAGTCCCCTTTCATTTCTGGTCCATTGCCAATTTGGGCAATTCATGCCGCTGGACCCATCGTCATCCATGATTGGACACATTTCCAAGACATTTAGAGAGTTGGGAGGAGGGAGAGGAGGGATATCACTATCATCTGGCCGTTTTTGTGTCCTCACTTTTGAATGCTGTGAAGAGTTGGTCCTTTCGTCTTCTTCTACGCATCACTAGTTGGCTGTGGAAAACTTGGGGCCGACGACTGCTTTGATGGCGAACCGATGATAAAGAGCTACCCGGCTGGACCATAATTTAAGCAATTATGTTCTGCTCCATCATCGCAACGAAACGGCACAAAAGAAAGGGAAATCTTGATTAAGGGTAACTGGTAATCTTTTCCACGGTAATCGGGGTAAATTGGACCGTTTAGGTTTACCGAAAGCAAACAATATCACTGTTTGAGTCTCTTTCAGCAAGCGTGTACTTTGACAGCTCGAGCGACGCGTTGCAACTTGCATCAAACATCATGATCAGTGTGACCAGATATTTGGATATCTTAACATTTAAGTAACATTTTGCAGATTTGTTGACAAAAACAACAAAATTACTTCATCACTCTCAGCAAACTCAGTCTTTTCCCTCAAAGATGAAATCGTATCTTTGATTTCGAGGCTTTCTTTTACGACGTGAGTCTCCTGGATCAGAGTCTCCTCCCCCAAAGTTAGAACATTGACCAGCACACAACCAAACTGAGCCATCAACCGACGATGATGACGGTAGTTTATTGCTTTTCTTGCCCTTTTTCCATGCTCCCGGACCCAAACCTTTTTTGCCCAAGATTTGGTCCATCCCGCATTTTCGGGATTTGGGCCGAACTTGTTGTTTCACAAAGTCACAGACTCCCAGCGCACACAGCGGTCAGTCTGGCTTGGGTTGCTGAAGTGATAGCTTGGTCGAACAGTGTTGACATTTCCAGCGGCTTCATCCAAAAACACGCAGATTTTGTCAAAACCCCACTTACTTAAAATTGAGTATTGATCGAAAAACTCTATTCTGAGTAAGTTCAATTTTGACGAAATGTCAGTGATTTCACAAGAAAAGTCGGAAATTTGCCAAACTACAGCTTTAGTGGATCTAACCTCCTAGAATTTTAGTGTGGGCGGTCGAATGACGAACGAAAGTTTATTTCTACGACTTTTTTTGTCGTTGTTGCCTGTTCTGCGTAGATCAACCACAATGGTCCACTTGAAGTTTGCCTGGCAGAAAGTTGTTTCCAACTTGTTTCGATTATTCGAACGGAAAAGTTGTGTTTTTGTTTCTTTTTCCTTTTTTCAGCAAACGGCAAGAATACGGGGTTTGAATTTGATTAGATCCGCAAACAGTTTCGGGGGCTTTGCTAGCTTTAGGACAAAAACAAATCACTGACAGAAGCAATTACTTTGATTTTGACGCCTTTTTGTCCAAAACGAGTTTTTGATTAGCAAAAGTTTTGGGATAAAACTAAAAGCTTACTTAATTAATCGACACGTAGCGTGTACATCTGTTTTGACATTTCTATACAAGTTCATTCGAAGTCATTTAAATTTGAGGTTATGTTAACTTAAATTTTAGTTTGGTTGTTGCAAAACTCAACAAATCTCATCGCCTGCTACAATACGATTACATGCGCACCATTAATCCAAACGTAGTTGGCCAGAGTCCACTCGTTACCCGTTGTTACCAAGGGAAAAAAGTTAGTTCAGTGGAAAAAACCCAAACCTGCTAACCAAATTCCAGAATCCAAGGGTTGAAAGGGGGAAAACGGTAGCCGGAAGTGAAACGATTTGGCAGCTGGCATCAGCTGGTGGCCCGGCAGCAGTTGTTGATAGCTTCCCATTGTCACCGTATCGTCGCCAACATTCGTTTACCTTCCAGTTTTTTGCCAGCTACTGGCGGCCAAGGTGGTGTGAAGTAGGTGGGAATATAATAATCTGTCAAGTTACTTTGATAAGCGTGCTATGAACTGACGAAAGTTAGAGAAACTGTCATTTGACAATCCGAAATCGCGCAGTTTGACCTTTTTCCCACCATCTTGACATTTGTTTTTGTTTGCCGAACCATTTCTATTTTTGGACAGGAGCCACCATATTTTTCCAACCTCCTCAACCCGAAAAAGTCCGTTCGATTGGCACCAAATGGGTTTCGGAAACGACGACGACGGCGACCTGCTCGAACATTTCTGGGCGGATGGGTAAGCGATTCCGGAAATGGCTCTATCTCACCCCGACGACAAAGCTAGCAAACAACACACACACACGTACGGTGCGCTTCCGGGGTCCTCGGGCGAGGCCAAAGCCAGACAGTTGACATTATTTATTGCTTCAATATTGACCTGACCTCCCACTGCTGGCTCGGGAAAACGGCACACGTGGCCACGTGGCCCCCATTGTTCTACGGTTCAACACGTTGACCATGGTCATTCTTTCGGCGCTACCCAGCACTGGGTAAAACTTACTCACTTCGAGCTGTCATCATGTGCACTGAAAGCGGGGAAGGGGGCTTTCTTTTCAATATTTAACCCATCTTATCTGTCGCGCTCTGCAATGGCCGTAACAAATTACTTTCGCCGTCCAATAACCGCACAAAAGACGAACTCGGAAATAGCCTTCCACTTCATAAACCAGCTCGTAAATCAACATCCCACCGCAACCGGGAGAAAATGAAAGTCTTCCGCAAGTTTTTTTCTTCTTTATTATCTGTCAGCTGAAAAGACATGGCACGTCCTGCACGCCTACTTGGAGCGGAAGATTTATTTCCTTTCAACCCCTTTTTCTTCCCTCCTCCAATGTCAACACGCGACGAAGTGGTCGCCGTTTGTTTACCAGCGTCGACAGCGGCCATGTTGTCGGATTTTTATTTGCCACGCTATCAAGTGTCGGCCAGAACTACTACACTAGGAACGGGCTACTGCGATGATGACGATGACATATCTGGTGGACCGCAAGCTCCGAAAGGGAAGCTGAGCGGAAAATTTTCCCTTCAATCAAATGCCAGCCAGCAATTGATCGTTGTTTACTTTGTGACGGGTAGTACTTTGTTGCCGGTGACAGGTTCACTGGACTGGCAAAAGGTTGTAATGTGCTGGTAATAAAAATCGTAATTGGAAATATATGTGGTTTATAGGCAATCATTTGGATTTGGAAATGGACTTCAATCTATTTAAGAAGAACCGAACTGAAAAATGCTGAGAATTACTCAGTTTTCGTCAAAACCGAACCTTCTCAGAAATTAGTAAAGGCGACAACTGGGACTTTTGAGTGATTTCACCCAATTTCACCCAATTTGTGTTAATTCCGAGTTTTTTTCACTCAATTCTCAATTTGCTCTATTAACAAATTTATAAAAAAGATCTTTTTTGACAAAAACTGAGTGATCTTTAATTTGCGTGTAGAAATGAAATGTTTGTTTACCGAAAAATTCCATTCCGATCATGATAATTATATTTTTTGACAGTTTAGCGTGTATTGTTGACAATTGAATGAAATACACTGTAAAACGAACTGAATCATCTCTGCACAGAATTTCAAACAATGTAATTTCTTCAAAATTGTCTCAAAAATTTATTGTCGCCAGAAAGACCACTCTCAAAGGCAAATACCGCACATCATTGGGAAAACTCGCACGGAAAATGTCTTTTCCACCTCCAACCACCGGAAGCCACACGAATGGGCACCTCCGTTGAACCAACTTTTTAGCAAACTGATTGCGAAACAATTTCAGCCACATCGCAGGCAAATTCTAATCCCACGTGCTTCCGGTGGAATTTTGCCTTCTTTTTGATTTTGAGTTTGGTTATAGAAAAATGATGTTCTTGGGAGCAGGGTTGAATTTTGTTGCTTTGTTTCAAAATTTGAAAATAAATATAAAATTTTCAAATGTAAAACAAAATATCTTTTGTTGACATTTAATCATACAGTCATCCCTCATATTCGGAACAGTTTACAGATCGGCCAATGTTCCAAAAATCATAGAAAATCGATAATTGAACTTAATGACTCGCTTTTACCCTCATTTGAAAGCTTTTCTTGCGATCTTTCGAATGCTGTATCAAACAACTGAAAATTTTAACTTTTATATCAAGTTTTTGAAGAAAAACATTGACCCTTCAATTCCACAAATTCGGAACCCTTTTTTCTTACGGATGTAAACAAACTTTGATCTTCTCCGGGAGTACAAATTTTTAACAAAATAATGACTTCAGTCACTGAAACCAATGAAAATAAAGCTTAGTGATGTTTTATACATGGTCTGATAACTTTTTTTGTGAAAATATCAGTTAAATTCAGGTGTTCCACAATTGTGGGAGGCACAATAACATCCCACAATAATGGAACAGGCAATTTGGAGGCAGTGTTTTGCTGCTCTGGATAAAATTGTGTTGAAAATCAGTTTTTGTTTCCAAAAGTACCACTTTTACTAGTAAAATAGCAAGAGAATGTCCAAATAAAGGTTCTAAAAATAGAAGGGTCGACAGAAAAGATGCATTTGGCATGATATTGACAAATTATCACAAAAGTGTTCCGAATATGTGGGATGACTGTAGTCATGTCATTTAGACGTACAGAATACGGTAAAATTATTTTAGGGTTTTAGTTTTTAGTTTTTAGTTTTTAGTTTTTAGTTTTTAGTTTTTAGTTTTTAGTTTTTAGTTTTTAGTTTTTAGTTTTTAGTTTTTAGTTTTTAGTTTTTAGTTTTTAGTTTTTAGTTTTTAGTTTTTAGTTTTTAGTTTTTAGTTTTTAGTTTTTTGTTTTTAGTTTTTAGTTTTTAGTTTTTAGTTTTTAGTTTTTAGTTTTTAGTTTTTAGTTTTTAGTTTTTAGTTTTTAGTTTTTAGTTTTTAGTTTTTAGTTTTTAGTTTTTAGTTTTTAGTTTTTAGTTTTTAGTTTTTAGTTTTTAGTTTTTAGTTTTAAGTTTTAAGTTTTAAGTTTTAAGTTTTAAGTTTTAAGTTTTAAGTTTTAAGTTTTAAGTTTTAAGTTTTAAGTTTTAAGTTTTAAGTTTTAAGTTTTAAGTTTTAAGTTTTAAGTTTTATGTTTTAAGTTTTAAGTTTTAAGTTTTTAGTTTTTAGTTTTTAGTTTTTAGTTTTTAGTTCTTAGTTTTTAGTTTTTAGTTTTTAGTTTTTAGTTTTTAGTTTTTAGTTTTTAGTTTTTAGTTTTTAGTTTTTAGTTTTTAGTTTTTAGTTTTTAGTTTATTGTTTTTAACAATTGTGACAATATATTTTGTCAATATTCGACCGATTGTCATCTTTATGTTTTTATAGTGACTTGAATATTTCATGTTAACTTGAAAATCTTGTGTTTTATTCCCAAATAAAAAAAAACAAAAAGAAATCAATTTTTAGATTTTTTGAAGATATTATCTCCTTCATTTCACTCGAAAAGCTGTCCAGAAATGGTACAGAAATAAAGATAAAAGTCAGCAAAATGCTCAATAGATTGGTCCACCTGCTATCGATCCAGCCAAAGGCTTCGCTACAAATGAAAACGGAGAGTAACAATTAAAACAGGACAAAAGAAATATGAATAACTCGGAATGATTCAAATTGTAATGGATTTTTTCCAAAAACGAAAGAAAATATAACCTCTCAAGCTTATTTCTGAGTAACTTTTGTGTTGACTAAACATCAGTAAAAATAAGTTTGAAAAGGGTTATTTCAATTGAACGTGCAGAATTGACAATGGAAGAGTGTAAGCGGTCGCAGCAATTGAAACTATTAATTTTAAATTCTATAAAACATGTTAAAATTAGTTTTGTTTAGATAATTCCATCATGAATTGTTATCATCGATGTTGCTCGTTCTTGCAGTGCAAAAGCAATCTTCATAAAGGATTGACGACCACTAGCAATTTCCAAGATCTAACAGAGAGAGTCTCCGTTTGCTGTTTTGAATTCTAAGAAGATTATCGTCCAACTCGAATTGTTGACAATTTTCTCGACCATGGTTCCATTTGTCTTCGCGTCTACATTTGCGATTCATTCTGCGTCGTCCGTGGGAAGCTCTCGCCCTGGTATTTAATTGCTTTTCATTTGCGTTATGCATTTTCACGACCGATAATTTGTCTTCGTGGTTTACAACCATTAAAAAGTTTCCCAACCAGAGACATTTGTATCTTATGGTAGAAAATACACGAGGAAAAATGTTTACTTGAAATCATTCACCAATATTTGCTCAAAAACCAAACTTAATCAAGGACAAATTTCCCATCCGAAAATTCCCTCGAAAATTTTCCCTCCGTGCCGATCCGAGCTGGCTGGGCACAAATTAAAAGCCAGTCACGTCAGTTAATGTGCTTCTAATGAAAGGCAAACAGTGGCGCCACCGCCGCCAACTACGATCCATTTATTTTCCTTCCTTGAGGGAAAACGGTCGGTGGTCGGCGGTGTCGGTGTTTTCCACGCTCGGGTGGAGAATGAGGAAAAGCCATTTTCCTCCACTCCCACGCTGGAATGATTTCTTTTTTTGTTCCTCCCCAGAGCAAACTCAGCAGCTCAAATTGCACACGATTGTGCAACCGACGTTTTCACAAACTGACTTTTAAATTGAAAATTAGTAAAATAAACTAGGTTTCAAGTTTTACCAATTTTGAGTGTAATGTGACAGATTGCTGAGACTACACGCTTAATTGAACAAAGTTTAATGAACATAAAATTTGTTAACTGAAATACAAATTAAATTTTCGTCCAAAAATGATATTTTTGGAAACAATAGATTCTATTTTTGAAAATGTTGGTAGCAATTTAGCATACACAGCTGTCAAAATCTTTTATTCGATTTGTATGGACGAACTTGTTTCCGCTACATCAAATCTACAATAATAATCAAAACTGTCACAATGTTTCACAAAATCAACATTATATACGTCGGCAACAATGTCCATCTAAGCAACCGTCCAACAATTGGGTCAAACAGGTCCTTCTGAAAGGCAATTCAATTAAACGTCAAAACATGACCTAACCTCAAACACGTTCACACAAGCAGCAACAACAACAACAACAACAGGTGTGTGCAAATCCAAGTGAGCGTTGAGTGAAATTTTGTCGATTTCACCGTTGGAAGGGCGCCTACTTTGTGCGAGGGAATGTTTTGTGAAGGTGTGCACGAAAAAACGAAATTGTATAGTTTCTTTTTTTTTTTTGCTCGATGTGCAGCATTCAGGTGAGAGAAATGTTGGCAAAATAATGGAGTCGATAAAAAATGGGAGAAAAATCGAATTGAATGAACTTTTTTTTTGTTGAGATTGGTTGGGGTTTTTGGGGAGAAAAAAAAGTCCATGGGCGTTTCAAATCAATTGTTATGATTTTTTTAGAATAAGGTGGAGTCGCATGATGTTTTGAGTAGTTTTACATAACCGTGCGTCTCCACAAAAATCTACAAGCGTTACCTTTTTCTCTAAACATTTTAAACAAAAAAACGCCTACAAGTATGTAACCGTCAAAGCTGGTAACGTCACTGGGCTCGAAAACAATATTCAAATCAAATCGCCCACCCTTTTTACGTTCCAAATAACCGTAGTGGATGGTGCTCATCGATGATGTTGATGCTCATGAGGGAACACACACACAATCCGGCGTACTTCCGCCGCCGGAAGCAACCAAAGAGTGGTGGCGGTGTGGATAACCAAGTTTTTCGGATTTTTTTTCCGTTTCGTTCGTTCCCTTCGACGTTTTATAAAGTGAACAACAACGACACACATTCAGAGGAGGTGGTGGAAAGAATGGAGAGAGGGTGGCAAACCACATGACACACAGATATTCAGCACATTCCGGACCCTTCGGAACGGATGGGTTGGGGAAATTCCCCTAGGCTAGGTGGTGGTGCACAGATTCTGCCGGAGGTCACACCGGCAGGGTTGTAGTTTAGTAGTTTGTGCAAAATATAAGCAAAAAATTGTTGAATTATTAGGTAATCATTGGGGAGAATTCTAAATTACCTTTTGATTATAGAGATTTGAATGCTTATTCAGTTGTCTTTTGTTTCTTTTGAGCGTGTAACTAACAAGTGACGACTTCATGTTACACGTTCACGTGAAAAGCCCAATTTGTGAACAATAAACAATCTTGTATCTTCTTTCGAACAACAGTAACAGTAAATAATTGATAGCAAAACAACTTTTGAACCAAGATGAGGTATGAAATGGTAAAAAACTATACTTCTATTTTTTTCGAACATTTAAATTTTGTTTACATTTTAAAAATAACTTGTTCTATCTTGACAGTTGACTAAATTCAGCAACAATCAATACATTCTGATAACGTGTTAACCTTTTCTAGTTCAAGATCGCAGTAGCCCCGAAGACAGTTAGCAACATCTTAGCAAAGCTCTAAGGCCTGCTTCGCCTCGTCGTCGGTTTATCGACGTGCAGGAGTGGATTAAAGATAAAGTGCGTTCAAACAGACCCGGAACCTGTTTACGCAGAGAATAAAGCATCCGGCCTGCCACTTTCAGCTGTGAGCCCCGGAAGCACCATACACACACTTTCTCAAGATGTTGCCCACTGGAACGAACATAATCTGCATAATGCTACAGAGCCAACTGGCATTTAACAGTGCCATTTGCACCTGTCCTGGGTTGGTCTTTCCCCTCCCTTTCAGTGCCAGAAGCCAGCAGAAGATGGCGTTAATCTGCTGAGAAATTACCCCCAGTGAAGACGAAGAAGAAGTAAAGGTTGGCAACACTGCCACCGGCGTGATACTCTTACGCAAAGCCAACCTGAGATAAAGGCGACCTGGTGGAGATAGAATTTATCACATGCACACACATTCGCTAGAGCGATGTGATGGTCGCAAATTCCGGAAACCCATTTCCGGCGTTCCGATTTCAGGTGCAAAAAAAAAACGTGTCCTGAAAATAATGGCCCGTACAACGCGACGGGGGAATTGGCGCGGGGAGCAGCTACTTTCGCGAAATTTTTTTCTACGTACTCTTGAAGCTTGCTTGCAAATTGTAAAAAGTCGTTGGAAAAATGCTTCCGGGGAGAGAAAAGAATTGGTGGTTGATGGTTTAACTAAATTCTGGCCGAAATAGATTTTCGCTGCTAAAAAAGGTAAAAAGGGGAAGACTAAAGAAACTATGGTCATGGTCGTAGCGGTTTCAAGGCTCTACATAGTCCTGGAAAAAGATAAAAAAGAACTGAGAACTATTAATGACAAAAAAATACCTCCCAAATTTTAGAACAAAACATGGCTATATTCAAGGTATAACGAACTATTTTTTTTTATCCGTAAAAAAAATTAAAACCTTATTTTCCAAAAATCACACAGTATAAAGTCAGAAATTTACCAACACATTCAAAGTATGTTTACATGGCAGCTGGAGGTTTGTTTGCATCAGATTTGCTATCTCTTTCTAGTAAAATTGTTGTGTTAGGCGACTAGTTTCTTCTTGACTGAACGCCCGATGTGTCAGCCAACATATTTCGCAGGACTGCCACAGCTCGAGCTGGTTGTTTGCATCAGGATACTGTGAGGAGAAGTTCGTCATTTTTGGGTTAAATTATATTTTTTCACTGGGCCTTATGGCGATGGCAAAATATTATAATAAATTTTTAGGCCCATCGGAAAAAATATGATTTATCTGAAAAATGATGAACTCCTCGTCAAAGTGTCCTGATGCAAACAAAGAGCTGCGAAATATGTTGGATAACATTAGACGGTTAGTCTAAAAAATAAGCTATGAGTCGCATGATAAATAACTTTTGGAAGAAAGAGAAAACAAATATTTGATGCAAACAAAAAAACTTCTAAATTGTCGACTAGAAAGACTTACTCTCAAAGCAAATAAAAAAAAGTCAGGCAATTTAGTATGTAAAAAAAATGGTATTAATCTGGCTATAACGTATTAGGCGCTTTCCATGCTATCAAAATAACATTTTTTTTATCATTGGTTCGTCAATACAAATCTACGATCTCCATACTATTCTAGCAGTTGCAATGAAAAACAAGAGAGAGCTGTGACATATTCCTCACTTGGTCCAGACCTAAATCCAGCATACAGCTGTCAAACCAAAACTGTCGGATTAAAGGGGGGGGGAGCAGCCAATCCCCTTGTCAGACCCCAAAAAGTGAAAGATAAACAAACCCAAAAACTGATATTGCTGAACACATTTTTATCTACTTCAAATTTCAACAAAATTTTCGGTGTTTTCCTAAAGGATCTGCAATTAGTTATGTGGAATTGTGATTCATCTTCTAACATTATTCCTTTGTGAAAATATTCAATAATCTGCACAGTAAAAAAATGTGTAAATTTTTAAGGTTGAATATTACCACTTTTATGGTGTACTTTTACCTCAATTGGATCCTAAAAATAAGCTTAAATTTGTGATATGTATTATTGTTCACAGCGATAAAGCTTATTTTTCTGAGTACAATGACCGTTTGAACGACCGCAAAGGATTTGAAATGGATTTTTAGTTCATTTTTTTTAAAATTAACTTCACGGCCCTTCTTGACAGAAAAGGTCCTACTTGACAGCTCGTTCCAAGGAGACCATAGTTGATCCATCAAAAATATGGTGTTCTGTCAATTTTTTTTTTTGCATTCAAATGAAAAAAGTGATCAGATATGGTTTTTCATTGTGTACATAAAAAATTACAAAGGGCTTTAAGACTGATGAAGTAAAATTACACCAGAAAAGTGGAAAAATTACACATTTTCAGAGATAAAATTATAAATTTTTTCTGACATTTAAGATGTACCCCTTTCCAGATGTAATATTACCATGATTTTTTTACTGTCTGTATCTTGGGAAAGGATTCAATAATATGTTTAACGTCTTCAACAAAGTAACAATACAAAAATACAGTTAATAAGAAATAGTTACACTCTTGAAAAAATAAAACGGTTCCTTCATCAAAATATTTCCACACAAAATATATTTTGAGCATTTTTTTTATATATAAGCCTATAATCTTTCAAATAAATTAATATCATTATTTTTTTCCCAAATTCATGGTAACTTAAATTATAAGATCATTAAAAAAAATTGTTTTTGTAATCAACGCCAATTTTTAAAAAGGTCAAAAATATAATTGTCCCTTTTCAAATTTCCAAGCATAAGCATAAGTGACAGAATTGACCTTCATCAAATTATAAGGGTTATTTTTTCCATTTTCACTCGAAATGTCTGTTAATTTCTCATAGGATAAATTTTCTACCACTCAAAATTAGACCGATAGCTTGGTTAAACTCATTTAATGGTACCGTAAAACGGGGTGACTTTGATTCGTTCTAGGTTTGAGATTTTTCCGCAAAATGAAGAGTATAAATCTAGAGTTTTTTTTGAAAAGAACTTACAAACATATGAAACACAATAGCTTATAGGTCTTTATTAAAAAAAAACTCTAGAAATTTAATTCTTACGGCATGCTATGGAATTATATTGACCGTGGTAGAAAAATGTCCAAAGTACCTCAAAAAGAATTTTTCATAAAATTTGGAAAAAAAAAGTTTAAAAAGTTAGTTAACTATAATCAAGAAAATGTTCATGAAAGCATTAATTAAATCTCAATCAATCATGTCATTTTGAATCGGAAAACGGAAGGCATTTTCAAATTCTTTGGTAAATTTTCAACTAGAAGAAGGCAAAATAAGTTTGTAAATAATAAATAATGTGTTTTTGAAACATAATTCAAAAAAAATCACCAAATTTATAGGCATTTTCAGTACAACAAATTTCATCTGAATGTGAAAACTTTTGATTTGTGCTTCGAGTTCAGTTTAAAATGCAATATAAATCGATAATTTTATAAACCAAACTAGTTTTAAACAAATTTCAAGCAAAATTCCGGCTTTTTAACAATTTCACTTAAAATTTATATATATTTTGTAAAAAAGCTTATAAACTTAGATAACTAAATATAAATATTAAGTTTTTTCTTGAAAACTTTATCAGCAACCTTAGTAATGGTACATTTGACGTAAAAATAAAGTTAGAACACCTTAAATCTGATTTTAACAAGAGAAACTATGACGCTCCAAGTCACCCCGAAATTCAAACTAAGAATTTTTAACGCAACTATTTTTTTCAAGAATAGTGCATAGACTTTGTATGGCCTACCCCAGTACATGTTTTAAAAAATATTAATCTTGAGAAAAACCTTATCAGTTGAAAATTATTCCGAAAATAAATTGAAATCCCATCAATGTCACCCCGGTTTAAGGTACTTTAAACCCCTTATATTTTAAACAAAAGTATAGAAATTTTGTTTCCAAAAATGACAACAAAATCGCTAAATTTCAAATATTCCATTCTTAAGGTTAGGTCAGGCTTATGTTAGAAACAGTAATCGTTTGATGTATTTAGAATATTTTAATTAGCTATATTTTATTTGTTGTATTGATGTGGTCCTAGCAGAATGAGATTGTTCAACGAAATTTTTAATTTATTTTCTTAGCTTCTCCTTACCTTTTTGTAACAAAAAAATCAGAGGATAAATAATTGTATTTTCAAAAATTATCATCTGTTAAAAAAATGGCAACACTGCCACATTAATTTTGATAGATTTTAGGACGATTAAAAACATGCGATAAGAAAAGAGATGAGAATTCAAATGAAAATCCCACAAAATTGTATTGCTCGGTGCAATATGTCAAGCATCACTTTAATTCGGTATTTATTTTACCAGAGATTGAAAATAGATAAGCTGCTTGAAAATCTAGAGTAAATGTTACTGTTCGAGTGCTGAGAAGGTAGGTGTGCCAGCCTAATCCAATTAGTGCAAGTGCAAGTGTGGTGAGGAAATTTTATACGGACGGATGAACAAATTCCAGGATCTGATGTGAACTTCAGGTTCATTAGTTGCTTCTTCGAAGCAATTTACAAGAATAAAGTTTCTTTGGAATGCTATTGAAATCAGATGGAGAGCAAACATATAAAAGAAATCTTTACAGCTGAGATTAAATTGAACATTCAAATAATAAATGGGAAAGGAACTTTAATTTCATAAGTTTGAAACTTAGCCAATTTTTGTTAGAAAATCAATCCAAATTTAGAGGAACTTAAAAAACTACAATTTCACGAACCATTTCCATAAAGCAAAAATTCCAAACCGTGGAGCAACAGATACAAAAAATATCGCCTTGCAGTATGCAACCAACTTTTCCCAGTCTGGATGCCACCTAAAGTTATGTGACCTGGGGAACACACCTTTGCCATGTACGCCATGCACTCCGTCACACACACACATGGACTGGAGAAGGATAACGACGACGACGAGGATGCCACTCTGAAAACGATAGTAATTGCACTTTGGGGACGAACATTACTCAGGTTGTTCCTCCTCGGGGGATGTCATTGCAAAGTGCCAATGCAGTTTTCCGAAGCTTTTTTTTGCATCTTATTTGTTGATTGAAAAGTAAGCATTTTTCGCTAGTTTCGCTCAACAGTGCACGCTCAGCTTGCAGCTGTCAAAACTGTCACTGCTACACGGTGATGAGCAGTTGCGAATTTAGTTGGCTATTATTCACCCAAAAACTTTAGTGGCCATTTGAAAGCCTAAACAGCTTCATTCGTTCCGGGGCCCGTCATGGAATCCGGTCCACTTTGCCTAATTGCCGTCAAGTTCCGGGGCCCCCCGACCACGCTACGGGGACTGCTAAGTGGCGTAATTATGAGCCATCCCCCCAATGGCTTCGACGATGGACGGACGGACGGACGGACAAACAGGTTGGACACCGGGCAGGGTTGCCAGCAACGAGTCCCTCGGCACCGGTCCTAGATTTACGTCGTCACAATGTACTGCTCTAGGAGGCGAGGGGAGCTTTGCCGATGTCCACCGGTGCAGAACGGCCAACTTTTATCATTTCGTTCCAGTCAGACGGACATAATTTAATTTCTGCGTGGACCGGCTGCTGCTGGAGCCCTGGCAAGACCCGGAGGAAGACCGCCGGCGGAGTGGCAGCTGTTTTGAACTTTACCGGCAACACTGGAAGCGGTGTGTGTGTTGCAATCGAGCAAAACGAGGACAAGGACCGGACCGGACCGGACAGATTGTGCTGTACGCCCAGAACGGCACCAGATTGAACTGTTTTGAGAACGGAGAAGCAAACGGAAGAGAGGGAGAGAGCTCCGGGGATTATTCCGGGGGGAGCGACCATTGATCTCCATTATTAACAATTTTGTTTCCCAAAACAAGCTGTCCGCACAGCTCCGACGGGACAGAAACGAAGCTGGATGCTACTTTTCAGCAGGAAAGATACGGAACGATACAGGCAACAATTTTGTTGAAAGCATTAGTAAAGTCATTGCAATAAGTTCAACCAGGAGGCAGTGTTGCCATCGTTCCAATCGGTTTCGCCTGACATTTTGCCTAAAAATAGCCCACCAATTTCAAACCATCTGATTTTTTTTCTTGCTGGGAAAGCTTTGAATGTGACAGCTCTTTGTTTACACAAAAACAAGTATTCAAGCAAATGAAAGAATTACTCATTTTAATGAAAAGAGTGGAAATAACGGCATTTTCATTTTTAACTATATTTGGTTCTACTTAAAATCAAGATAAAAAAATGACGGTATCCCAGTAACGAAATATTCTAGCAGAACTGGTTTTGCCAGAATCCTGCTAGAACGGTCGAATATTTCTGCTAGAATGCTGTAAGAATATCCAGCTCTGTGAAAACTCTGCTAGAATCCTGCTAGAACGTCGTGACTGGGGTAGAGAGACTGTAACGTTTTATAATTGTATTTATTGGGGCAATTCATACTCAAATCAAACTAAACTGATGTTGAGTCACTCAATTTTTTTATCTTATTTTTTTTATAAAGAATTCTAAAATTTAAAAATTAAGCAAATTTTAATTATTTAAAACTTAAGGATTTTTTTTAAATTTTGTTGATACATACATGCAAATTTTTAAAGTTGAAAATTTGAAAATTAAGAGAATTTTTTGACTGCCCAGAATTTATAATTTTGTTAATTTTTTCGAATTTGGAGATTTTTCGGAATCATCATTAATTTAAATTTTTAAATAATTTTCAAAATCTCAATATTTTTTAAGAATTTTCAAAGTATCCAAATTTATTAATTTTTATTAATTTCCTGCAAAAAAAAGTTTTAACAAAATAAAATAAATATTGAGAAAATGTAGATATTTTTTAAACATTCATTTTTTTTATTTTCTGAAGTTTTGCTTTAAAAATAATTTTTAAAATCAGTCAGATTTTGAAAATAACTAAAAATAAAATTTCTAAAGTTTAAAATTTTTAAAATTGTCTATCATTTAATTTTTATAAACATTTTTAGAGGTTTTCGATTTCATAAATTTTTAAAGAATTTTTAAAATCTTCAATACTTTAAGAACTTTCAGGATTTTAAAGATTGTTTATAAATTTCAGATGAATTTTTTGCTAAACTATGTTCTAAAAAAGACAATTTTTTGGATTTTTCAAAATTTTCAGTTATTTTAGATTTTAGAATTTTCAAGAATTTTAAACATATTGAAAAATTTCAAAATTAACATTTTTTCTTCTTTTAAAAATTTCCAGAACTTGCATTTTTTTTAACAAAACATTACTTTTAAAATGTTTCTAAATTTTAAAATTTCAAAATGAATTAAGAGCGAGTTTTTCACCAATGTGTAACAGGTCGTATCGAGTTACTCCGATTTGTATGAAACTTTCAGCGTTTGTTTGTCTATACATGAGATGAACTCATGCCAAATATGAGCCCTCTACGACAAAGGGAAGTGGGGTAAAACGGGCTTTGAAGTTTGAGGTCGAAAAAACCTGAAAAATCTTAAAATTGCTCGCATTTCCGTAAAACTTCATCAATTCTAGTTCTCTTAGATGCATTCGAAAGGTCTTTTGAAGCACTTCAAAATGTGTCATAGACATCCAGGATTGGTTCGACTTTTTGTCTTAGCTTTTGCAAATTACTGTCAAAAATGGATTTTTTTAAAACCTTAATATCTTTTTGCAACAGCCTCCAACACCCATACTCCCATAGGTCAAAAGATAGGTAATTTCATGGACTATAAGCCTACGGTACTAACTTTTTGGCCAATCGCAGTTTTTCTCATAGTTTTTTGATTTTCCTAGAACAAACATTTTACAACGTTAGTTTTTGCCCTGTAGTCCGCCATAGCGCCACTTTTTGGTCTCAATTTTGTCATAATCGGAATCCTCGGACAATTTCACGTAAGCTAGAAGTATTGGAGTTGTAAATTTGATTGGAAAAATTGCCATTTAGAATGAATTTAAACATTTTTTAACAATTTGTTGGATTAGGGGTAAAACAGGTATTCGCCTTCTTGATACAGCATTTGACGTATTGATTACAGGGTAAATAAAATCTATTTCTTTTTTCAAAAATGTTTTATTTAATTATTTTTTAGATCAAAATTACAACTCCAATACTTCTAACTTACGTGAAATTGTCCAAGGATTCCGAATATGACAAAATTGAGACCAAAAAGGGTCGCTATGGCGGCCTACAGGGCAAAAACTAACGTTGAAAAATGTTTGTTATAGAAAAATTGAAAAACTATGAGAAAAACTGCGATTGGCCAAAAAGTTAATACTGTAGGCTTATAGTGCATGAAATTACCTATCTTTTGACCTATGGGAGTATGGGTGTTGGAGGCTGTTGCAAAAAGATATTAAGGTTTTAAAAAAATCCATTTTTGACAGTAATTTGCAAAAGCTATGAGAAAAAGTCAAACCAATCCTGGATGTCTATGGCACATTTTAAAGGGCTTCGAAAGACCTTTCGAATGCATCCAAGAGAGTTGGAATTGATGCAGTTTTACGGAAATGCGAGCAATTTTAAGATTTTTTATGTTTTTTTCGACCTCAAATTTCAAAGCCCGTTTTACCCCACTTCCCTTTGTCGTAGAGGGCTCATATTTGGCATGAGTTCATCTCATGTATAGACAAACAAACGCTGAAAGTTTCATCCAAATCGGAGCACCTCGATACGACCTCTAGAACAAACCGAGCAATATTTACAAATACTGCCTCTTAAATGTTTTGAACTTTCTTTCGAAATTTTCGGAAATTTAATTTTTTTACAATTTAGGATTGTTTCAGAATTTCAGATTTTTTTAAATTAAGAGATGAGTTTTAGGATTGAATTAATTTTTAATGTTTACTGAATTTTCAGAAACTTGACAATTTTGGGATTTTTTAGAATTTTGCATTAAATTGTGCAAGATTATATAGTTGCCCTAATTTTTGAAAATTAGAAAATTTAAAGAGTTTTTTTTACTATTTGATTATTCTGATATGAGACATTTTCATGATTTCTAGAGTATTTTTATAATTTTCAAAATTAATAAGAATTAGAATTTACATTTTGAGATTTTTGAGAATTTTGCATCAAATTTTTCAGAATTAAATAGTTGCCCTAATTTTTGAAATTAAGAAAATTTCCAGAGTTTTTTTTATTTGATAATTCTGATTTGTGACATTTTCATGATTTCTAGAGTATTTGGATAATTTTCAAAATTATTAAGAATTAGAATATACTAATTTGTAGAGTTCTTTAAACTGTATTTTTTTTTAAATGTTCAGAATTCATGAAATTTTCGGAATTTTTATTATTTTCAAATTTAAATAAATGCAGATATTCAAAATGTAATTTTTTTCAGAATTTTCAGATATTTCTACAATCATTATATCTTTTAGAATATTAAAATTTTTCAGAGTTCCAGAATTTTCATAATTTTTATATTGCCCGAAATTTTGGGAATTTGAAAAATTTAAAATTTTACCAGAATTTTTTGAGATTCAAAAATTGTAGAATTTGAAGAATTTTCAGTTTTTTTAATGTTTAAAGTTTTTAATATTAAACATTTTGAGATTTTTTTTGAATTTCCAAATTTTAAGATTTTTTTTTAATTTCAATTTATTTAAAATTTCTGATTTTTTCAGAATTTTCAGATTTTTTTCGAATTTTTATATTTCTCAGAGTTTTTAGAATTTTTAGATTTTTTATAACCTTCGGAAATTTATTAGAATTTTTTTAAATTTACAAAATTTTCAACGAAGCATTTTTTTATGTTTCTTAAAATTAAATTTTAATTTTAATTTTAATTAATTTCTTTAAAAAATTAGGAATTTTCATAAATTTAGGAACTTTTAGGAAATTCCAGATTTTATTGAATTTAAAGAAGTATTGATTTAATGAATTTTTCAATATTTTCTGAATTTTCAGAATCTTGAGAATTTTAGAATTTTGACAATTGAGCATGTGAGTATTCAGAGAATTTCGAGAATTAACAAAATGTGCACAATTAAAAAAAACATAATTTTCGGGGTTTTAAATTTTTTTAGAGCAGGCACAATTGTTAAAATTTTCAAAATTTCCAGAATTTTAAAAAAAAATCCAGAAATATATTTAACAATTATCAAAAAAATATAATTTTCTTATTTTTTTTTTTGATTTTCCTAAATTTTATATTTGCATTATTTTCATGTTTGCATATTTTCATTTTCATACTTTTCAGAATTTTAAATATTTCTAAAATTAAAAATTTTAAAGAAATTTTTAGAATATTTAGGAATTTAAGTAATTGCAAAAAAATCATATTTCTATGTTCAAAATCTTCAAAAACTTATGGTTTTTTTTTGAATTTTTGAGTTTTTAACTTTTTAAACAAGTTGGCAACACTGCCCAGAACAGGAACCATTTTCCCCCAACACCGGACGCTTGTTCGTTCCGGTCTAATAGGAAGTGTCGTACAATAAGCTCAAAATGGGTCCCCGAGAGTGGACAGACACAATCGAGGTTAGGATGAATAAATTTCGGTTTTACCTCCCTTTAACAGTGGCGTCTATCTCGTTCTATGCAGTGTCATTACTTTTCTGACCGGAGTTGCTGGAAGATTGAAGGGCTTTCTCTCTATTTTCGCAATTCAGTGGACGGTTTCCAGGGGTGATTTATGCACTGTTTCGATATATTGTCAGTCGTCTCTTCTGTTTTCGAACTATAATAAACTATTATAGACGGGGGCAAGATTGAACCTTGTTTTGTGTGTTTCTTTTAAACTTTTAAGCTGGAATGTACAAATATATATTTTTTTCTTAAACAATCTCTAGTTTTATAATCAGGTTTCTTGATACAATTGTGATATTTTACGTTTATCATTACACAATATTGAAACTGTCGCTAAAGTTTGACAGTTTGCTGTTTTCATTGAATGAGGAAGACTCTTGTAATCGTTTCAACCTTCTCTACGACTTAATTGGTGTGTTTCAAAATAGATCCTAAATATTCGATGGAAGTAAATTTTGCTTGCAACCGAGCTCAACTCGGTTTCACTCTATACACTGTACAAAATTTCGTTCATAAACCATTTTTTCAAAACTCTTCCGGACGCCGTTATGGCAGCTGTCAGTTTGACAGCAGTGATGCCAGTCTTGGAAGGTTAGTCTATGACCCGGGGTCGTACCATGAGCATTGCGGTATTGTCACTTGGTAATAAGTTAGGCTAGTTACGTGCTAAATAATACAAAAAAGTTGTCAACATTACAAACGGAACCGTTTTTCCGGTGAGCAAAAAACAAAATAAACATTATCCTCCAATACACGGAAACATAAAAAAAAAAAAACAAAAAAAATCTTATCCAGTCTCGTAATCGTGATGTACTTTTGTGATGTGATATTTCCCACCCTGCTCCACCCCTAATCGCCATCCGCACAGGTCAGGCACAGCATCCGCTTCCAGAGGGGTCGCTTCCGGTTGAATTCACGCGCCTGCAGGACGTCCCAGATGGCGGTGTCAAACACTTCCTTGATCCGTTCCTGAGAAAAAAAGAGTGGGGGGCAAAAAGGAGGAGAAAATTATTGAATTATTTCGCGACCCTAACCTCCAAATCGTGACCAACGTCACCGGTCGTGAGCTTTATTTCGGGTAATTGCGTGGTCCATAACCTCAATCTCCGTCATAAATATTTATCGCGCATCCAAGCAGCCTGCAACGACGCGGTCAAGTTCGAGTTCAATGGACAGAGCCAATTGACAGCAGTGTTGCCGGTTAAATTTATTTGTTGCTTCCGAAACAGAAACAACAACAAGCAAAAAACAAGTATGGAAGTTTATTTGCGGTTTGCAAATTTGGCCACCAGATTAGCGCTCTCGACGCGAAAACATCCAAACCGCGCCGAGTTGCGGGCAAACAAGTTTGTTGACGTTCGCGCGCTGAGCAAAAATAATAAACCTTTGCCTGACAACAAACATTTTGCGCTTAATCCTCCCCGTCGTCCGGTTTATTTTTATAGTTTTTGCGTGGCTTTTGGTGTGAGGTTGGAGAAACAGGAAAGTCCCCAAAAACTTCCGTTTTTTTTTTTTTGTTTGTTTGTCCGTTTTTGATGGGTTTGGTGGTTGGGCAAGGTCACACGATAGCTTTGACGTGCCGCGGGTGTGACGGGCGGGGCAGGCGCTGACTTAATCTTGACAGTGCGATCTTTGACAGCTTTGCACGCACTGCTGGATTAATCGGCTCACTTGGATTACGATTATGGGTTTGTTTGGGTGTCGTCAAAATCTCATTTGATGAAATTTTTTTTCTAATTATAAATTTGTTGAAATTTTTTCTCTATTTATAAATTTGATGATTTTTTTTTTCTAATTATAAATTTGATGTCATTTTCAAAAAAAGTCTTAGAAACCTTTGCAAAAATGGGTCCGACATTAATCAAAACTGCGTAGTTTCTCAGTAGCGTGTATGATGTTTTTGTAAACAAAGAGCTGTCACTTTTTAAAAAGATTCACCCAGAAAAAAACTGAGTTTCAGTAGCTTGACATCGAGCAGTTTCAGTCAAAATGTTGTTGTTGTTGACAAAATCACATTTTAGAAAACTTACCTTCTTGTGCGAGGAAGTCTCGATGTATTTGGCTCCAATTTTGCGTGCAAAATCCCACGCCGCCGACACCGGAACTGGTTTCTCCCCTTCATTCTGAAAACAAAACAAACAATTGTCAAATTTACCATTGTTTCCCCCGCAACCCCCACAAAATCCCTCACCTGCAGCTTCAGCACGGTGGCCCGGTCGGTCCGCAGGTCGGACTGGGTCCCCACCAGCAGCAGGGCGGCGCGGCGCAGCTTGGCGATTTCCGGCTCCCACTTGGCCGCCACCGACCGGAACGACTCCGGCTGGACGACGGAGAAGCACAGCAGGAACACGTCCGAGTCGGGGTAGCACAGCTGCCGGAGCGGGTCGAGCGCGTCCTGGCCGGCGGTGTCGCACAGCGTCACGCAGATCGGCCGCCCGTCTACGCTGACGTCCACTGGAAAAAAGAATGGTTGAAACATTTGTAGGGCCCCATCGAAAATCTCACGCGACAATTGTAGTGTTCTATGACTAATCTACATCCAAAAAACAAGCTTATGTATCGCCAAAACAAATATTGACCTTTCCCAGGTGAAACCGTCAAGCTTATACATCGCTAGCGAAACTTGTTTGAAAAACTATAAAAGAAACTTTTAGATCTTAGTCATTTAGACCAATTCGAGCAAGGAATCCCTAATATGCCTAAGGCAACGATGCAACAGAGTCTGGTTGATTTAATATCAGCAAAACATTTGTAGGGTTCTAGCGATCGGAAATGTCACGCAACATTTGTACAGTTCTATGGTTGAAAAAGCAAGCTTTCACGCCGCTAAAAAAAACTTATTTACTTAAAAACAACAGCAAATTATGACATTTGTAAGGTGAAACCACTCAGCTTACACATCGCTAGCAAAACTTGTTTGCAAAACTATAAAAGAAACTTTAGGTCAAATTGATCGATTGCGGCCAATCCGAGCAGGGAATCGCTCCATTGCCAACGGTGCCACCGAGTCTGGCCGACGTTGTCGGCGCTGTGCCTTGTGATCAAACGTCGAGTTGTTTTTATCTCCGTAAATTATGACGCAGACCTCAACCGGAGAGTGTGTGGGCGTTCCCAAGTTGGACCAACACAAGAGAGAGATGAAAACGCGCGGCTACAACTTGATTAAAAACTCTCTGACGGAGACCACGCCGGTCTCCGATATCTTAATTATGGAGATTTTCCAAGCCATTATCTTGTGACCAAGGCTCGTGTGCGCATCGTTGGAGATTCGATTCCCGGAGTCGGGCTGGAAAATCGTTTATGGAAATCGTATTGGCATGACCTTTCTGCCGCTGCAAGCGAGGCCCCGGCCAGATAATCCGAGATACTTTCAGTGTTTCGAACTTTGAATCCTCACCCATCCGAGATATCCTCATGCATATGCGATGACTTTAATGAAGTACACACATCGATAAACATATTCCGTTTCGTTCCGTCTGGTCTGGTTTGTCCGGCATCACCCCCTCGGGGGAGGGAGGGTGGATCGATGGCCAGATACAGATACTCCGAGGGTTGAATAGAGTGCCGAGTAATTATCGAGATATCGAGAAAGAGAGTTTGCCATAAACAGCGCTTGTGGGTAGGGTTGGACTGCTAAAACGTGTGTGCGTGTGACATCGAAACTTTGGAAACTCTGATAGAGCGGTCATTGTGCGATACGACTGCGCTGCGATACGGGGACAGATCGAACCGGCCACATAATGCGATGGGAGATATGCAAATTAGGCTCGACAAAGGGCTTTGGATCGTTAAAGGGCTTAGGCTGGCAGCACTGCTCGTTGAGATTCGTTCCACCATTACCAATGAAATTTCAATATGGAAAATTGAAATTTCACGCCTTGATTGTAATGGGTTTGAATATTTAAAGACTAATCCAAAATAATGTGGCTTTGAATAAACGAGAGCTGCTTCCTCCGTGATAACATTTGTAGCGCTCTTTTGAAACCAACTGTCAAACTCTGCAAAGCTTAAGGTAGGTTGCCCAAACGAATACAGCATTAGTTATTTTTACTCACTTTTTGACAGCTGGGAGCAAATATAGTACACCCTAAACCAAAATCACTCAGATTTAATTAAAACTGAGTTTTATTTTAACTAAACCCAATTTTGAGTAGTTTGACATTCCAAAAGGCAAAATATGGCAACTCACCCACTAGGGGGCTTAAACTTTCTCCCCGCAGGGGAGTAGTGACCTCCGAAAAAAATTAGGTAAAAAACAGATCAAAATTACCCTTCACTCTCGGGAGTGAGCTCGGATAATTTTCCCAATAATTGAGGCATCATCATCATCGTGCTCATCCACTGCAGGTCTCACTTTACTTGGGGGGTAGGGAAAATAAAAATTGAAAAACAGAAGAGAGCAAAAATGCACTTTGGAAATACGTACGAATGGAGGGAAAAAATAACCAAAACAATGCGAAGAAAGTGGGCAATTTTGTGTGAAGGTAACGAGCATGATGATAATTGGTGTACTTACAGTTGAGTAGAAATAAAGCAACATTATTTTATTAAATTTGAGACACAAATCATAAGTATGTGTGTCCAAATTTTGAAGGTTGTCAAGTTTGTTGTGTTTTCGTCAAAATCAAACTCAAAGTGGAGTAAAAAATGTATTTTTTTAAATTAATTTTTGAATAAAAACAATAAGTCTGGGTGACAAAATTTAGAAGTACCGTAAACCGGGGTAACTTCACAGAAAAAAAAATCATGGTAATATTACATCTGGGAAGGGGTACATCTTTTATGTCAGAAAAAAGGTGTAATTTTACCTCTGGAAATGTGTAATTTTACCACTTTTCTGGTGTAATGTCAATTTTTCAGTCTAAATTGAGGTTAAATTACATCATAAAAGGGGTAATATTCAACCTTCCAAAATAACAGCTTCCAAATTTACATTATTTTTTTCTGTGTTTGATAGGATTTCAATTTATTTTTGGAATATTTCCCAACTGGAAAGGTTTTTCTCAAGATTATTATTTTTAAAACATGTACTGGGGTAGGCCACACAAAGTTCATACACTATTTCTGGAAAAAGTTATTTTTCTATGATGTTCAGAAAAATAGTTACGTTAAAAATTCTCATTTTAAATTTCGGGGTGACTTTGATAGTCATAGTCTTTTTAAAATAAGATTATAGGTGTTCAAACTTCATTTTTACGTTAAATGAACCATCACTAAGGTTGATGATATAGTTTTCAAGAAAAAAAATCAATGTTTATATTAAGTTAACTAAGTTTTAAGGCTTTTTAACAAAATACTTATAAATTTTAGGTAAAGTTGTTAAAAAGTCGTAATTTTGCCTGAAATTCAGTAAATCAAGTATTGTTCATAAAATTATCGATTTATATTACATTTTAAACTGAATTCGAAGCAAGAATCACAAGTTTTCACATTTCATATGAAATTTGTTCAACTGAAATTGCCTATAAATCTGGAGATTTTTTTGAATTATGTTTCAAAAACACATATTATTTAATATTTACAAAATAAGTTTACCTTCTCCAAGTAAAAAATTGTCCAAAGAATCCGAAAATGTATTCCATTTTCCGATTCAAAATCATGTTCATTGAGAAAATCATGAAACTTTGAGAAGTTTGAAATAATGCCTTTCATCAACATTTTCTTAGTAATAGTTAACTAACTTTTTAAACCTTTCAAAATGTTCAAAATTGAGTACTTCTCTACCATGGTCAGTATGGTTCCAAACCATTCCGTACGTATTTAATTTGTACATTTCATTTTGCGGAAAAATCTCAAACCTATCAAAGTCACCCCGGCTATCAAAGTCACCCCGTTTTACGGTATGTTTAAAGACATGGTGATACACATTAACTCATTTTTCGTCAAAATCGAACTCAAAGTTGAGAAATAAAAGTCAAACAATTTTCTATAAAATTTCAAAAACGAACAATAAGTCTATTTGTCAAAATTTTGACGTTTGACACGGTGACAAACTTTAACTCAGTTTTCGTCAAAATGGAACTCAAAGTTGATTGAAAAAAATTCATCAAAAAAAAAACAAACAATGAGTCTATGTGTCAATTTTTTTAAGTTGACAAACTTTAACTCAAAGAGAAGTAAAAAAGTTTAAAAAAATATCTAAATTGAAAAACAAACAATAAGTCTATTTGTCAAAATTTTTAAGTTTGACACGGTGACAAACTTCAACTCAGTTTTCGTCAAAATCGAACTCACAGTTGAGTAAAAATTATGCAATATTTTTTGCAAACAATAAGTTTGTGTGATTAAATTTTGAAGTTTGTCCCGATTTTAAAACTCAGTTTTCGTCAAAATATAACTCAACGTTGAGTAAAAAATAGTCAAAACTTATTCATAAAATTTTTAACACAAAAAATAAATCTGTGTGTTGAAATTGTGAAGATTGTCACGGTTTGACAACTTAGTATTCGTGATTTTCGGAATATTTTGAGTGATATTTACTTAATTCTAACATTGGCTTCCTTTACTTTTTCTTGAGTAGGTATGGTTTTCACGAAAACTATCGGAATTTGGATGTGACTGTAAACAGACATAAAATATCAAAATTACAGCAACTATTTCCAAATCTTAAGCTAAACTAAACGTATCTTAATACACGCCAAGAATGTTTATAAAATTATCATATTAAAAAAAGAAATTTTGCATAAGTTTAACTCATTTCTGGAAAAAAAAGAATTGAACAAATTTACCCAAATTTGATTAACATAGAGTGAAAGCAAATAAATTTGTTTGAGAAAGTTTTTAAGCAAACAGAAACCGCTTAAAATGATCGAACAATGATGGATATTTTAAAAATTATGATCAGATTGTAAATCTGTGTGTTTTCAAGTCAAGTGTGGTAAAGTCCTGTAAATCCCTCTCAAAAACCTCCAATTATTGGAACCATTATAAACAAAGAACAAAGCATCAAACAAGAAGACCCACGAGGAGAGACCCTTCTCACAGATCCCAACACCGTAATGGATATCGTGAGTTGTGTACTGAGTGTGAAGCTCGCTGTCAATCGTCAAGTTTGGGGACACTGTCCCTAAATCTGAACAAATCAAGTTACACGCTAAAATTTAACCCTGCAAGTCCAGGTTAGGACCACCCACCCCGACAGAAAGGGGAGCCTCTCCATTACGCGCGAGTGAAAAGGGATCGACCACGCGGCGATCCTTTTGTGTCCCGCCGCAAGTAGAGGGACACCTTTGTCACAGAATCGTGACACTTTACCCATCCCACTAGTCTAGTCTGCGCTTGTGAAACAATGGGACATCGAAGCAACCTGAGCTTTTTCTATGCGGGGTAAGAGGAAAAACGTGTGATTTCTCACCTCCTACCCAAATCTGAGCGCCAGGGTTGGGGAGTCAATTTTGGGGTTAGGTTGATTTGTTTGGGCACAGTCGGCGACAGTTACCCTAATCGCAGTCACTTTTTGCGGGTGGCGCCACGTGACGGCGCGGAAGGGTACTAATGAATTGGATCATTTTCACTCCCGTTGTCGCGAACTTTCTCCGCCGAAGTCGGATGCGGGTCGCACGTCGTAGTAGGCCGATACGACGGTGTTTGACGTTCTTCTGTGAAGATGTCGTCGAGGGTTACTTTGATCTATGAGGAGGGGGGTAGGAAATGATGTGGGACGAACCCCTTAACCGGAAGAAGTCAGGTGAAAAATGGCTCCAGGTTGGGGATAATTGTGTGTCATTGTCACCTGCTCTCCTAGTGAAATTGAATGTTTGGTTTGGAGGAGGGTTGCTGAGTTCGTTATTTCTGGAGGAGAGGGGTATGACACTTGTCAATTACTATTTCAAACTTTGAAGCCTACTCAAAAGTGGGTAAGTGCGCAATGACAGCGTACACGATCGAAGAACGCTCATTCAAAATCGCTGCTAATTTGGTTAATTACTGCAGTCCGAAGTACTTCAAAGGTTACATCGTTACTGTCAATTATGTCGGACAACCTTTACACACTTACTAATGTATCGATGACCATCTGCACGTACGTGTGTGTGAGTGTGAGGATAAACTAATCATCGCAAATTGCCGTAAACTGGCTCGCATTCAATTTCCATTTCACAGACTACTAGAGCAACTCGCACTTCAAATTTGACTTTCAAATTGCCCCATAATCAAATCAATTCAGATTGATGCCAATTGTACCCAATTAGTCGCTTCCCCCGTATCTACCCTTCACCGCAGGTCACGCCAAGTGATACTCTCCAGAAACGGTTAGGTTCGATTTAGCGTGTGCGCAAGGATTTGCATAAAACACTGACCAACGTCTGACTTTGGGGGCGATTCCAAACAATCCGCGAGGGCGCTTCGTCGGCACTATTTATGCAAATTGATTGACGAGTGGATTTATTAATGGATTCGGGCGTTTGATGAACTGACAAACAATATTTATTTTGACCGTCCTTCCCACTCTGCTTTCTCTAATGGAGTCAAAATACCGGATTTTGGGCCAAATCATTATCGTAGAAGGCGGGCAACAGCAGTACCGCATAGCAGGCTGATTGATTTCTAGTCAAAACTGAGTAAAATTGAGTGGACCTAAACTTTTTCAGCGAAAATTTGCTACACTGTCAAAGCGAAACGACATTTTCACACTAAATTACCCACAAATCCGCCCAAAGTAACCCAACTCAACGTTACAACCGCTACTAACTAGCCTACTGCGCGTCTGTCAGATCAGCCCCGCGGGTCAGCCCCAACGGCAGCAGCTGTCCCAAGGCCCTTTCCGCGCGGCTATCGAAACGAGGTCAAACCAATATCGCCATCGACTAGTCGACTAGTGGCCAGCTGCAGCGAGGAAATATCGACATCGCTGCCGCCGCCGCGTGTGTTTGTGTAATTCTGTCGAGGCTCCGTTTGTTTTTGCTCTTCTCTTTGCACCTCTGACAACAACAGAGCAGCGCGCGCGTGTGTGGTTGAAAGTAGGAGAGTTTGACGTTTTGGTGCACGCTCAAGCGGAACGGGTCACTTTTGTTTGGTATTTTTTTATTTGGTAGACTCCTCTCCCCTATTGCCAATAAATATGGTAGAACATGAAAATATTTCGCTTGCAGCAGCAGCTCTTAACATGAAAGAGTTGTTTTTACTCTTTTTTTTTTCGCCAGAAAACATTTTATTACAACCAGTTTGTTAATTTCCTTCCATCTTTTTTTTCCTTTTTACAGCACCGTGTTCTCCCGTGAGCGAAAATATTCAAAAGTCATGTTTATCAATACCGCGACATGAATTTTAAAAAAATGTCACTGTTTTTTTGCGTCTCGACTCAATTGGCCTGCCAGGTTGAGTGCCTTTTATTATCGTGTCGGTCATTTGACTTGTAAACGGGAATTTTTGCATTGTTTTTTTTTGTGTGTTTTTGGGTTAACAGAGGCCCGTAAACGAGGTCGATGCAGCTGACTTGGGGCTGAGCTGTCAAAAAGTGGGTAATTTTTATATTTTTGTTTCATTTGTTGTAAGCTGTCAAAACAATTACACGCCTATGAAATTTAAGTCAGAATAAATTTAAAATAGAAAAGTTAAAATAGAAACAAGGTTTCGTCCATTCAGAATCAATCCTAAATTGTCAACATGTTTTGCTTATTTGACGAGGTCAAAGCACTTGATGTTTATCTTTTCATTAAAGCAAAAAAATCGCCCAAATTTCCCCAAAACAGCCTGTTTTGAAGTCCGGCCTCCACTCAATAAAAGTGGCAATGTCTTCCCAACCATCTGGTCTCAAGTGGTCAAAAGAAAGCCAACGAAAGTTCCACCACGGAAGATGTGCCCTGTCCTGCGATAAGACCGAACCGGGCAGATAAGACGGACCCGGGGCCCGCACACAAATGGCGGAATTATGAAGCCCTCAACAATATAATCGCCGCAGCGTCAGGCGAGCCGGAGAAGCGGTGGGATTTTATTTCAAAGCAGAAGAAAGAAAAAGCGCCATAATGGCGCACTTTTGACAGCGCCGAGCTGTCATTGTGAGAAAATCGCCCATAATTGACACCTGTTATTTATTTCGCATCGCAGTTGGCGGTGGCGGCGGCATCGGATGAAAGAGAACCGTATCTAAAACAATCTAATAATACTCGTCAATTCCGGAGATATCCGAAAGCCTACTTGGATGGCGTTTGAAACAGAACACCAACGTCGCAATCGCAACGGAGAAAGTGAGGTTAGGAGCAAAACAACACCGAAATATGGCCGGAGCTTTAACTGAATGGAGAGTCGAGGGCTTAGGGTGACCAAACACAATGGGGAGTACAAAAAAAGAAGGGAAAGAGCTAGGCATCGCTGGAAGAACTGGTTTCCGTCGTGGACCTGTTTCTCTCTTTGCGGGCAATTTGGTTCCGTAAAAGGGCAGCGCACCATATAAGGACGGGCCCAGCTGATGAGCGAGCGAAGGAAAGTAACACACAAAGAACTGGATCAAAACGGCGCAGGTTGATTCATTGTGGAACCAATCGGATAACGGAACCGACGACGGTGAACGGACAGATGGTCAATCGAGGGCTGGCAGTGATGAGACAAGTTGTACTGTTTAATGAGTGATTATACAGTTTTGATAGCTGCTGTGGAAATATGCCAAACTGGCAACACGAGCGTAGCGGGCAGCTGTCAAAATGGTACACGGTGATTGGGAGCGACTAATTTAATTACTAATTTAAATTAATCAAAATGTTGTGTTTTTGTGTTTTGGTATAAACTTTAAAATCCAGGAACTCTCTGTGTAAAAATAAGTGCTCAACTGATGACGTCAAATTGATTGAAAGCTTCCTTACACAATATTTTTGTTCTACTCCAGGCCTCCTACGCAAAATTCTTCCAAAGCACAAACTTCAAACGAGATGGTTTTAATATTTCATCAACCCTTTTACCACCGGTGACCGGTCCCGGAGGGGCACCAGCTGCCAGCCTGAAAATTTCTTCCGAAAAAAGTTCCCCTTTGAAGTTACCAACTTTTCGTCCTAAAACTATCACGCAACCGAAGGTTGGGGGAGTTAAGCAAAATCAAAGATGGCGGCGGAACTGCCAAACATTCCCGCAGCCCACTTGGATCCTGGAGATAAGATAAGACTACTGCGATTGCCGGAGCCAAACCCATGGAAAAGGAGCAACTTTTCGGAACGCCAGAAACTTATTCGCTCAATTTTCGACTTTGCTGTCCGCGCCCTCCCCACTCCTCCTTCTTCAAATTCCAAAAACCAGAACGAGACTTTGAAACTTCAAAGCAACCCCCGCGCCCGGAAGGTAGGCAGCACGCGGGACGCCCCAGACGAGAGAGAGAGAAAGAGAGTAGGTTATCGTTATTGGGTATCAAATTAAGTTTTTCGTTCTCGTTAGGCTGACTCTGTGGAGCGCAAGAGGAGATCGGCTATCGGCGAATAAATTATGACTATCATCGGTTTGGAATCTCAAACCAGCGACCGAAAAGTTCCGGGTAAAAAGGGCTTTTGCCTGGCGGTGATACTTATTTGACGATGATGAGTCGTTTAATCGAATTTACTTGGCGAAAAGGATAACTTGGCGGATGGCAAAAGCAAACAATTTAATTGATTTGATTTTTTTTTTCGGGTGGATTAGTTTGAAAGTTACGCCAATTTGCTTCCGATAATCCAATAGCTGGACGGAGGAAGGTTAAATTTAATTGAAAGTTCGGTAATCTCACTTTAACGTGCCTAAATTTGACACTTCCAATCTAACCCAACTCGGGTCGCCCAATTTTGACAGATGCGCTGCAGTGTTGCCAAACCTTCTCGGCGAGTTAAGAAAGCTTTGCCATCTCGTTACTTTATGGCCGCGGCCACACGCGAGCAATAAATTTTATTACATAAGCTCCTCAACACTTTTTTGTGCACTTTCTGCCATTTTTCAACTATTTTTACTGCCAGTTGCGCCCATTTGCGAAATTAAAAACGAGGCCCGTTCGATCACGATGGAGGAGAGTGTTGTAAATGTTTAATTATCAACATTTCACGGCGGAGATGCCCGCCCCCAATCCCCAACGCTTCTCCTGCGGGACCGGTCTGGTGAGTTCTTGGCTTGAGAGGAAGGTCGCAGTAGGCGCGCGCCATGCAGTCTCTGAGGGACCGCCATACTGACGCGGCGGCTTGCAAATTACCGGTGGTTAAGTTTTGAAAAGGGCTTCAAATATAAGAACTTTTAAAAATTTCTTCCTTTAACTTTTTTTTAAATAAATTTGTCTAACAAATCAAAAAGATTTTTTTTTAATAAATTCATTACACCTTTTAAAAACTTAATTTTATTATGCAAGTGTCAACGGCAGTGCCGCGGTGTAAACATGACTGATAAATATTCATAATACGCGGATGTACGCACGAGATCCGTTCGGTTGGATGCACGTGTCACAGCAGTCGTGATATATTTATTTTCAAAAGTGACAGTATTGAATATTTATATTGTTGACACCCTGTTTGGATTCCCCTCTCATTATTTAATGATCACTTGAAAAATATGTTTTAACTGAATATTTTTCTTATTTTCAACTTTTACACGACAATACCAAAACAATTCTTTACGCTGCTTTCTGAGAGTTTCGCACTCATTCTACGTATACGTAATTTAAGCACGCTTATCAAATAGTACTTATGTATTACATCGATTGATTTCTTTGTATGTTAGGGCCAACACAATAATTTCTTTGTGTTTGTGTGTTATTGACAGTCCCGTGAAAAAATATAATTTAACCCAAAAATAGCGAACTTCTTGTCACAGTGTTCTACTGCAAACAATGACCGAGCTCGAGCTGTCACAGTCTCGCAAAATATGTTGGATGACATATCGAGTGGTTAGTAGAAAAATATGTCAGCTGATAAAAAACTTTTGCTAGAAACAGATAGCAAATCTTATGCAAACAAACCCCAGTGCTATGTAAACATACATTGAATGTGTTGGTAAATTTCTGAATAGAAAGGCTTCATCCATAAATTATGTCACGCAATTGTTAAATATAATTCACAAATGATTTTTTTTTACTAGAATTTAATTTCATAAAATTCAATATAATTCAAAAAAAAAATATTTTGTGAAATATTACATCCAGAAAAATTATCAGGATTATTTTTCTGGTGAATTTTATTGAAATTTCAGTTACATTCCAAAAATCCCATATTTTTTAAATCATAAATTGGCGAAAAAAAACTTGCTGTCCAACGGCAAAAATATTCCGCCTATTTTATATTCTTACATTACACATACACTCTAAAAAAAATTTATAGAGTATTCAGTTACAAAAAGAACGTTCTTTAATGATGTAACGCAACCTTCCAACATTCTTTTTTTTTTAATTAACTCGCTTCCTGCCGGCAGCACTGGCTATATGGCTGAAAATTCACCCAATACACACGCTTATTCTGGAAACATTTATTCATGTTTTTACAATACAAATTAACTTATTTAGCTTCGTGACATGACGGTTCATCACGTGTACATAGAAGAAAGCTTGCTGATCGAATCCTTTCAGAATTAATGTCCTTTTTTTGCCAGCAGCGAATGTGATTGTGCATCTGTATTATTTGCATCCTGTGCAATTAGTAACCTTTTGATGTACCAAACTGCTTTCGGTAGTCAAAAAGAGCACTGTGTTCTAAATACAGGCGGATTTTTTTTGTTTGTGTGAAAAGTTGAAATTTATTTTTTGTTAAACAGTCAGTTGAAATTTTGTACTGTAAAAAACACTCACATTTCGTAAAGACCACACCTACTCAGAAATGAGTTCAAATCTGACATTTTCACCGATAACTCATTTCAGAGTAGGTGATGCTTGATCGAATTCTGAGTGTGTACATATCAGGGGGTAGCGAAGAAGACGCCATCTTGGAAGTTCAGAAAACAAACACTGACAATCAGTATTATACATATTACTATGGTTACACGAAGTGTGTTATCCTGGTTGAACTCAAAAGTCCCATGCAAATGTGTAAAAGCAAACTCGAAAATGTGTAATGCCGATTCTGAGTGTACGGGCGCACTGTTTTGTCGACCAAAAGAAAAAAATGAATCGATATGAATTTTCAGCCAATATTGGGATGGAATCTATAAAAATATGATAGAATTTGCCATCAGCAACATAATTCACTTGTTTTTTTCAGGAATTTATCGTTTAAATTGCGGAAAATTTTAAAATCAAAAACCCAGACAATGATTTGTTATGGGCTACCATTTGACAGCTAGTGCTTTTGTTGTGGGCTCTCATTTGACAACCGTGCTAATGTCGACTGTTGTCAGTTTGCTTTGGTCGGAATAGGGTTGCCATCCCCCCGGTACCTTATACAACTTGTCAACAAAAAAAAAAACACTCTAAAATTATGTTACGGAGTGAACTGGTAAATAAAATTCTTATCCAAATTAGATAACTTTTGACTAAATTTGAACTACTTTAAAAAAGCCATTACATAAAAACAAATGTAATCTTCAAGTAACGTGTAAAATTAAAGAGTAAAATCATGTTTGACATCTATGACCAAAATAGAATCTCCTCCTGCGGCGATGAATACTTTATTACCAAACTTAAACCCATTGTTCCGCTGAACTGCACATTCTCAAAAAAAAAGAAGGAGAAGCAAGAAAGGACAAACACACATTTCCATTCATGCACCAAACTTGTAACAGTCCGGATTTGTAATGTAAATATGAAGATTTTGTGCAAGTGTGCACTCGCTTGTTCCGTCCCGGGGATTGCCGAGGGAGCTTAATTTGCATTCGAGTTCATTCAGAATGGGGAAAACCCCCTCGCGACCAGGATTTATGGTGCACTCACACTCTAACGTAAAACTCACATGTATGTGAAGTAAATTTTACACGCGAGAGTTGCTCGCTTCTTTTTACTCCTCCTCAAAGTGGAGGTAGAAGAAGTGCTTTAAATTCCTCCTCCTTTTCCGAGACGGGCTGCTGCTGCGGAGCAGTCGGAAAGCAGAGTGAACAACCGTGGTTCTTGGAGGGCAAAATAGGATTATGTTAATAAATTTAATTTGCAGGTGCTTCCAGCCAGTGCTGCCGGCAGGAAGCGAGTTCCTTCATGTATGATGGCTACAATGCTGGCAGGCATCGCAACCCTCCTTTTTGAATGATGGCAAGTGCGCCACTTGAGCTTGGTGTTATTAAATTAGGTTAACATTCTAGCGCCGGAATTGGGCAGGTTGGCGGAAATAATCGCCCTTTTAGGTACATTTTCGGCTTAATTTTAAAGCTTGGGTAACTTTGATTACAAAAATGGGTAATCCTGTTTGAGAGTTTGGACGTTTGACGTTTAGATGTGACAACATTGAACTGGTATAATGGAAATTGCATGCAGTGTTGCTAAACGTTTTAATTTTTCAATCGTCACATTTAACTTACCATTGTACTTGTCAAAGGCCGTCGGAACGTACTCCGGAATGAACCGATCCTGGATGTAGGACACGATGAGGTTGGTCTTGCCGACGGCGCCGTCCCCCACCAGCACGCACTTGACGTTCGGGGCGACATCTTTGGACGGGGTGAGCTGCTCCTGCTTTTCCTTGTTTTTCTTCTCCTTGGACTTGGACTTGTCCTTTTTGTCTGTGGAAAAAAATCGAAAAAAAAATCAGAATTTAAAAAAAAATCTGGCAACCCTGCCCCAATTCCTCTTTACAAGAGGAACATGTCAACTAGCTTAATCAACCTCAAATTGAACCAACACAAACCCCTTCCTCCTCAACTCCTGTCAAAAGTCAACCAACAAAGTGCAATATTCCGGTGGCAGAAAGTAATGTAAACATGACAACCGCGGTGGCTAACCTCACCTTTTCACCGCTGCTGCTTTTCCCCCCAAAGAGCTGCAGTGTTGCAATTTTCATCAGCGGGGACGACGAAGCATGCCATGCCATGGGTCCCACCGAATGGAAAAAAAAGTCGTCGTCCGCAAGAAGAAAATCTCAATTATCGCGGCTAAAGTTTCTTCGTTCGGGTGAAACCTAAGCAAGCGGAAAAAGGGGGACACCACCTTTGTGTGGGCGGGGGATTTGGGGACACAGACATGTGGACGTCTGTCATAAGTACTAGGTCAATCTCCAAATTGCCACCTCCACTAATTTGTTCTTACTTTTTAAAACATAGGGGAAATAAACCCATTTTAATCACACTAAGCCGTTCGACAAATTCTCATCACTTTTGCCGTTTTCCGCTATTAAATCAACATTTTCAGATGTATCAACAATGAAAAGATGCTTGCTCACTTTAACTTGAGCTTTTTATTACTTTGGGACAGTCAAAAAAACTTTATTAAAGCTGTAATTCATGATCAAAGTGCTGATAGGCCGATAATAGAAATAGGCTGAGAAAGGGTATAGTTCCCCTAAATCGCCATCCCCATCTGTCAAAAGTACAAGTCTAATAGAAAATATCTAGAAATAAATCAAATTATCCAATATTTCTTTCAACTATAGAAAACTAATTATTTTGTGAATCAGTTTTACTGAATATTGGGTTCAGTTCAACTGAAAATCTTCACAAATTTACTCTTACTTTTTAAAACATCAAACATCTCAAAATTGCAAACTTCTTACATTTTCAATCATAATAATTTATTTGCATTGATTTTACCCAATTTTGAGTTAGCAAAAAATACAAGATTAGTGGCAATAACTCAAATAGGATATTGGTCATGACACTTCAACTTTCAGGACCATTGAGTTAAGAAAATTATTCAATTTTGATTGTACTAAGCTCCAGTTGTTGTGTGAATGTTTAGTTTTGCACATTGATTGCATGACAGCTCTTTGTTTATAGAGGTACACTGTGACGAGAGTTTGGTCATTTTATGGCTAGAAACGTACTTTTTGTAGTGTGTCGCAGTCTGTCAAAAGTACACGATGAGTAGGAAATATCAAGAAAGAATATTTTTAACCCAAAAAAAAATCTCAATTTATAATTAAATTCAATTTTTTGAGTAATTTTGAACCAACATTGAGTTATGTTCAACTGTTAACCTCCACAAATTTGCTCTTATTTTTCAAAGCATAAACCTTCTCCAAATTCCCATCTCCTCCAGTCTGTGAAGCAAACCTCAGCGAAAAGTTATTACGATGGACCCACGGTGAGTACACATAGTTTGAGTAGTTTGCTGTGCTGCCCAATTCCGGCGAGGAATTTCGCTCCACCGAGCTCTACTCTGCTGCCGCTTCGGTGGTGGTAATAAAGTCGAAGAACAAATTAATTTTTAAACTCTTTCGGAATGTTTGCGAGCAAACCGTTTTCGACTTATACTGTTTCGCCGTCGTTTTTGGACTTTGGTGAAGTTTTGTGGAAAGTTGCTTCTGAGCTTCTGTGCGCTGGAATGGGTAAAGTTGGACGGTTCAGTTTTGCAGTTGAGCGATTTGCGTGGTTGCAATTGAGCGTGTTTTTTTCGAGTTAATTTTTAACAGCTTGAAGATTGATTAATCATTAAGAACAGAAATCGTCTTCACCCATCCATTTCTAAAGATTTACCCAAAATTCAAACCATCAACAGCTGACACCAGCAAAAAAAAATCAAAAGAAGGTAACCGAAAAAAAAACAGATGACCCCAAAAGCAAACAAGGCAAATCTCTTTTTCGGTTGAGTCATCCATGACAACAGCCGAAAAAAAAGAAAAGAAAAACTGAGAAAGGTAAATCGCATTAGCAGTGCGCGGCTGTCAAAAACCAACGTGGGACTCCGACCGACGAAGTGTTCTCATGTGTTGCTTGTGATTTTTTGTGTTCCCCCTTCCGAAATTCTGAGCCTACTTTGTTCTGGCCAGTTTCGGTACCTGCGTACGCGATTGAAGTTTGTTTTTTTTTTGCACCAAACTAGGAAGGAATCCTTGAGCCATTTGTTGTGATGCTGCGGATTTTGGGTCAGCTTCCGGTTGCGCGGTCCACCGGAAGTCCGGCTCACCTTTGTTTGGGAGCAGTGCAGCGGAGGGGTCGTGTGATTTATTTAAAATCGTTCGAATTTGAAATAAATTTAATGGAACAAGCGGTGCTTTTGGGTGCGTAATTAGGGGTTCAGAATAATTCGTTAAATCGCTTTTAGAGTGTTTTTCTTCTTGTTTTGGGTTCGGGGCTTTAAACCGGTCTCGTCATTATTGACGGGGTTCCTTTTTGGTTCACTGGGTTTCCTTTGGTTTCCAAACATAAAGCAATGTTCTTTATTAGCTTTGTGGTGTTTTCTTTTTTTTTTTGGTGAGAAGGTGAGTCCACTTTTCTCGACAGTGCACAAAAACACGGTGAAAAAAAAAATTACATGAAAATGTGAACAAATCTTAAATTTGTAATCTAACATCAATTTGTGCTCATTTAAAAATTTGTCCACTAGAAGAAATGTGATAAGAAATTGTAAATTTGTGCAAATTCACTAATTAAGCCCATTTCAAAATTTGTGCCAGTATCCAACTAGAAAACAAATTTAACCAAGTTTTGGCCATTTTAAAATTTGTACGTCAGAAGAAACAAATATGTGAAAAGTTTTAAACTGGTGCAGATTAACTTAATTTAGCCCCATAATTTTTTTTCGTTAATTGTAAAGAAACTCAGTTGAGCCCATTACAGGATTTGTGCCAGTGTCCAATTTAAAAGTACTTGAACAAATGTATGCCCATTTGAAAAGATGTGCGCTGGAAGAAATATTTGTTTTTTTTTATATATTACAAATTTGAAAATTTCAAATTTGAGAGAATTATCTGGTTTGGACCCATTTTTAAATTTGTGAAATGAGAGAAGTATTTTAAAAGCTTAAGCAAATTTGCTGATTTGAGCTAATTTTAGTTGTACCAATTTCCAATTAAAAACTGTTGAACAAATTTGTGCAAATTTTGAAAATTGATGTGCTTGAAGAAATCGTGCCTTCCATTTCTTGTTTACAAAAGTTATGTGCACTTTCAAAATGTTAGGCTCCAAATATGTGAAAAGCTTCAAGTTTGTACAAACTTACTAAAGTTAGCCAATTTTAAAATTTGTAAAAAGTTTGAAATTTGTGCAAATGAACTAATTTAAGTCCATTAAAAAAACGTTTCAAAATTAGAGCCCTAGAAAAATGTGTGCTCATTCAAGCATTTTTGTTGCCTGACTTATTTGTGTACATTTTCAAATTCGTGTAATTGAACAATTTTGTGGCATAATTAAAAAATTGCCCATGCAGAAATTTAAGTTCTTAAGGCTCTGGAAGGCACCATTCCCGATCGACCATTTGGCAGCCATGTTTGTTTTAGAAAAAAACATTCAAATTTTGATTCAGAAGTTTTCAATCAAAAAATGGTTTTCTTTGTGTTGTTTGTAGAAGCATTTTACATATAGTGATTATTTTTTTCATTTCAATTTGCTATTTTTGGACCCTGGATTCAGAACAATCATTGACAGCCATTGCCCCAAAAGTGAAAGACACCAAATGCATGTAATCTAACATTTTGTGCAATTTTAATCAACACATTTTTTAAATATTTTGTCCTTTTTTTAATTAGTGTCATACATATTTAAAAAAAAGGACCCAAATTTAATTATGTCCTCTCAAAAAAGGACAACGATTTAGGCCCATTCAAAAAATATGATGACCAAAAAATATGTTTTAAATTTGTGCCTTTTCTGAAAATATTTTAATATATGCCCTGTAGCAAATTATAGTGGGTACAAATTTTTGTAGGGACATTTTTTGTAAAAGTACCCATATTTGCAATTTTACTTAAATTTTAGAAATCTCACTAATTTGTTCTGGAATAAATTTTTAGCGAGCAAAAAAAAATTGTGCCTCGCTTGTTCTTTGATAAAAATGAAAACACTTTGTTGCACATATTTATGCATATTTTTAAGAGTTAGAAAATGAACAAGTTTGTGCCCATAATTGGAGTTATAAACTCTTTACAAATCTATGACATTTGAATAAAATATGCATTAGTACTAAATTTATAATAGAATTATAAAATATGTGCGATAGAACATGCTATTGCCTTTACATCAAATTGTGATACTAAAACGTGCCCATTTAAATTAGGCACTTCACAAAAGCAATTCGAACCCATTCTAAATTCATGACACTTTCAAAATTATGATAATTTGTGCTCATTTAAAAATTGCTGCATTGTAAAAATGCATCCACCTAAGCAAAATAAAATTTGTGCCAATCGACAAATGTGTGCCTGTTTTAAAGTGGACCTTGCAAATTTTGAGCCCATTCTAAAATTTTAATATTTCACTTTTTTTTCTGGAAGCTTGTTGGAGAGAACAATTTGATGTCAGAGGACGAATTTGTGCTCTTTTGTTACAATTTGTGAAATTTGCAGAAATTAAAAAAAAATTCAAATGCGAAAATTTGTGTCCACTTTTTTTGTTTTTTAAACATCAAATTTGTAATCTCTGTCAAATTTGTATGCATTTACATTTTTCTAAAATCAAAATTTAATCTAAATTGTTCACTTCCATTTCACCGTGCACACACGCCCACCGCACACCAAGTTAGAACCTTTTTATCTGATCAAAAAAGCTGGATAAAAGGCCCACAGCCATCTGATGCCCGCCTTGATCTTGGTTGGTGGGGCACCTTATTTCCGAGAAAGTGCCCATTAAAGTGTGAAACAACGCAGTCGAAAGGTGATAAAAAAAAGATTTTCGGGCTCGGTTTGAGTAAAAAGGGAGCGAAAGAGAAATTTTCGACCTCGGAAAGAGCACCTTGCGCACCTTTTTAGTTTTTTTTCTTTCTTCCTTTACGCGGTCTAATGAATGGACGAAACGAAACATTTTATCATATCGCGACCCATCGCCCATTACCATGTTTGTTCGAAAAAAGTTTTTATTTTATTTTATTTGAGGATGCTCAATTTATGGGTGCCGCGCCACCGAAAGCGAGAGAGACAATTAAATGCTGGTTTATTTTTGAACCGCTTGTTTTCTAATGAACTCCACGTTTCCCAACGATTCGTGGGTTCCCTATGGGCTTGGCACTTGTAAATGTTAGAGACAAGAAACAACACAGCCTAGCTGGTAAAGACCCGTTAAAGAGCTCGGATCTGTGAGGAAAACCAGAGAGAGAGAGGGAAGATCAAAACAAACTGATTGATTTGGGAGCGAATCGATTGATCACACAGTCAGTCGTCAGCAGTGGAATGTCTGTTGCACACAGAGATTGCATCACCACTTTGGGGAGGGAATTATTAAAAACTTCATGCCTAACGAGCCGTGCAAGCGGAATGTCGAAAAGGAATTTCAATCCGGCGGCTTTCCTTCGGGCCAAGAGTTGATTATGACATCAAAGAGAAAAGTTTGGATTTGCTCGGACAAAATCGGGTTCGTCACTTGTGGTACGGGAATCTCATTTAAAAGTTTTATTATTCTAACTTTTCAACCACACTTTATGAATCAAATATTGTCTTTATCAGCTTTACATTTAATAATCAGGACTTAGATTTTGCTATCCAACGAAATAACCGTCCAATTTCCAAATTACACTTCCATTCTTGTAGTATAACTATATGAAATATGCCTCTTTTACACTTATATATCACACTATTCGGACCGTTTGGTACGGTAAGTCCACGCATCCTTCCTCCCTTGTTGATTCTGAGAAATGTGATTTGTATTTGCCGTTAATGCAACGCAGTAGGCCTGGCTACTTTATTTTTTGTAATTCATTTTCTAAGATACTTGAATGTACTACAATCACAAGGTATGTAGATTAGATAAGGTATGTCGAGGTTTTCAGCAATGAAAAAACAATATTAAAAACATTTTCATGAATGGTGTAAAATTATGATTGTAAACAGTTGAAAAATTAAAACCTTCCGAGAAAATTTACCTATAATTGACCTGAATTTGAAAACGGTGCAATTTTCAATTTTTGGATTTGTTTTTCGATTACAAATTCAATTTTAATTATTTTTAAATATTTCAAAAAAAACGACCGTAAAACGAATGTATTTTGAGAAATGTCAAAATCGCGCAGTAGCACCAACAGAAAAAAAAAATGCGACTGTCATGCCATGGCACACTTTTTTCGTAATTTTGGTACCGCTGCGTGATTTTGACATTTCGAGCGTCCGCCATTCGAACGCCATTTTTGCTTAAAAAGCTGGATAGAAAAAAAGAAACACAAATTATAATTACTCTGTACCATTCCTGAAGGAAAGCTATCTTAGGCGGCTTCAAATATTTTCCCAAAGTTTTGGTCATTGTATTTTTTATAAACAGCTCTCAGAAACTGATATATTATGAGCACGCTTATAAAAATAACTACTTTCTGAGTTGATTTCGATCATTTTCAATTGGGTACTAAAGCCCTATGTCAATTTTTGTGTACAACGGTAAAAAACACGACCAAAAACCATTTCTGATAACTATTTTTCATTTTAATGCAAAACAACATAATGACAAGACAACATTTTTTTAAATGGATCAACTATGGTCCCCTTGGAACGTGCTGTCAAGTAGGATCTTTTCTGTCAAGAAGGACCGCGAGGTTAATTTTTCAAAATTGAACTCATTGTGGTCGTACAAAGGGTCATTGTACTAAAAAAATAAGCCATATCGCTGTAAACAATAATATCAGCAATGTAAGCTTCATTTTAGAACCCAATTAGTTATTTTACATAAATTGCGAAACACTGATCATTAAATTTCAGCTAAAATAACTCTAAGCTGATTAAAAAAATAATCTTCAAACCATGAGTGAAAACAACTCCGAAATGAGTCATTTCAGATAACCGGGTAAGAATTGCAAACTCAAATCTCTCTCACAAAAGTGAACCTGAAGTCAATCAAAATCATAGTTTTGAATAATTTTTTGTAAAAACAAAACAAAAGTTTTCACTCAGTTTTGAGTAACTTTTAGCTCCATTGTGTTTCTAAGGAAGTTCTATTTTATTAAATTATTTAAACAAATTTAAATATTCTTGACTCCAGGTAAAAACAACTAAGCTCCAAGCAATTTATATTTAAAATTAGTTTCATGAAATGTTTTCCCACATTAGGCTTCGAAAAAAAACTCTGATTTTAAACAACTCAGAGATTGAGAATTTCAGTTTAACGTGCAAAATGCAAAATGTCAAGCTATAAGAGTATTGTCAAATTGGAATGATTTTTTGTTAAAAGTTTCCAAAGCATGAATCATTGGAATTGGAAATCTGAATCATTTTGATAAGATCTATCAAAAATTACTTATTTCTGTGTAATTCTTAATCAGATTTTATCCAAATAAATGTTTTTATTATCTCCTAACCGGCTCCGTGGCTTAGTGGTTGCGGCTTCTGCCTCGAAATCAGAAGGTTCAGGGATTAAATCCCGGTCGGTTCCCTTGAAATTTTTTAATCAGGAATTGAACTTTGAATATGAACAAAAAACCTTTAAGAATCAGGTGGGATTCGAACTCACACCTTTGGATTGATGGTCTGGGACGCTAACCAGTCGGCCATCATGGAGTTAATGCTCTAGAACTGAATTGATCCGTAGTGGCGAAATAATGTCACAAGGTATAACACATCAAAACCATTATATAACTACTAACACCGTCTCAAATCAGCCCAGAGCCATCTCATATACTCATGAACTGAACGAGGAAGTCGTGGATTGCCTGGCCCGAGTCATCTGCATTACCGATCTATGTCTGTACAATTTCAGAAGAAATCGTTAGCCAGAGAAAGGTATTCGCTTCAAAGGTTCTTGAGATATATGGTGGTTAGCCCGGGTCAAAAAATTAAAATTGCTCAAATCAAAAAGTTTATGAGATTGCCCGAAAGAGTACTCAAATGGGGCCTCCAGCCCAAATTTCAGCCCATTTGGTTGAAAATTGGCTTGCCTTGAGCAGGAACAAGTTTAAATGAGAATTAACCCGTAAAACTTGAGCAATTGGGTACATTGCTCTGTACAAGTCTGTTGTTGAGATTTAACGACTTTTGCATACCATGGGGTCCAAGGGGATGGTCTGGGGAACAATTCCTCTGAAGGGTGCAAGATGATCCGAAGCCTCTAAATTTGGCTAGAAGCAGATTCATTCCGGCGTCGCCGAAATTCTCATGGTCCCAGCAAAATGCACAGGGATAAATCAAAGCACACTAAGAAGGCTGCCTTGATCAGAGGACGCCACATGTCAATCAGCCACCGCGTGGCAGGAGGGTATCTGGAAATTAGGGTTTAAAATGATATTTGACGTTTATAAAGTGTTTTTGCACAAATATCTGACTAAATGAAATGTTATAACATTGACAGAATCACTTTTAAAGCCACAATTGGAGAAACCCTCCTGCCACGCGGTGGCTGATTGACATGTGGCGTCCTCTGATCAAGGCAGCCTTCTTAGTGTGCTTTGATTTATCCCTGTGTATTTTGCTGGGACCATGAGAATTTCGGCGACGCCGGAATGAATCTGCTTCTAGGCAAAATTAGAGGCTTCGGATCATCTTGCACCCTTCAGAGGAATTGTGCCCCAGACCATCCCCTTGGACCCCATGGTATGCAAAAGTCGTTAAATCTCAACGACAGACTTGTACAGAGCAATGCAACCAAATGGGCTGAAATTTGGGCTGGAGGCCCCATTTTGAGTACTCTTTCGGGCAATCTCATATACTTTTTGATTTGAGCAATTTTAATTTTTTTGACCCGGGCTAATGGTGATTACTAACCGAACTGTCTCAGTTGAAATATACTGCGGTCATGGCCAAGTCCTGCCAAGACGGGGGTTCAAATACATACATACATACATACATACATACATACATACATAAATGTTTTTATTATCTCCTAATTTTAACGAATAGATTTTCTGCAAACCAGCAACTAGTCTGGGAAGAGAATAGGATGTTTCCATTCTCACTCTGTTTTGAGAAATGTGAGAAGAAATTCCAAAAACTCCAAGCGTAGTTAACTCGGATTTTCTTCCTGGGAAATGTCATTTGAACAGTGCTGCCAGAGTAAAATCTGTTTGAATATCTATAAAAATCACATAAATTTAACATATTTTAGCGACTTGTGTTTGCTACAACTATTAAGCTCAAACAAAATGCAAATTTTACAGACATTAACTATCCAAACCAAGATAATAGCCCCAATCATCCCCCTTGGGAAAGCCCCTTGATTTCGACCCCTCGGACATTCTGACCGCCACGATAAACGGCCACTTAGCACGCGAAGGAGCGCCGCGGCGGCGTCCCGGACTCAATGGTGTGAATTACATTGCCATGCCGCAGTCAATGACACCGTACACTCCTATCTATCTGGGCTAAACTCTGATTTCGAAGCCGTAACCATGGTAGCAGCAGCTGCCACCTTTGGTGCCTTAACGAGTTGAAACGCTTGGGTCCATAATTTAGCGAGACCGTAGAGTCACGTCTCAACCGAGGTCTCAACCTTCGTTACATTGTGTGATCACCTGTGGGGGCAAACTATCTTGGTAGGTCTGACAGAGTGTGTTTTGACAGTGGAGCCAGCCTCCGTTGTTGACCAAATGTCAAAACACACTTTATGGCAGCTGCTACGCCATAATGGCGATCTGTCAAATGTTAACCCAATCTGCCATTATGGCACAGTTGCCCCCGATTCAAGTCGATGGTTATCGTTACGTTATCTATTGCAGCGCCTCCCTTCTCCCTTCGGCGGCAACTCGTTCCGGCTGAATTGGCCAATAAATCAAGATTTGTGGCCACTACTTTCCTGTTTACTGCGCGGCACAAATCGCATTAAATGGCGGTGGTTTTCTTCTTTATTTTTTTTTTTGAGTGCAGAATGGCGATGAAAGTGAGAGCCCAGCGCACTCAAGATTACATTATTTATCGCCGTTTCGGTTCCGTTTGATCGGTGGCGGCGACGAAACTCGTTAAAAGTGGCCGATTTGGGCCTTTGATAAGGGCGAAAAAAGAGCGATTATGACCGCAAGGGAGTGGGTTTTGTTTGGTGAAAGGAGAATTTTATCTTTCTTTCGGTTATTAATTAATCGAATCAAACTTCGATAAAACGAAATAATTTTGGCAACACTGCTGCCCCCAACTTCTGCGAATCGATCTGGACAAACAGGTTTTTTGTTTGCTGAACCAGAAGGTGAGGGTGACCGGTTTTCGCACATACGACGACGGCATGTATTGCAATTTCAGCTCGAAATCGCACCCAGCACTCCTCTGGTCTGGTCTGCTGCCAATTTGTCTACCGTGGTCAGCCGCGCCAAGGCTTGCTGGGACCTGGAAATTAATAGTGCAAATGAGTAGGTCCGTTATGCGCGCGAGCCAAGTCGAGTTTTGCGAGCCAGTCGACGTTCGTTCTGGTTTCGGAACTCTATGTTGCTAATAAAATAACCAATGTGATGTTGATGGCGGTTTGCTGTACGAAAAGTTTACGAAGAAAAGCCGTGGCGGTGCTGCTGCTGCTGCTGATTGTGAGGGAAATTTATGACCATGCTGCTGCTCTAACGAACGAAGCAGGCCTTGGGAACGGATAGGACGGGGGTTGAGTGACCTTTGCGTGATTATGTTGGGGTTTTAACTGAATACGGTTGAATAAATAAATCGTTTAGAAAATGGCATGTTGGTTATCTCTAAAGAAAGTTAAATCAAGCTTTTTGTACATTTTTGAAAATAAAAAACAGCAATTCTGGCAACCAGGCCTAGCTGTCAAAACAGAACTTTGCATTCTGATACAAAATTACCCAGATTTCGTTAAACTAACTCAGAAATTGATGTTGGAGTATTTGTAGTATTTGGAACACTTTACTCGAATCAACTCAAAACTGAGTATACAAACCTCCAACATTATTTCCCTCTGACTAGATTTTTAAATTTAATAATAATAATATTTTTCTTGGAAAAGAAATTATAAGGTTTGTTTTTCTGACAAAATTATTGAGTTGGCAAAATATTTGCTGTTAATCAAACAAAACATATAATGCCAATATAACAACTTATCTGGCAACTAGGTCCAACTGTCAAACCCAGTCAGTTCACATTGTTTTCGAATCGGTTGCGTTTAAACCGGAATTCGTATACGATTCGAATCGAGTTCCGTTACAAAATTTGAATTTTACTGACTTGGAAATTCTTTACAAACTGATTCAAAACCACTTCCGTTTTAAAGCAGATTCAAGTAAAAGATTTGAGAGAATTTCGAGTTTTTTACACGCACGTTAAATTCACCCAGTTTTCGTTAACCCAACCTACTCAGAAATGAGTAAATAAGTCATCTGGCTCATTTGAGTAAATTTCACACAGAATTCAACAATAATTGGTTCAAATTCGCTCAGACCATTATAGTTTAGTCTAATCTGAGAGATTTCTTATTTACTAATTTCTGAGCAGGTTCGATTTTGACGAAAACAGAGTGGTTTGAAAGTAGTGTGTAGGAACTAATGCGAAAAATGTGGGTGCAAATCGGCATACTCTTAAAAATTAAACATATTTTTAAATCAAATTAAATAAAAATCCCACAACAAGTATTTTAAATGCATCAAATGATTTTAGAGACATAAAACGACAAATTTGAAGTCAACGAAAATACGAACAATTTTTGTTTTAACGAAGCTGAACTTTTAGAAAAAAAATATGATTTTCAAAAGCATTAAAATTGTTCTAAATTTGTGATATTTTAAGATTACCGAATTTTGAATAAAAAGTTCATTTTTATGTTTTTTGAATAGTGTCAGGCCATACAAAAATAAAAAAAAAATGAATAGTACAGCCCACAAAAATTTTGCTTGTAAATTTGAATCGGGAGCCCAAATGGGACCGAAAATGGCTGTTCTGAATGAGATGGTTCAATTTAAAATTATCTCATACAACTTCAAGCCACCCTAGTGCCCAAATCTAAAAATGTTTTTTTCGAAAAGCTGAATTAACATTTTTTTAAATAAGCCTTGCAAAAAAATTTAACTTAGTAAACCTTTTTCCGCTAAACTCAATTTTGAAAGATTTCAAAAAATCTTCCCGCAATTTAAATGAAATTTTATCATAAAAAAAACATTTCAAGAGTATGGGTAAACAAAATCCTCAAATGAGCTTTGATATAGATTAGCGTATAAAAAATCCCATACCCGCTCATTCAATATAACTCATTTCCGAGTAAATTTAACACAGATTTCATCAAAATTGAACTTACTGAATGACAGAAGTGATCTTTTATAATTTTTCAATAGAATGTCAATCCCTATAAAATGTAATTTTAATTCATATTTTTGAGTAAACTTGAGTCAAACTTCTCAAGAGTAGGTCCAGTCTTGAAGAATTCTAAACAAAAATAACTCAAAAATGAGAAATTGTGAAAGAGCGTGTTAAGATCACGCAAAAAAATATTTTGTAGAATCAGCCTGTACGAGGTTTGATTCAACAAAATTTTTGTTTAATATAATCAACGCCGATTTTGCGTTGAAACAAACCTTGTTTTTCTCAATTCCACAAAAATATTTTGTTGTTTTGAAAAAGTTGCTTTGACGTTTAGCGTTGATTCAACAAAAATCTTGATTTTCAAATCAACAAAACGTTTTGTTGATTCAAATATGCCTTATTTTTCTGCGTGATGTCAGATTTGACAGTTTCACTCTAAAACGAAATTAATCAATGTCAATACATAAACAAAACTTACCTTTTTTGGTTCGTTTCGAGTTTTTCTTCTCCTTGACCAGCGCCCTCCTCTCCTTTTCGCTGGACGACGTATTCCTAGAGCTAATATCACTGGTGTTCTGCAAGAAAGAAAAAAACGAGAAAAAGAAAACAAAGAGTTAGCAAATAGAGAGCAAACTAGCGTGTGTCCTTAAAACCAGCAGTAACCAGCAGAAAAAAGTGCATAATGGGCGAACTTCCTGCATTTCGTCGTCGGAATGGGAAAGTTATCATCACCAAGAACCAGAACCCAAGTAGCGGAAAAAATGCCCCCGTCCTCTTTACTTTGCACAGCTCATATATGACCGAGGTTGTCGGAAGGAGCAACACTTGCCCGCACCACAGGCCGCCGGATGGGCAGGAAATAATTCGAATTAATGTGAACGTCGGCGGCCCTTGATGCAGTACTCAAAGTTTGAGTAGGAAATTCAACTGTATTTGCGAAGTATCATGAAGTTGAGGTGTTTTTTTCTTTTAGTGTGGTCGATTTGATAACTGTCAAAACGATACACGGTGATTCGATTTGACCGAAAAAGTAGGTTTTACACATTTTTTTCGCCATTTTGCATGGAATGCAAAAAGCAGAAGAGATTTGCCCATCCATGGCGAAATGATTTCCCCTTTTTACACACAGACAGAGAGATTGAGCGCGTTTTGCTTTGATGCTTTCGAGTATGTGAGGTTATGTTTGCGAGCGTCGTCGTGTGGGTGGTCCTCCAACCGCCAACTGGGAACTGTTTTACCGCGTGGGAGTGAAGGACATCCTCTAAGCTCTCGTTTAGTTTTCAGCTTCCAGTACCTCTCTGTCTGTCTGTCTCTCTCCGGGGGTACTTATTGTAATCATGTCGCACTCGACGTCAGTTTGCGGTGTGGGATGTGTGCACTTTTGCATTTTAAAATGCGCTTGGTTACCTTTGAGCAGTGTGTTCTAAGCACTAATTAGAAGGCTGTAATATTTGAGGGGAAAAAAATGCAATTTTCAAAGTGCACTGAAACTCCTTACAAAAAAGACAAAAACTGAAGCTAAATTAATCTAATCACGCTCAAATTTGAACAGAAGAAACTTAAGAACGTTGGCTACAAGTTGTCGAAGCGGATTACCGGAAAAATGCACTATTTTCGAGAAAATTTCAACTTTAATGGAAGGAAAACCTTAGCCCTTAACATGATCTCAAACGTCAAAGTTACACTTTGAAACAAAAAACAACAAACACATATGTGTACAACACATTTCCGCACAAACAAACCACTACAACATCGCGGTGCATCTAATGTAAACATTGCAGAAAGCAACAAAAAACAATTGTATACCTCCTAAGTGGAGGAGCCACCGAGTGCTTCTCATTAGCATTACGCTACTGCCTTTGCCCCCACCTTCCGTCATCTTTACCCATTTCACTTTCCTACCCCTCGCACTTTGCGCGAACCCTTTCTCTAGCGCCATCAATGAACGTTTGGTGTGTGTGTGCACACATACACCGTATTGAGCGGTCTGAAACTTGTTTTTTTTTCGGTGCAACGCACACTCACACAGTAGGCGACTTTTGACAAGCGCGCGCCTACTGGTACCGAAAGGGGGGTAGGAAAGTCATTTACATAAACACAAATTGAAGTTAATTGCAAAAAAAGGCAAATGTAATGCACCATAATGAGCGGGCTCGGGCTCCTTCTGCAGCGTGTTTGCAACCTGTTTCGTTGGAGTTTTTTTTAATGCTTTTTTTCCCTCCGTGTTCAACCACTAATGACGTCTGTTAGTGCGCGCTCGTTTGTTATATTGATGGTGGTTGTGGCTGCAAAGTTGTTGAAAATTAGTACTCCTATCAGTTAGGGACCACCACGGTCGTCGATTAGGGGAAGGTTGCCGAATGTGTCACATGGAGTAGTAATTTAGCTTGATGTGACCCTTGGGGGTCATTTCGAGGACCGACTTTACCCTACCCCTGTAACAAATTTTCAAAAGTGAAAGATAAACTATCTAGAAAGCTTATCTATGTCCCACAGTGCTAATGGCGTCAACAAATTTGGTCATGTCAAAAGTTCACAAAGTACCTTGTTCAACCTTAACGACTGTGTCTCTTCTTCTATGAGGACTCTTTTTCACCTGGGTGCGGATAGCACCAGTGGGACTGCCCGCTGTGACAGGTTGAAGGACTCTACTGCAATGCCGACAGAACCATAGAATGAATGGTCGGATGGCGTGTCCTCACTTCGAAGACATTGTTGTAACAGTAGCAACTCGGCACAGCAGGCCATGCGACACGCAACCGGACTCTTGATGGAGTTGTACCCCTCTAGCGGGTCATGGCCTACCAAGCTGAAGTGAGTTGCTGACCTTTCCGCTGTGACGTTTGCATACACACTTATCTGCGACTAGCGAGATTCTCCCGTCAAGCTTACCCACTCAGCGCGCGCGTCAAAAATTGCATATCAAAAACGCAAACAGATCTCTATCCCTCCGGAGGAGGAGTCGAAAAAAATACATCCCACTACGCGGAAGAAAGCCAAACCCGATGTTTACCCCCCGAGTGCATCCCCCATCAACCCGTTGTTGAAGTACCACTTTGGGTGGCTCGAGCTCGTCATGAATATGCGGCCGCGAAGCCCGGGCCGGAAACGTGACACTTCATAGATGGCGCACGCGAGAAGCCTCTCCAGACTCCTCCGCCACCGCAACTCGGTTGCTGTGATGCTGACTGGACGCAAATTTTGTCAAAATCGACCCAACTCAAAAATGAGTAAGGACGGCAACTGTCATATTTGATTTTTTTCTCAAAACTCATCAAAATTGAGGGATTTGAAAATAGGGTGTACCGAAGTAAACAAGCAGCTGTCACTCTTTTTCCCAGTACAAAAATTTCTTCAATTGGCTCGATATCAAGCCGTTTCAGCCGAAAGTAAAGTGAAAAGACACATTTTGACGACAATCGTCGAATTTGTACCGAAAGATGGCTTAATAGAACACAACCCCGGCGACCTACCCTACTGACTGGCTTCAGCCGGGTTTCACCTCCAGAAATGCAAATCCGCTCCAAACGAAAGCACCCTAAAGGCTTCTCGTCTTCGTTTTCGCCGTCGCGCTGACAAGTGTCAACAGAAGAAGTCCCTCGAGGAGGTGACAGCCCGCGACAACAACAGTAGTAGGCGATGGAGAGAAAAAAAACTGTCACTCGCGAAATAGTGCACAAGAAACGTGCTGAAACTTTATCTGCGCTGATTTAATGGAGTCACTCTCCTCCTCCGGGTTCGGTCCGTTCCGTTGTCGTGACGGAAGGGAAAAACTAACAACAAAGTAGGCCAAACGGAGCGCAAGGGGGAACCGGCCACGTAATTGGGTTTGTTACACTGTTAATCAATTTACACGTGCTCTGTCGGGTGTCCCACCCCCGCGTCAACTTTCCGCTTTTGTTTCACTTTCCCGGGGAAAACAATGCGCTCATTATGGCAACTATTTACATCTTGTTATAGCGAGCAACACCTGTCCGCTGCAGCGGAGAGGAGAAAATGCCGCCGCTCGTAATAATAGCTGTCAACGTGTCGTACCCCTCGCGCGCCACCAACAAAGTTGGCGTGACGCTTCTGTCAAACATAGATGGCGCCTTACACAATACACGGGGCGCGTCCATTGAATGCAAATATATGTTGTCAAATTTGGACAGTTCTAGATTAAATTTTCAAAACAACCTATCCCTCATGGGTTTCCTATGCAGATAGGACCTTTTGAAAATTTAATCGAGAGTTTTTCTTCGCCCCCTGCTTACATCACATCAATCAGTTCGAGCTGATGACCAGTGGCGCCGCCATAAACGAGGGGCTTGCCGCGGCCGTAACGCCGAACGCGAAAATTGGCGATAAATTAAGCCGATAGCGAGAGAGAGAGAGAGAGGAGACGAGTTTAAACTAATTACGAAGCCAAAGCGTGCGCGCTCGCGTTCGCCGATTTTGTGGGTTATCTTCTTCGTTTTTTGTTGTTGTTAAATCGCGGTGGCGCCATCTACTCGTAACGAGTCGTAAATTGGGGCACGTGAACTCCGCTGGTCAAGGGGCAAGACAGTGAGTAATTAGTTGTTTAGATTGTCAGTGTCGTACCCCTCGTTGTCAGTTAATTAAATTTCTAATCGGCTAATTGAACCTGGAATGTGGTGTGGGGCATCCCTTCTGTACACATCAAAGCATGCGAGATCACTGTCAGCTTGGCCTCAGCCGCATCAAAGTGGTCAACTGTGGTCTCTTTATCGACTGTGAGTGCCATTAGTGGTTAACGTGGATGATGGGTTGGGGCTTGGGTCAGGTTTTGGACCCCGTGAGGCGAGTGAAGACGAACCGGAGGGGGTTACACAATCCGGACTCAGACGGATTGATTGGAACCGTGGTGGCGGGAGCCGGCATGAACAACAACGTAATCAAAGTAGCCTGGGCGGCCTAATCGGTTTAATGGGCTCTGCAGTTATAAGATGAGAGAGATGCAGTGCGTTGAATGTTTCTGATATTTTTTGTCAGAAAAATATTAGATTAAAACAAACATTTGAGCCTAAAGAGTAAATTGCAATTTTTGATTATTTTGCAATTTTTTTGCTTTTTTCGTTAATTTTTCTATTTTTGCTATTTTTGCCTTTTTTACAATTTTTTGCTATGCTTTTTTCAATTTTTTGTAATTTTTGCGATTTTTGCAATTTACGCATTTTTTGCATTTTTTACAATTTTTGCATGTTTTGTAATTTTAGAAATTTTTGCATTTTTTTTTAGTTATTGCATTTTTTGGTATTTGTGCTATTTTTGCTCCATTTTAATTTTTTGCCTTTTTTGCTATTTTTTCTGTTTTGCATTTTTTTTTCTTTTTATGCTTTTTTTAGTTATTTTGGTTATTTTTGTTATTTTAGTTTTTTTTTTGTTATTTTTTTGTTATTTTAGTTATTTTTTTGTTATTTTAGTTATTTTTTGTTGTTTTAGTTATTTTTGTTTTTTACGTTATTTTTGTTATTTTTGTTATTTTTGTTATTTTTGTTATTTTTGTTATTTTTGTTATTTTTGTTATTTTTGTTATTTTTGTTATTTTTGTTACTTTTGTTATTTTTGTTAATTTTGTTATTTTTGTTACTTTTGTTACTTTTGTTATTTTTGTTATTTTTGTTATTTTTGTTATTTTTGTTATTTTTGCTATTTTTGTTATTTTTGTGATTTTTGTTATTCTTGTTATATTTGCCTTTTTTGCTATTTTTACTGTTTTTGCTGTTTTTGTAGGGGAACTATACCCTTTCTCAGCCTATTTCTATTATCGGCCTATCAGCACTTTGATCATGAATTACAGCTTTCATAAAGTGTTTTTGTCTGTTCCAAAGTAATAAATAGCTCAAATAAAAGTGAGCAAGCAATTCTTCTTTGTTGATACATCTGAAAATGTTGATTTAATAGTGGTAAATTGCAAAAGTGATGAGAATTGGTCGAACGGCTTAGAGTGATTAAAATGGGTATATTTCCCCTACTTCATGTAAAAAAAAACTAAATCAAAACACGACAAATGTTCCAGCATTTTCAAGCTCGTGGCAAAAATTAATCCCTTAATAGCCGACTCTAATCAACCACCGGGTAATCTGGTTTCGAGCGTAGAGGACCACGAGACTTGTCTGCCAACAATAATCCCAGTTAGTCACCCTCACTGATAGCACACGGTCAACGGAAATAAACCAAAACAAGATAAAATCTAACAGTAGCTATTGATAACACAGCTTTTGTTGCGCTCGGAACTGCCATAAACAAGCTCCAGGAATAGAGGAGAATTAATTGCACCATCGAACATTTCCTGGTTCAAGTTCTAATCATTTTGAGCAAGGTTAGAACATAGAGTAATATTCCAGACATTAAAAAAGATATGTTTGTTTAAGTTCAAGTTTTGCAGAACTGGCAGCACTGCAATTCAAACAAAATGTCAAAATTTCTAAATTTTAAGTCTATGACCATATCACAGCAGCCCTTGAAATATTGGCAAACCCAACGCATGATAATGATATGCATTGTCAGGGCCTGCTCCGCCTTAGCTCCAAGGTTGTGATAACGCTTCGCAATTCGCACCCTACGATTGCATTCGAAGAAGTGAGGAAATTGACACATGCAGTGCGGAAGTAACCGACAGCTGCGGAGTTTTTTATTAGAAGTTTGTTAGAAATTATCATAAATTCCTTGTAGCTGTCAAAAATTGCCATAATGGCGTCAGCCATTGAAACCGAGCTCAAAGGGCAAAACTTTTATCGCGAGCTCATTGAGATTCAATTATTATATTGAAATTTTCACCCACATCAGAGATCGCTCCCAACCCGTCGATAAAAATCAAATTACAGCCCCACACGGCGCCGGAAACTTTCGCCGAACTCAATTTTCATACAATTTTAAAATCCCATTTCAATTTCTCAAAAAAAGAAGTATGCAAAGGCGCGCCCTTTCCCACGTCCCAGTTCCGGAACCTCACGAAAAATAAAAAGCAAAAGTTTTTACGTCTTCTTCCTCTTCACACTTCCCAAGGGGTTGTTCAGAGGCCTTGCTTTTTGCACCAGAATTCCCCAAACATGACGTCGTCGACGTCTAGCTAGTTATTAAACCGCGCCGCCTTCACCTTAAGAAGTCGGCGTTCCCCAACCTCACTTTTGGGGAAGTCTCGGGGAAGTCTTGGGGAGTCTCGTTCGACGAAATTGAGTGTTCGATTATTGACATTATTCGGAATTTTTGGGTAGGGGGAAAATACTCGCGGATTTGTTTTCTTCCCTATTTTAGCGTTGTAGGTGACAGCTAGGGTTGATGTAAACAAAGGGCATAACCTTATTTATAGTCGTTTTTCCTGTGATTTTTTTGAATGTCCTAAAATTGGGTTAAGCCCTTTTGAAAAAAATTTTTTTTTTGGTAATTTGCTTTATTTGACATCAAAATTTATCAACTTAAGAAAATTTTATTTTCTAATAATAGAGAGAGTCAAGTTGCAAATCATTATTTCTCCCTACTATTAGGAGTGAATCCAGTAAGGTCATACTCATAAAAAAGAAAACTGAAAACAAGTATAACCTTCCCTGCGGCCAATCCTGACTTTTGCTGCACCCATGATCGCTTTGAAAATGTCAAAACAAGACAAATGGAACACGCAGCAAAATAAGGCATATTTGAATCAACAAAACGTTTTGTTGATTTGAAAATCAAGATTTTGTTGAATCAACGCTAAACGCCAAAGCAACTTTTTCAAAACAACAAAAGATTTTTTTGGAATTGAGAAAATCAAAGTTTGTTTCAACGCAAAATCGGCGTTGATAATATTCAACAAAAAAATTGTTGAATCAAATCTCGTACAGGCTGATTCTACAAAAATTTTCTGCGTGAATGAATATTTAAAAAAATACTATTGCCCAGACATGTTAGGACTCATCGCCAGAAAAAAAAGAGTAGCTGTCAAATGTGCACACTATGGAATATGTTGCATGATATGTTTATTCGACAGCTGTCAACCGTACATTCTCATTAAAGTTTGCGAACTGATTCGAAAGTATTCAATTTAAGAATAACTCAACCGTCAAATTCAATTGTCAAACTGATGGCTCTGAACAAGCTTATTGTGATTTGCTCGAAACACTTCGGGATTCACCATTAAAATCAATCAATAGCATTTTTGAGCCCCGTCAAAGCCTATTTGTCTGTGTCAGCTCGCAAGAAACCGAGAAGGGGTCACAACACGTGCCCGGGAGCGTAAAACCGAGAGTTGTGAAGAAATAAACAAAGCAAAACCGACATTCGAACAAGGTTAGAGCCGTGGAAAGTGTGAGAAACACTCTCGCTTGACAGAAGCTCTTTTCTGCAAATGCGTTCGTGTGTGTGTGCGAGCTCCATTGTTGTTATTGTTTCCGTTTGTGCCAAACAGACTGAAAGGAAACCGACTTTGCTCTCTTCACGGCGTTTCGATTTCACTCCCGGGAGTCCGCGCAGTAGGGCCACCGGACCGGAACCCGGATGTTTCGTCGTCGGTTTGTGAAGAAGACCCTACCAGCAAGGCGTGGCGCAGATCGGGAACTGTAATTACGGTTGAAACGCAGCGGCAGCAACAATCACAGCAGGCCTTGGGTTTGGTTAACCACTAAGAAGGAGGGAAGGAAGCGGAGGGGAACTGTCAGCTGTGCAGTGAGCGTGGGATCGATCGAAGCAGGCGGTTTCGATCGATTGGAATGCAGCGGACAGCTGTCACAGACCTAAGAATCGAATACTTTGTTGCATTAGAGGGCGTTTCCCTAACACGGACGTCAGAAGCAAGCACCTAGCTACTAAGCAAACGTTTTTCGACCGCAGGTAAGTCCGTTCCAGCGTTGCAGTTTTCAGTCCGGGTAAGTACGTTAAGTGCACCTAATCCACAATAAACTAAAACTGTCACCCTGTCAATGCTGTCAATAAACAGTCCACCCGATTAACTGCCAAAGTGGTCCCGTTTATCGTGTGTATGTCCGACCGTCCAGTTCAGCTGGAGCGCACAGGCAGGGCTTGTCGTTCCGACTCGTTAGCTGCCTAACTGATTGTGGGTGAACGGTGCAACTTTTTCCCATTTCTTGCGAAAGTTTTTCTCGCCAACCGGAGGAAAAGCTGTCGTGGCACTGCAATAACACTAAGACAAAGTCCGTCCGTCGGTTGCGATGGTTGCACCGGAGACTTTAATCAGATTATAAAAATTACGTTTTCCTCCAAAGGGGGGGTAAGCCGCAGAGAACGCGAAGAACCTCTCCGAACTTCTTCAGTTTCGTTTTCATCCCGGTGATATTAAATTACTTTCCGCACGGTACAGCATTTTTCAAAACGGAGAAAAAGAATCCAGCGCGCAAACACAGGGATAAAACAAATCAAACACCGCTCGTAGCGGTTTATTGCGCGGTAACTTCTGTGGAGTCTCGGGAGATCCGGGATTTTCCCTTCTTTCCGCTTGTTAAGCCGCAGAGTGTTTGCCAAGTCGAGGTGGATTCAATTAGGGCACATCCAGCGCGATTTTATGAAGACAAATTCGCAGAACGGGAAGGCACGTGGTCGAGAAGGTCAAACAAAGCTCCGACAACTCCTACTTATTTAAATTGCTACACAGAAAGTGACGCAACGCACCGTGTGCTTGTCAACAGTCAAGCAGCGGGTAAACTTTGGCCATAAATCACAACCACTTCATCAAATCCCTCAAGAAGAGAGTGAAAAAAAGCCATAACCGAAAAAGCGAACGACGACGACGACGACGAAAAAAGTTCCCAAGGTGTCGAAGCGCTTGATGACAGCTGCAGGGTTGCATCACGAAAGAGCTAACCACTGCGTTTGGAAGCTTGCATCACGATTAAAAACTGACAAAAAAAAGAACGGCTGGACAAACTCGCACACACATAGGGCATTTCTCACGCACCGTACTGTGTCGTCACCTTAACGAGCGCAGCAGGCTGCAGGCAGGTCAACACAGCAGGCCATCGTCGTCGTCGACAAAGTCGACGTTTGCCGTTTGATCAAACAAAGATGGCCTTGATAAGGGATTTCGGGAGAGGACGCGCGGTCACTTTTTAGTCGGGGTTAAGTGGTTTGACGTTTGTGATGCAATTTAGTTGGGCTTTACTTTGGATTAGGGAGCTTTGTTTGCTCAACGGATGGCAAATCTATCGATTCAAAAACTCAAACGCGCCGTGAACTGACGTGGTCTCTGTTACGGACGTAACATTTAAGCACCTAGCTATATCCGATACTGTTGAATTGCTTCGGGGTAAGTAGTTCCAGCATGTTATTTTTGGTAAGTACATCTTTGTTACAATAGTCATTAAGGCTAAGAACAAACTCAATAAATCTGTCAACTGTCACTGTCAATAATTTTCAACAAAATAAATAAATTTCATGCAATCACTTTCCTCACAGACACCAAGAGATTGCGTGATTTTCAAGGCATTTCCTAAGACTTCTTAAATTTCATAAGCAAAAACAAAACCTCAACCTAAATGTCAAGTGCGACATCGCGCTCGCCATCTTGCCCGCACGCTAAATCAATCTACCGGCAATCGATGCTTGCGTTGCGGTTTCTCAACCCCCAACTTGAATTACGCACGCCGGTTGCCTTCAAGTACGCAACGTGGTCTTGTCTCGCGGGCTGTCACCGTAACTGGGTTAGAACCCGAGGAGATTCGGCGTTCCGAAAACCGCACACGTAACTTGGTTCTCGTGTTTGGCTTGAGGAATGTTGCGCCCAACCTGAAAAATGTTTGCAAAATTTGCCCCGGTGGTGGCAGGTCACCACCGTTGACAGTGTCAAATGTGGTCGTCGCAGCCTTCTTCGTTCGTTAGCGAAACGAGACTCGGTTGTCATTAGCTTGCTGCTTGAGATTGAGAGGCTCGTACGGACAGAACAAGAAGGGGACCCGGCACTAATGACAGCCAGGGTCCCTCTGACATTGCTACTAATTTTTGGATTTACATAACAAATTAAGGCTTCTCGATGCTGTTGTTGTGTTTCCTTTTTTGGCAGGAGCTTGCGGCAATTATTGCCGCAGAGAAATGTGCTGGGAATGAGAAATTTCGTCATTTGTTTGTCGCAGCTTTCACTATTTTGCCTTCCTCACTGAGGTAAGGCTATAATCCTGCTCTAAAAATGAACTTTGTATAAAAACGTCGTAGACCCACCTTCATGTATACATATCGACTCAGAATCGAAAACTGAACAAATGTCTGTGTGTATGTGTGTGTGTATGTGTGTGTGTATGTGTGTGTGTATGTGTGTGTGTATGTGTGTGTGTATGTATGTATGTGACCAACAAACTAGCTCATGTTTCTCGGCACTGGCTGAACCGATTTGACCCGAACCTGATGCATTCGACTTGGTTTAGGGTCCCATAGATCGAGTTTTATACAGATTGAAGTTTCGATAAGTAGATAAAAAGTTATGTATAAAAATGTGTTTTCACATATATCCGGATCTCACTTAAATGTATGTAAACTATGTCCGGATCCATCATCCGACCCATCGTTGGATAGGTTATCAAAAGACCTTTCCAACGAGTCCAAAACATTGAAGATCTGGCAACCCTGTCTCGAGATATGTTCACTTAAGTGATATTTATGTACTTTTTGGTAGCCGGATCTCACTTAAATGTATGTAAACTGTGTCCGGATACACCATCCGACCCATCGTTGGTTAGGTTATCAAAAGAGCTTTCCAACGAGTCCAAAACATTGAAGATCTGGCAACCCTGTCTCGAGATATGGTCACTTAAGTGATATTTATGTACTTTTTTGTAACCGGATCTCACTTAAATGTATGTAAACTATGTCCGGATCCATCATCCGACCCATCGTTGGATAGGTTATCAAAAGACCTTTCCAACGAGTCCAAAACATTGAAAATCTGGCAACCCTGTCTCGAGATATGGTCACTTAAGTGATATTTATGTACTTTTATGTAACCGGATCTCACTTAAATGTATGTAAACTATGTCCAGATCCATCATCCGACCCATCGTTGGATAGGTTATCAAAAGACCTTTCCAACGAGTCCAAAACATTGAAGATCTGGCAACCCTGTCTCGAGATATGTTCACTTAAGTGATATTTATGTACTTTTTGGTAGCCGGATCTCACTTAAATGTATGTAAACTGTGTCCGGATACACCATCCGACCCATCGTTGGTTAGGTTATCAAAAGAGCTTTCCAACGAGTCCAAAACATTGAAGATCTGGCAACCCTGTCTCGAGATATGGTCACTTAAGTGATATTTATGTACTTTTTTGTAACCGGATCTCACTTAAATGTATGTAAACTATGTCCGGATCCATCATCCGACCCATCGTTGGATAGGTTATCAAAAGAACTTTCCAACGAGTCCAAAACATTGAAGATCTGGCAACCCTGTCTCGAGATATGTTCACTTAAGTGATATTTATGTACTTTTTGGTAGCCGGATCTCACTTAAATGTATGTAAACTATGTCCGGATACACCATCCGACCCATCGGTGGTTAGGTTATCAAAAGACCTTTCCAATGAGTCCAAAACATTGGTGATCTGGCAACCCTGTCTCGAGATATGGCCACTTAAGTGATATTTATGTACTATTTTATTCCGGATCTATAAAATAGATGAAATTTGTTTACAACCCCACCAAATCAGCCATTGTTGGTAATGAGTGAGGAAGGCTCCAACCACATAGGTGGATTAAGTTAGTTTTTTGTTCAACTTCTAGTTGGGGGTCAAGTTAAAATAAAGAATGCTTCCCTAACACGGACGTCAGAATCGAGCACCTTACTGCTTCTACCAATATGTTTTGACAGATCTCAGGTAAGTACATTTCATAGGAGCAGTTGAACAAGCTGGTAAGTACAGTAATTTTAAGTAAACAAAAACGATAAACCTATCACTCTGTCAATTCTGTCAATAAAACTTTAACCCATTAATTTGTGAAATCATCTGCAACCATAGTGAAAGCTAGTGATGAGTCGAGATATCTATTCAGCGCCATAAAAAAAACCTCTCGTGAGACTCTCGCAAACTACCAGCAACCGTCAAACAATGCCGCTGCACCATAAAACAATAGTGCGAACTGCATATAAAATTGCGCACCAAAGAGACAGAGAGATTGAAAGTTTCCGAAACTCCCGTAAAAGTTGGGACTTAACAACGCCAGCTCAGTATTAAACGACCGTAAATTTAATGACTCGACACACTGCAGCAGTACGGAGATGATTTAGTTTCGGATAGTCTCACGGGACGCGTTCCAGGATACCTACTTCCTGGCTCTGGCTATAAAATCTTTTTCGTCCTTTGTGGGCCGACGACCAAGTCGACACGGTGAGAAAACATATGTTGGGTCGAGAGTTCAATTTCGGGATGTGGGCCAAATCGATAAATTACAGAGGAGAGTCTTTTTGGGAGTGAAAAGGTGAACCTTTTTCGTTGGGAGATGAACGATACGACGAAAGTCGACGCATTTTTAAAAAGGCCGTTTTTTTCGAAACTAAAAAAAATATATATAACTTTGGAAATTAGTTAATAATTGTAAAGAAAAAAAAGTTCAATTTGACCCAAATTTTGACATTTCAAGATTCTTATTTGTACTCAAATTTGGGTTGGGGAGAGGTTCGAGCCTTCGTAAACAAAAACAACTAAATCATCGCACTTTGGTCCTTTTGCGTCCATAAATCTGCATTTACTACCTGGCCCTTTGCCATGTTCCCATTTCAACGCAATGACCAACAACCGGCCAAGACCTACCTGGACGGATGAGTCTGCCGAGCTGGTGCCGCCACCGGCCTTGCTGCTATTGTAGGCCGGCGTGAAGGTGTTCGGGTGGTGCACGCCAAACACAAAGGGCCCATCGTTTTCGGGGGTGTCCCCGCGGGGCGGAGGCGGCGGCGTCTCCACCGGAATGATCCGCTGGGGCGGTACCGGTGGACACGCGGCGTCCATTAGGCGCCGCCGGATCGAGCTCGTTGGAGGAGGTGGTCCTACCGGCTGTTGGAGGGCCGGTTTGAGGACCGCGGAGTTGATCTGATTGTGATGATAGACGAGCTCGTCGTAGTCGTCGTCGTCCTCTTCGTGGTCACTGTTGTTCCGGTTGGTGCTGGCCGCGGCAAAGTAGTTGGCACGTGCCGTGGCCGCTGGCTGAATCACCGGTGGCCGGTAGGGCTGTGCCGTCCGGACGTCCGAGAACTGGAAGTCAATGTTGTTGAGGTTTGTCGGCGACGGCGGACTTCCGTACGGGTAGCACGGGTAGCCCGTGTTGACGTTCTCGTACTGGCGGGGAATCAGATTGAAGTCGTTGAAACCGCGCGTTGACGGCGGGGTGACCTTCTTGGCCCCGTTGATCTGCTTGCTGCTCAGCACCTGCGGCTGGGCACCTCCGTTGGCGCGCCGTTCCAGCAGAGGTCGCGTCGAGCGGTTAAAGGGATGCTCGCGGGACTGCATCTTGGAGCGCGGCAAAATCTGTGGCGGCATCTATACCCTTCCGGAACGTTCGACCACTTCACCAATGCGCACACAAATTGAATCGATTTTTTATATTGCTGTTCCACAATTCACTCTCTTACCCAACCGGAAAACCAATTTCAGCGGTCTTCACGCTGCGCTTCGCGCCACGATTTCATTCCGAACCGGTTCCATGCACACCGAATAACGGCCCTCAACCACCCTGCAATTTTTCACTTTTTATTGGCTAAAACACGTGGTTTTGCACGCACTTTCACTGATGGGCGAATCAATTAGCGCCAGGCCTTGATCGAAGTAGGCTTCACACGCCACCAGCTACAGCAACGCCCAGCGATATCAATCGCTAACGAATCACGATGCACTTCCAATTTCCAATCACGGCTTCTTCTTCCTGGGTTTCCGCACGGAAACAACCCTTCCGATAACCGTTATCAAACCCACAAATACACCCACACGAACAAAAAGCACCTCTTATCTATTTTCACCGGCAAAATTGGCAAAAGTTATCGCGGCGACACCTGTTGAGAGGGAAAGAAGAAAACGTAAACCACCATTAGTGTCACTTGACATTGTCGCGGCTGTCAGGCCGGGCGTTCCGGTCGCGAGTGATGACTGCACGGAAGAGGAACCGGTGGCACGTGCGCCGTACGTGCGTGTGCGTGAGGTTGTGATTTAGCGCCCTCCCTCATCCTTGTGTTTCAGCGCGTACTGAGTTAGTCTATAATTTGACAGTAGTAGGTGTTTGAGGGGGTTGAAACGTTTATTAATCGCAGCAGGCGGAACGTGACTTTTTAGCTGGTTGCCCCGGATGACCGAGGAGAGATGTGATACGAAACGAGAACAAATTTGGAGCGTTTCCCGAACAAGGACTTCGGAAGTTACTGGTCGGGTTGGTCAAAATTATGTTTTGACAGTTGTTGCAGTTCGAAGGTAAGTGTTTTGGTGAAATGTTCCAGTGTAGTAGACCGGGTAAGTACATTTAATTTTAAGCAATCTAAAACAAGACAAAATTAAACCTGTCAATCAGTCAAATCTGTCAATAAAAATTTAACCAAACAAACAAATCTTAAAATCACAAGTAAGAATTTGTTCCATCTCCGTACTCGGAAATCGTTTAACCGGCAAACAAACCACCGTGTTTGTTGACAAATTTCAAAATTGCAGGTTCTAGCCCCTCTCTTTTATCAGACCGGCTGAAATGCAAACAAAATTCTGCTATCGATAGCAACCCAACAACACACGGGCGTGCCACTTGCCCTGTCATCGCCTTTTTCGACACGATGTGTGATAAGACAAGTTTGAGGGGGCTGCAAAATATTGCAGCCAATTGCCTGAATCATTCCTCAATGAGGGGTGCCGCCGCTCTTTGCCAAAAATCAGGTAAATTTTTGAACGTGGAAAACCCTGTTTATTCAGCTCCGAAACCAAGCTAAATATTGACACTGCAAATGTCATTTCCCTCCCTCCCTCCCGAGCAACAGTCAACAAGAACCAGGCAGGCACATCCAAAATTCCCCCAATTACCAACGGGGTCGTCCCCTTTTCGGCAACTTTTACGCCATTAATTAGCTGCCTGCCATCTTCGACTGTCACACCGTAAAATTACTCATCGCAGTAGCCCGGTGCTGGCTCACAGCTGTTTCGGGTGCGATAAGGTCGCCGCCGAAGAAGCGAGCGCGGTATTGCAGGTCGACAACACAAGTAGGCCGCGACATCGTTGACTGCACCAGCTGATAAGACGCGACACAAAGTAGTAGGCGACGAACAATGAAGATGAAGCCGACGTGTCGTAACGGCTTGAAGTCTTCGACAAAGTTTCGACCTCAAATAGCTTGACAGTTCGAGCTCGAGAAATTCCCACAGACACACCTGAGCAGACACCCTCTCTGTTTTGGCTACCATGTTTGCGTTGTTTACAATGCAACCCCCCTTTCGGGAAATTTGTAAACAGGCCACAGACTGTCAGCCGGACCCGAACCGGAGCGTGGGAATCTACGCGGGCAGACCGCCCGCAGTCATGCGTGCCGCTTGAAAACGCTAAAAAAGAAAGACCCTCGAAAACATGGGAACTCGAAGGGCGCTACAAGAGCCCGGGTTTCGCTTTGTTCACGACGCAGCCTAGCTTCACGTTAGTGTGTAATCAAAGTAGGCTGCGGCGAAAGGAGGAAGTGGCTACGGATGGCCTTGCACGAAGAGGGTGGAGTGGGCGCTTTCGAGACGCCGGATGTGCCCTCCTGCATAACAATGAGGTAAGGTCTAGGGTTTTTAGGGGGGCCTGTTGCGGTTTGTAACAAATCAAAGCAGGCAGTGTCCGGGAAGAAAGGTTAACGGGAAATTGCTTTGTTTTGAATTTGAAAATGGGCAGCATTTCTTCACTGTTTTGAGAGGTCAACAAAGAGCTGTCACATTTGGTGACCTCTGGTTTGTGTCAAATCTGTGTTACTTTTGTGCAAGTTTTGAGTCAAAAATCATAACTGAGATATGGATTCTTTAGATTTTGTAGCTTCTCCTCAGAGTGTCGTGATGTAAACAAAGTGTTGTCATATGTGTAGGCTTGTCATGCGGCAAAAAGTGTATTACGTTTGATCAAAACAGTTTTGAGAACATTTTGATACATAATAAGCAATTTCAGACCAAAATGTGCAGCTTCTTCTCACAATGTCCTGATGTAAACAAAGAGCTGTCACATTGAAACAAAATCCTACTAAGTTTTTACCAGAAGGGCAGCGGATTCGGAGTCGGCTTATTTTCAGCAACTTTGTATGGGAGTTGTTGTTGGAGTCGGGTCTTTTAGGAGAGCTGAAGTCGGAACCTGACAATTCTGAGAAGTAGTTTGGAAAAGTCAACAGGAAACTTTAGACATAGCAGTTTCTCAGCGAAATCACCTGCTTCACAAGTCGACGGCGCAAATTACTACCGCCAACTTGGATGACTCGCGGCTTCTGGCACTTCCACAGCGTTACTCACTGATCCCAGTAGTCATGTAGCGCAAGTTGCGCGGCCTACTTTGTTCGCGGTCTTAAATTAAGAACGCTCGGCTCACACCGTTGCTAAACCGCAAGTCACGTGTAGATTAAGCCCCAAAGGTTGAACCCGTTACTCCCTGGAAAAGGGTATTCGTTGGGGTCGGTAATTACCCCAACTTTGCACGCTATGACGTGCTGTCAACTTTCCGGAAACTTCTTCCAAATCTCCGTTTGACGTTTGTGTACACAGTTAATTAACACCAGTGATTGTGCGCGCCGACACCGCGACTGAGCCTCACAAGAGCCCAAGTGGAAAGCTCGAGCGCTGGTTGCTGAAACACACAAACTACCACATATCGTGTGTGTCTGCGCAAAGACCTTTTTCCTCCACTTCTTGTGTATGTCTTCCACAAGACGTCGATCGAATTCGTACAGGGAAAAAAGAAGCAAAAACTAGCACAAATAACGCGACTCTTAAGCTAGGTAAAAGGTGATGAAAGAAGACTAAAATACTTAAAATTCACCTTTCTTCACACAAAATCACGTCACGTCAATGAAAAACCACTAGAAAACGACACAACAGCAACAATAGAATCAAAACCAATCACGATAACAAAAAAAAACCGCAAAGTCTTCCGCGCACGACGAAGTTTCCGCGACGGACAACGAACTGCAACTGAGCAACAAGACAAGACACGACACAGCAACCTGGTGAATCGAAACGGTGAGCGAGCACCAATACAACGGGCGCGCGCAGCAGGCTTTGCCAGCACGCATACACCCAGGCCAGGTATCCGAGCGCAGGTGAGCTACTGACGCAAGTTGTTGCTCAAAAAAGCAAGCATCCAAGTGTGCGTGTGGAGGTTGCGGGCCCCGAAAGTTACCTGCTCGATTCGGTAGTGTTGGTGACGGAGACGAATCAAAGAGAGCGACTTGCGCGAATTTGTGGAGAATGGAACACAGAGTGGAGAGGTGAACGAAGCTGGCAACAACAACAACAAACAAGGCGCACGACGAAGACGGTGGAGTTCGAAGAAGACAAGGCTGAAAGTGGCAAGCTGGGAAAACGGCACAAGAGAAAGAGGTTTTTGCACCTAATCGGACTAAGCTGACGAAGGTCAGATTAGGATTGTTGTGCCATAATGGCTTGCGCTCGCGCTATAAAAAAAGAGGTCCATTATGGCGCGCGAACGCGCGCAGTCGTGTAACTGTCATAAATTGAAGGTATAGCCGATGACAGGCAATTTTGTGCCCAAAATGTTTGCGCCCCTAACGAAGTAGGCGCACACGTGGAAGTCCAAATATGGCGATCACTCACTGTAATTACCGCCTTCGAGAGGAGTGATCCCAGTAGGCGCGCACCCCACCAAGTTGTTTGACGTTTGACGCGTTGCAGCAGAACCAATCGTGAACCTCTACTTAAACCTAACTTGGCAAGAAATGCACAAGTTTCACGCAAGAATGTTATTTAATAAATTACAGCTCTCGTTAGCAAGCAGTGTTTCGATTCTCACTTGGCCGATTAATTGGCATCATTCTCAAGTCGCTGGGAACCCGGCGATCGATTTGTTTTTGTTGTTCCAAGAAAACACTTCTTGCGAGCCGAAGATGATGAGATGTCCGACTTCTTGCAAGTTTAATTTAATTGTTGCGCAAGTTGCTCGTAACGTGACTCGTCAGAACTCCGTGGCAGGTGTCCGTTTTCCTGTTTTTGGCAAATTGCCGCGTGCAAAGGTCACAGCAGACCGGCGGTAATTGGATTGTGAATTAAATAAACTTAATTGTCAAAGGTGGCCTTGATTTCGGCTCAGCTGTCACACAGTCCGATATTCAAAGCGCGCTGCAACCACTGTGCAACATAAATAACTTGTTTGTGGCGCACGGGTTGCTACGATTGTGCTGCTTCGACTCTGATAATTGATATTTATTGTTTCAATCGCTCTCGTGGTGTTTGCGAGTGACCACCACTGCTTCTGCGACTCACCGTCCGGCAGTCCGTCAGTCTGCGCCGCAGCGCGGCGGAAAGCCCAACTTTATGGTTATATTACTGTCATTAGAGCTCGTATAGTATATATCTGTGTGTCTGGCTCTCCGCTTTTTTTTTCAGCCCCCTCGGCGCTGAGGTTTCACGTTTCTTCAAGGTCTTCGGACTCGTTGAGTCATGCCGATTCGGATTGCGACGAGTTGTTGAGCGAGTTCAGAGATCAAAGATTCAGCGAGCGGTCGGAGACCGCAATGTTTACAGTAGAAATTTGGCAGTTGATGTTGTGTGCTTAAACTTAAAGATGTAAACAAGACTGTTTACAAGTTGAAACGCTGCGAAATCGCGATTCTGATTTGATGTCGAGCTGTCACGTACACGCTGAAAAAAACTGCGTACGTTTGTGAGTTTAAGCACTTGCTTTTGCTGCATGGGGTCAAGTCTCCTCCTTATGCAAAGTACCTCTTCCAAAGCCAACAATTCTAACGAAGAGGTTCTTCTTGAATTTCATTCAACCGACAACAGCTGCTACTGCGTTCTAAGTAGGTGATGGTGCTACCGGTCGTCGTCCTTCGGTAAAGTATCGAATGATGCCCGGTTCTAAATCGAACCCCGAACCTCGTGTAATGAGATTGGATATAAACAAGAATCGAGAGGAGAGGAGAAGCCAAGCTTCTCGGATGGCCGGACAGGAGTCACGTTCTTGAGTTTCACCTTGGTTCGTCTTCTCCCTTTTGCCCCCGTTCTCCTCAAAAGTGAGGTTAATTCCTAGATTAGTAAAATGAATCCAGAGTTTTCGACGCGGTAGAGCTGACCCGGCGTGACCCTTCAGGGCCCGGTAGACGAAATCAGAGGGCCTCGAGGCCATATCTGATTACCGATTCTTCTCTCCCATGGGTAGTCAGGCAAAACCAAACGATGATGTGCGTGCGTATTTCTCCCGGTGTGTTCCGATTGTAACAGTCCATTAAGCATGGGCGAACACAGCGATTGGACGGAGAGACGAGACTTTAAAAATTGAAGTTGAGGTGCACAGGAATTTAAAGGCCCACCTTCGCCTGCCAAGCCAAGGCCCGCAAAAGGAAAAGTCTGAGAGGAAGCCGCCGTCAGCTCAGCAGGCCCGGTGGAACGAATCCAAGTAGCCCTGGTGTTATTTCGACTGGTGGAGAGAAGGTGGAATGAAGATAAATGGTTTCCACGAAATTGCGTCTAATCGAAGTAGGCTCTCTGGTCTGGTTGGCGACGACGATTGGCGGCGATTGCTTTCCGGGCGCGGTTTTCGCAAACCATTAGCCGTCATTTCGTAGTCTGTAGACGTTTTCGAACATTTGCTCATCTGTCAAAATGTTACACGCTAAATAAATCCTGGTTAGCGCTGAGTTCAACTCACTTTTGCTGCATGGGTTTAGAACGTTAGCGAAAACGTGGACAGCGCCAACGCCTCGGGCCAACACTTTATAACATGCAAATTTTACGTCCCGAGCACGCATCAAAGCAATCATCTTTAAACGTCAGAAATACTTCAACGCGCAGCCTACTGTGGTGGAAGCCTGCTGCAGCAATTTTGCCGAACCGGGATGCGTTCGGGATAGTCATTACCGGTCCACGGAGACCCGCAGGAACATTTTCGCGTCGACGCGGACCATTTTCGACGATTACACGTTTATCGCGAATAATGACCGGCTGCAGGTTCTAAACTGAGGATGTTCTGGACGCACGAAGTGATGCCATCCGGGACACAATCCCTCCTTGTTTTTAATACAACTACTTTGAAAATTACAAACAAGCCAACTGGCGGCACTGCTCCGCTAATGACACTCGCCGGCATGTCACCTGCCGTGTCTGTCAAATGACCGTCGCCCTGTCATCTGCCCTTTCTGACCAACAATAATGGAGCCCGTTCCCGGCGCACGATAAAAGCATCCCCCCCGTGTCCTCCATCACACCCTGATGATGCAAAAAAGGAATGCTTTTCCAATGTAAAAGTAACGAACCCGAAAATTAATGGCGTATAATTAATATATCTCAACACACACACACTCACATGGCAGCAGTGACGGCGGCGGCATTCGCCGTTCATGCGATGATGACCGAAAGGATTGCAGCAGCAGCAGGCTGTGGCCCCAAATTGCTTCTTCCGCCACCAGCGCCGCCTACTCTGTACCCTGGATGTAATCGGCAGCGGCATCCCTTTTATTTCTTGACATTTTTTTGATAAGGTCCTATAAACAAATGTAAACATTGAGTGTATCCCGCTTACTCCGATGGACTTTGACATAAGGTGTGAAAGGGATACACTCAATGTTTACATTTGTTTATAGGACCTTATCAAAAAAAAGTCAAGATTTGAACTTTTGCCCCAGCTCCAGCGGTCCAGCCAAAGCCTGCTGGGTTGAAGTTTTCTTTGCCACTTTTTTTTCTCCTCCTCTCCGTAGATGGCGCTCCGACATGTGCATTTTATGTCTTTTCCCGGGGGCGCTAAATTGCAGTTTCGTATGCACACGCTCGCGATAATAATTATATATTTTGCTACTTCTTTTTTTTTAAGTGGACTGGGCCATTACATCGACGACTACAGCTGAAAAGAATAAAAACTCTAAAAGAGATTTTGGCAGCACTGCTATTTTTCAAATGTGTAACGGAAACTTAACAAAAATCTCTGCCGATATCTCAAAAGGGCATCAATGAGTCAACGATATTTCCATAGAATTGTTTGTTTACGAATATTTGTAAGAGTGAAATGAGGCCCGATCCGTTAAGAACTGGTTGCTGAACAGTGGTTCGCAAAGCGACCTAAATATTGAACTGTCAATGCCAACCAAGTTTAATTGCAATATGCCCAAAATCTTAAAAGTTGTTTTTTTGATCATCTATAAAATAACAAATATGGTACGTAAACATTTCACAAAAAAAAATTTCCCAAGCTGCTTATTTCTGAAACACATTTTTTCAAAAAGTTTAGAAAATTTCCAATAAAATTTTCCCAAGAAGCATTGAAGATTTGATCTCTAGTTGCAGAAATACAGCGAATAAAAGAAAAAGAAATAAGAAAATTTATTTATTTTTCAATTTTAAGTTTCATCCAATCAGTCTTTTACTTTCTAGTACCAATATCTCAAACTCATGGTTTTATTTTCAATGTTTAAAAAATGAATCATTTTTTTTTATTTTGGAATGAACTCTAATATTCCAAATGGGCGTAATATTGAATAATATTAAAATTTTCTCAACTATTGGAAAAAAAATCTTTGCAGGAACGGACAATCATGAACACTGCTTTGAAAAATAAAAACTGAAATTTGCCAGTTAAAATTATACTATATCTTGAAAACGGTGCAAGTACTTTTCAATTGCAAATTTGATTTTAAAATGGAAAACTGAATTTAAAAAAAATCGAGTAAAATTTCTATAAAAAAAAACGTTTTTGCAACATTTTGTCCTCGGGGCAAGACAGTGAGCAAGGGAGTAGCTCTTATTACTCCAAGTTTCTCCCGTTTCCTCTACTTTGCTCCCGTTTGCTCTGAAATTTTGTTTTTGACAGTTTATCTCGGTTGCTCTACATTTCTCCCGATTCCTCCCGATTGCTCCCGTTTCTTCCCGGTTACTCTGAAAAAAAGAGCAAAAAATGAGAGAAGAGCGTAACAAGAAATTGACGTTTTGTTTATTTACAATTTGGACCGGTTTGTTTCGCGTGGAGAACTTTTCTGTTTTTAGTAAAAATTTCGATGTCCTTGTTCCTGTGGGCCCTTAGCGGTCAATTTCGACCAAAACAGTGACCAAGTGTCCGCGTGGAGTATGCGCCAAGGTAAAATACTTTGTGGAATTCGCTAATTGACGAATTTTGTGATTGTTTTGTGCAAAAAATTTCTCCCTCGGCAGGTTGGTTAACCGGCAGGATTGTCCTACCCCGAATGCGACCGCAGCCCTTGTTTTTCAGCTGTTAAGGATGCGGAACTGTGCGATATTGACCGCTCGAAATTCCCAAAACGATGGCTTATCCGGGGGCACTTGTTCCTCGTCGTCAGGTCGGGGAGCAAGTAACGATGGAAATGTGTTCGCCGATTGCTCGTCAGGGTCCAGTTCCGGTTGGACTTCTCGACAGTTAGCATCGAGCCGGAAACCGAGGAGTGGAACTTTCCAGCAAGAGCAGCGTGGAAACGAAGTAGATCAACAACAGTTCCAACCTCGAATTGAACTCAGAGGGTGGAGGAGAGCCCAGTGCCAACAGCAGTGCATGTCCGTTCTCACTACGCAACGTAGTAGCCCGGCGTAGTGTTTACCGGTTAAAGCCGCGCCTTGATTGCTAAGAAGAAGTCCACCGTGTTGTTCGGTGCCGGTGGTAGTTTTTCCAACTAGGTCACGACGCTGATCCGTAATTAAAAGTGAGAGTGTGTGCGTGGAACATGGAGTTAAACTTTTCGAAGTGCCATGGGAACCTTCACAGCAACTGCACAGAAAGTTTAACTCCATGTTGCACACACTCTCACTTTTAATTTCTCGATTTATTGTTCCTAAATAAGGCCAGATTTGAAGCACCTCAAAGAGGAAATTCTGCAAACGAGGGAAATTTGTAAATAGACTTGCTGGTGTTCCGTAGGCCGTTCGTTTGTTTAATTTTACAAATTACCGTTTCCAATAAAACAATAAAATTACAAAAAATGGGCTATGCATTGGATTAGAAAATTGTTTGATAGACCCTTGGACCCTAGGATCGGGAGATGATGGAAAGATTAGGAAGAGGATCTGAGTTCTCAAGGAACCACCTGGAAACAGCGTGTCCAACTTCGTAGTAGGTGACGTTTTGCTCTCTTCCAACGCAAGGACGTTCGTTTTCTTTTCGGTGATGATACGCTCGATGGCTTGATCCGTTCGAGATGCGGCACCAGTGAAACCCGAGACATGCGGCCATCTTCCGTGGCAAATCGGATTGGGATGTACTAGAAAAATACTGCGCGAACCTTGTCCGGCACAAAGCTTGTTCGATCGAAACGGCCGGGACGTAGCAGCGCCTTCTCAAGATTGTCCACCCAGTCCGTTGCTGCCAGAACCACGTCTGTGGTCGTGTTAAACCCGTCCATCTCTACCAGCAGATGATTGAGGATTTTTCATGCTTGGATTGTCCACCGAAGCTCGGCATCGATTACGTCGATGAACAAGATGCAGAACGCTTGCTTCCGGGCCAGCCCGACGAACATTCCAGGGACCGTGCCGAACACTAAGATAAAGGGCACGTTGGCCTTCCTAACTGTCTACTTCACCAATACCCGCTAACATATTCCGGGTGGTCCAGTAGGCATGATTTTTTTGGGAATCTTCCCAATGCTCAACCAAGCAGCCGAACTGGTTCACGGAGGTTCCGATCGACAAGTATGTAGGAGGTTGTGTTCCGCTTTGGGCGCACCTGTTGGTGACGTTTGTGCTGGAGTCTCCCGCATTCACGCCGGATGTACGGTATCTGCAGCGGACCAGCTTCAAGCCAATGTTTGTGTCAAAGTTGAAGGTCCAGGAGATAACGGCGGTCAGGTTTAACAATTAAAACAATGCGGAGAGATCGACGGGACCGATCCTGCTGAGGACCAACAAAGAAACATTGGGGTGGACAGCATGGACAATCTCATTCCGCAGAATCTGTGCCAGAGTTTGACGTTGGACGGCCCACCGCAGGGCTGATGGTCAGCAGAAGATGCCAGAATTTATTGAACAAAGTCCAACCCGCCACTCTCGTTTTGCTGCCAGGTGGAACCGTAGGCATGGCTTTCTTGGAAATCTTGGCACCCACGCTCGTCAATTTACTGCTGCAGGTTCTTCCGGAACGTCCCTGGGGGTAAAAAAGTCCAGTTTAATCAACCTTTATACAAACAAACCGCATTTTGAGCCAAAAATTTTTTGTCGTCGTGTCTGATAGAAAAAAATGACACTCGGAGAGAAACGTCATCAATGTCAAAAGTGACATTTCTAACGAGAATGGCACGATTTCTCTCATTTCTCCCAATTTCTCTCGATTCCTCCCGTTTGCTCCCGGAGTAACTCTAGTTTGTCCTGTTTTTTTCACTGTCTTGCCCCGAGATTTTGTCCATACTTTTCTATGGCTCAAAAGTTGCGGGTTTTCGTCCCCTTAAACATGTTAAAAAATATGTAGTTTGGGAAATAGAGTTTTTGTTAAAAAAAAGTTCATTAAAAAAAATGATTTTTTGCAAGAATGAAAAATGTGTGGTTTTTGAGGACCTGGGGTTGAAGTCAAGAAACCTTAAGAAAGTTAAAGGCGAGATCGTATTTTGCCTTCCTCACTGAGGTAAGGCTATAATCCTGCTCTTAAAATGAACTTTTTATTAAAAGCTCAAAGACCCACCTTCATGTATACATATCGACTCAGGATCGAAAACTGAACAAATGTCTGTGTGTGTGTATGTGTGTGTATGTGTGTGTGTATGTGTGTGTGTATGTATGTATGTGACCAAAATTCTCACTGAGTTTTCTCAGCACTGGCTGAATCGATTTTGACCAAACCAGGTGCATTCGACTTGGTTTAGGGTCCCATACATCGCTATTGAATTGTTTGAAGTTTCGATAACTAGTTCAAAAGTTATGTATAAAAATGTGTTTTCACATATATCCGGATCTCATTTATATGCATGTAAACGATGTCCGGATCCATCATCCAACCCATCGTTGGTTAGGTAATCAAGAGACCTTTCCAACGAGTCCGCAACATTGAAGATCTGGCAACCCTGTCTCGAGTTATGACCACTTAAGTGATATTTATGTACTTTTTTGAAGCCGGATCTCACTTAAATGTATGTAAACGATGTCCGGATCCATCATCCGATCCATCGTTGGTTAGGTAATCGAAAGAGCTTTCCAACGAGTCCACAACATTGAAGATCTGGCAACCCTGTCTCGAGTTATGACCACTTAAGTGATATTTATGTACTTTTTTGAAGCCGGATCTCACTTAAATGTATGTAAACGATGTCCGGATCCATCATGCGACCCGTCGTTGGTTAGGTAATCAAGAGACCTTTCCAACGAGTCCACAACATTGAAGATCTGGCAACCCTGTCTCGAATTATGACCACTTAAGTGATATTTATGTACTTTTTTGAAGCCGGATCTCACTTAAATTATGTAAACGATGTCCGGATTCATCATCCGACCCATCGTTGGTTAGGTAATCAAGAGATCTTTCCAACGAGTCCACAACATTGAAGATCTGGCAACCCTGTCTCGAGTTATGACCACATAAGTGATATTTATGTACTTTTTTGAAGCCGGATCTCACTTAAATGTATGTAAACGATGTCCGGATCCATCGTCCAACCCATCGTTGATTAGGTGATCAAGAGACCTTTCCAACGAGTCCACAACATTGAAGATTTGGCAACCCTGTCTCAAGTTATGACCACATAAGTGATATTTATGTACTTTTTTGAAGCCGGATCTCACTTAATTGTATGTAGTCCGGATCCATCATCCGACCCATCGTTGGTTAGGCAATTTAAAGGCCTTTCCAAAGAGCTCAAAATATTGAAGATCTGGCAACCCACTCTCGAGTTATGACCACTTAAGTGATATTCATGTACTTTTTTGAAGCCGGATCTCACTTAAATGTATGTAAACTATGTCCGGATCCATCATCCGACCCATCGTTGGTTAGGCAGTTAAAAGGCCTTTCCAATGAGCTCAAAATATTGAAGATATGGCAACCCAGTCTCGAGTTATGACCACTTAAGTGATATTCATGTACTTTTTTGAAGCCGGATCTCACTTAAACGTATGTAAACTATGTCCGGATCCATCATCCGACCCATCGTTGGTTAGGTAATTGAAAGGCCTTTCCAATGAGTCCAAAACATTGAAAAACTGACAAGCCTGTATCAGGTTATCACCACATTGTGTTTTTTTTTCTGGATCTCAAAAAAAAAAGCTGAAACCACTCATATTACCCATTTTTGGTAAAAAGTGAGGAAGGCATCAACCACACAGGTGGATTAAGTTAGTTTTTTTTTATAATTATGAATGGAAGTTGTTTATGGAGTCGATGCGGTTGTATCCATCCAGAAGCTGTCTTTATTGTTTGATTCCGTTTGAAAAACCTGGTTTAGTGAAAATCCTTTCTGTTTTTTGAATCAGCTTCGCTTGAATTAGCGATGTTTTTTTTTGCTAGATCAGGAAGAGGTGCAGCATTCCAAAATCAGCCAGGGAATTTATCTGCGACATCGCAGAATTACACTCTCGCCGTAGTTCTTCGTCACCCGTTAAAAAGAAAAATCTGTTCTAACCGATCGAAACACGACAATTTTCCAGCAAAAAATGTCAAAAACTAGACAAAATTAAACACATACTACTGATTATAAAACAGCTCATTTACCAGTAAGAAAAAAGTCATGCTTGTGCTTGAACATCCTCCTACTTTGTAGATGTAAACAAAGTGGGATCATTCGAAAATCACGTTACGCATTCTCTCTATTCATCACCCAGGTCCTCATAATACCTACCACTTTTTGGCCTAAGACACCAAACCGATCAGAAAATTCCTTCAAAAGATACAGTTTTTCGCATATTTACGTACCATTTTAGTATGGACAGCTGCCAACATTTTATGGAGCCGTGTATGGGTGAACCAATGACCCAAAATGGCTTCTTTGGTCATAGGGAAGGCACCCAAAAAGTTTGAGCCAAGTGGGTACTAAAGCCCTATGTCAATTTTTATGTACAACGGTAAAAAACACGATTAAAAACCATTTCTGATCACTTTTTTCATTTTAATGCAAAATTTTTTTTTTGACAAGACAACATTTTTTCGATGGATCAACCGACGACGATCAACTATGGTCTCTTTGGAACGAGTTGTCAAGTAGGAGCTTTTCTGTCAAGAAGGACCGCGAGGCTAATTTTTTAAAATTGATTTAAAAATCCATTTTAAACTCTTTGTGGTCGTACAAAGGGTCATTGTACTCAGAAAAATAAGCTTTATCGCTGTAAACTATAATATCAGCAATCTAAGCTTCATTTTAGGACCCAATTCAAAAAATCTAAATAAAATCCATTTCGGTTTTTGTCAGTACTCAAATCGATTTTTTGTGTTCAAAAGTGGAATAATAAAATGGGTAAATTTCATACTCGAGAATATTGAATTTTAAAATTTTGAATGAATTAGTGAAATATTTGTAAAAAAATTAAAAATACAAAAAAAAAGTCCTAAAAAGAAAGCTGATTTCTGAAGTCCAACCTATTCTAAATTTTCGACATGGCTTCCTTAGATTACAGACCAAAAGTACGAGTCAAGTTGAAAAGTTCAAAGGGCGTGGAAAAGTAATATTTTTTTTCGATGAAATACTTTTTTTAACATAAAAATTTAGTAAAATTAACTTATCGTAATTAGATGTTTAAGATTACATTACACGCTTCAAAAACCTCATAGATTTGACCTTGAATAAATCTCCTCCTCCAAACCCACTTACGACATCTTAATTTCCAATTAATGCTGCATCCATTGTCCGCGCGTCCAACCGTGAAAAATTTACCAAAACAAAATTTATGAACCAGCAGCGCACAAAATATTGCATCAACTCTCAAAATTTAGGTCCCCTCTTTGAGATCGCTTTAAATTAAGGTACAAGTGAACGACAACAACAACAACAACAAACAAAAAAAAAAACCAGAGTCCGGGACCAAAACAAATACACTGACTGGCCATAGCAAGCTAGCCAGAGTGAACGAAGGCGAAGTGAGTGAGATTGTGCACATCGTTTTATTCCAGATTGGAAGTGGAGAAGATTGAAAAAGAAGCTAAGCGAAGGTAAGGAACGGGGTGAGGGAGAGAAGGGAAACAAACTTTTGTCCAGCCAGGTGAATCGGGAGAGAGTGAGATAGGGCCAAACAAGTACCCGGTCGTAAGCGAGAGAGACACCGATATGGCTGAAGGAACATAATCCGCTGGAAAAGAAAGAAAAGTTGGTGGAGGAGAAGGGAAGACGAAATGCAAGTTTCAACAAGTAAAGTTGAACACCTGCCGTCGTCGGAGTCGAACCAGTTTTATCTGTTCCCTTCTACCGGTGGACAGGACCGGGGTCCGGAGGTGGAAGGGTTTTCAATGGGGACTTCCATCAGCACTCTCGGAACGCATGACGGGGCAACGATAATACACACTAACACACAGCAAAGAGAGTCTGCAAAAGAGTTCAGTTGGTTGGATCCGAAATCGGACGGAACGGATCTCTTACGGTGGTCGGGCTCAGGGCTTTCTTTCAACTCAGTAAGAAAAGACTCTTTGATAATCTCATTTGGGGTGTATTGCACTGCGGCGCGCAGATTCCCGAACCTGGACGGAAAGAGACGGATAGAGAGAACTGGATGGAATCGGGAGGGGGGGATCAGAGCGACTGCACGATCTGGAACGGAACGGACCAAAAGAGAGAGAGGGTAGGGAAAGGAGAGAGGGAAAACAATAACATTAGCGTCTTGTTCTAACGCACGTCTTACGCTAACGCTAACGTATGAATGCTCGTGGTCGGGTGATGGACAGTCGAACCATGGGCAAATACTGTGAACGCAAAGGTCAAGGTCAATGAGGGTCGTGAATGGTTAGGGGAAAATACTTGAGGGAGACAGTACCAGGGCGGAGTTGCAGCTCTTGATGATCGCGCGGAGGAGTGTCACGTCATCTGGTGTCAGTGACCAACCGGATAGTTGACCCAAGCTTTGCAGCTCCGGACAGCGATCCATCAGCATCTGGAAGAGGAGGAAGTTGAGTGTTTTAGCGTTAAAAACGGATGCTACACGTACCTCGATGCTTGCCATGGTGAGGTTAGGAGCTGTGGTGAACCAGACGTCTTCCAATTGGTAGAAGTCTTTCTCGATCAGGAGGGTGCTGAACTCCTCTTCTGTAAACATTACGCAGTCGATGGCGATCCGTTTCAGACGGGTGGACTGGCTTAGGAAGCTGTGAAGGCCGGGATGGGAGAAGGGACTGCTCAGGATCTCCAGACCTTGGAGATCGGCGAAGGCACGATCACCGGAAAACGTCAACGAATCCATCATGTAGAGATCAAGGTCTATGAGCGTTGGGCAGGATCGTGCCAGAGCATGGATCTCCATCGTGCCGCGACCTTTGATCAGGGTGATGTGACGCAGGAAGTTGCCGATGGAGTTTGTCAGCGCGATCAGTTCGGAACAGTTGAACTTGTACAGCTTAAGCCGTCGCAAGCGTACATCGTTCAACTTTTGCAGGATTCCCGACTCGGGTCGGTCCAGATAGAGATCCTGAAGATTCGGACAAGTGCCCACAATGGCGTCCATGATCTTGGCTTTGGTGTCCGTATCGTGCAAGTACACTAGCTTGCACTTGAACGCCGGATCTTTCTGCTCCCGGATGTGATGGAGACTTCGTCCAACGAACGAGTAACTTCCCAAACTAGCCAGGTTTGGAAGATTGGCTAACAATATCGCCACGTCCGTGTGACAAATGTTCTCCTCTCCAAGCGATCCAATGTCTACCATCGTAAGCATGTTCTTGGACTCTCCGTAGCTCAGATATTCGATACCAATCTCGGTGATGTCCGTTTCGCCGCTAACGTCCAGCTGTCGGACGTTCTTCAAGTAGTCTCCAATGTGTTTCAGCAGATTGTCATTGGCCACGTGAGGGATCGTCAGCTTTGTCAGGTTCGGCAACGCCTTGATGATCTCGAACATAAAGCACATGTACTCTTCCCTCACCCAGACACCCTTCATGTTGAGCTGTCTCAATCCCCGTCCCTGAGCAGCGATCACCTGCAAGATCCTCTCGTAATACGCAAACGGGAAGATCTCGGTATTCAGCGTCGTAACGCCTTCGTTGAGCAACATCTGCAGACAACAAAACCGTATCGCTGCCTCAAGCGAGTCCGAACTGAGGATCACTCGCAGCAGATCCTCGTATATCACAGTGATACAACCCATGGTCTCCAGGTACGAATTGATCTCCACCTGAAGCAGCGTGAAATCCGGCTCAACGCCAAAGGTGTACGTGGTCTGCAGCATGTTCCCGACGACGGACACGATCGAGTGAGCCAGTTCCGCCAGGGCCAGCTCGCCCAGGGAACGAACGGGCAACTTTTTCGACATTTCACTCCGCAAGCATATTTCTAAACCAAAATAGACGATCGGCGCATGCGCCTCAACCTAGCCTTGAAAACTGCGCTACGGCTTTGCAAACTTATATAAGTCGACAGATGCAGAACGATTCCCAACTCTCCAGCGATCCTCAAACTACCCCAAAACGAAAAATCCACGTGACCAGCGCAACGTTAACCAATTGCAACGCTTGCGAAGCGTTTGCCGCGATCGCGAAACTTCTAGCGCGTCGCGCACGTGGCCTGCTTGATGATCAACAGGTTGACAACCGAGGAGCGTCGCTCGTAGACTAACTTTCTCCTCTCGCAGTCGCAGTTGGCGTCGTCGCCCGTTGCGATTTTGTTTGTGTACACTTTTCGAGAACGTTTATTTTTAGGATAATGCGTTTTTACCTGATGCGTGCGCCGTCTAACATGGCGGCGGTTTGTTGGTAAACAAACGAAGAACTATGGCGATGCGCTGTCAAACGAGGGGTTAGTCATTAGAAATTTGAAACCAGCAATCAAAGTAGGTGGCCCACCCTGAAGGCGCACTGACTTGGTTTCGGCAACCAGATACGGAAGCCCCTAATTTCAACAATTCTTCAAGGTTGACGATTTTATTTGTTGGTTTCGGGGTCAACGATTCCTCAGCGTTTGTTTGATTCTTACCGTTCACGATTCTCGCCGCCGAGGTTATTAATCAATCTGCCAATCGTTGTGAGGTTGTTAGGTTACAACTTGTAGCCGCACAGATCATAATTTTCCCGTGTGCCAACAGACAGCGGTCACGGAAACATGTTAATTATTAGTCATCATCATCGTCGTCGGCTTAGTCATTCTTCATATTCCAGGCAAAAGCCGTTCGCAGCGTGGAGTCGCTGATGGCAACACTTCTGGCATGGCATGCTGAGTTGCTTGCGCGTGATGGATCGATGTTCTCGGAGCCTCTAATCGAGTTTCAGTGCAGCGGACAAACAGGTTGCTCGGACCGTGGGGTCTCGCGAAACAGCTGGCCATGCTGAAGGGGAAATTAATGACGCTGGGACCACTTCTTCCCTTCACTTGTGCTTTGAGGATTTGTTTTTTTTTTTCGTGAAGAACATTCCGAAGATGCTGCGCGCAAGGTGGTGAAAGAAAAGGTGAGCACAAACAAATGACAGCTGTCAAAAAATTGTATGAACATCATCTAATCGAACAGTTTCACCTTTACGAACCACCTTCTATCTGGTGGAGAGTGAAAGACAAGACATGCTCCTATGATGAATGAAAATTACACTCGTTTTAGGTTTGGTTTAGGCTAAGCAGTTCGTGTTGTGGGAGAAAAAGAAACGCGGCTGCTATGATGTATGATTGATTGTGATGAAGTTTCGCTCAGCGCTCAAAGGCTCCAAATGCCGTCCGCGGTCGTAGCCTCCTTGGATGTCGAGGAATTTTCCCACTCGTCGAGAATGACGCAGCAGTGTCGTTGAAGTTTTTTTTTTCAAATTTCTCAACGTTTCTACTGTCAGAAGGAGAATTCCTTTGAATTTCCTGAGAATTGCCAATTAACGGACCTCGCTGAAGGTAGTTTTTCTCAGGTTTCATACCCAATCATTAATTTCAAGATATTTTTCAAGGAAAGTACGACAAACTGTCAAGAAATCAGCAGCTAGCACCAGCTATAGCTGGAAGAAAACTTTTCCCAAACAACACTCTTACCGGGGCTAATTGTGGTGAAAATTGTTTTCGACAAACTTTGGACAACCGGAGGGATCAACAAGTACAAGAGTTCACCGGAGCGGCCGTGGCAATTACCCCTTCCTTCCCGCAAATGAGGAAGAAAAAGAAGCGAAAACTTTTCTTTCCTGTGGTTCGCCATGTTTGTTGAATGGTGCTAATGGGCTCGACAATATTTTGCTTCTGTGGAACGTTCCTGGAACCATAGTTGAAAAAAAAACACGGAGTCGTAAAAATCTAACCAAAAAATTAAATTCATGTCGTGAAAAAAAATTCAAGGTTCAAGGTCGTGAACAAAACTCATGATTTCATGGAAAATTCTCAATAAATCGTGCAGTTAATTTATTAAGGCGTACAAAACATTCATTGACTCGAGAAGAATTTTTAAAATACAAAAATACAAACATTTAAATAAAATTATAATAATTGAAAAAACTTTGTTTTTTTTTAATTCTAACAATTCTAATAAATCAAAACAAAAAAAAAATTTCAACGGTTTTAAAAAATTTTAAAGTCGAAAAAAAAATTCTGAAATTTTTTAACGATTTAAAAAATTCTTTACATTGCAAAAATTATGAAAATTAAAAAAAATTTAATAATTTTGAAAATCTGGAAAATTTTGAGCATTAAAAATTTTGATTTTAGAAAATAAGATTTTTTTTATTCTTAGAATTAAGAAAATTTTGAATATTCAGACAAATCATAATATTAATTAAAGACAGAAAATTTAGAAAATTCGTAAAACACAGAAGACTCAGCAAATTCAGAAAATAAAGAAAATCTAAAACTTTATAAAATTCTTAACGTTCAAACAATTTATAAAATTCATAGAATTCAGATAATTCAAATAGTTTAGATAATACATAAAATTCAAAGAAATCATAAAATTTGAAAAATTCAAAAATAAATCGAATTAATAAAATTCATAAAATTCATAAAATTCATAAAATTCATAAAATTCATAAAATTCATAAAATTAATAAAATTAATAAAATTAATAAAAATTGATAAAATTCATAAAATTCATAAAATTAATAAAATTCATAAAATTCATAAAATTCATAAAATTCATAAAATTCATAAAATTCATAAAACTTATTCAATTCATAAAATTCATAAAAATCATAAACTTCATAAAATTCATAAAACTTATTCAATTTATAAAATTCATAAAATTCATAAAATTCATAAAATTCATAAAATTCATAAAACTCATAAAATTCATAAAATTCATAAAATTCATAAAATTCATAAAATTCATAAAATTCATAAAATTAAAAAAAAAACGATAAAATTAATAAAATTCATGAAATTCCTAAAATTCATAATATTCATAAAATTTATAAAATTCATAGAATTCATAAAATTCATAGAATTCATAAAATTCATAAAATTCATAAAATTCATGAAATTTATAAAATTAATAAACATTCATAAAATTCATAAAGTTCATAAAATTCACAAAGTTCGTAAAATTCATAAAGTTAATAAAATTCATAAAATTTATAAAATACATAATATTCATAAAATTCATAAAATTATTAAAATACATTTAGAATATTTCGTTTAAATAATTAAAAAATTAAGAAACTTAAAAGAAATTGAAAAAAACTATCAAAATTCAGATTATAGGGGAAATATACCCATTCTAATCACTCTAAGCCGTTCGACCAATTCTCACCACTTTTGCAGTTTTCCGCTATTAAATCAACATTTTCAGATGTATCAACAATAGAGAGTTGCTTGCTTACTTTTATTCGAGCTATTCATTACTTTGGAACAATCAAAAACACTTTATGAAAGCTGTAATTCATGATCAAAGTGCTGATATGCCGATAATAGAAATAGGCTGAGAAAGGGTATAGATCCCCTAGTATACATTTAGAAAATCCGACAATTCAAAAACTTTAAAACAACCAAAATTGAGGAAATTTTGATAATTTTATTTTTGAAAAAAATAGTTCTAAAAATTCTGATGGTAGTAATCTTTGAATAAAACAAAATTAGAGGAATTTCTTAAAAATCGCAAATTATTGAAAACCCTAAAAATTCTTAGAATTTGGAAAATTCTCATACAAAAAAAATAGATTTTTTCAAACAGAAAAAAGATTTTTTTTAAAGTCCTGAAAATTTTGAAAACCGTTTTTTAAATAATTTTTTTAATTTTTTTTTTGTTCAAGACATTCTAAAAATATGAAAATTTTAAAAGTTTAAAAAAATTCTAAATGTTTCAAACATTTTAAAAAATTTTAATATTCTGAAAATAAGAAGATAAATATATTCATCGAACTTAATCTCCCAAACCAAACAAGCTCCTTACCACTTTGGAAACCCGTCCCACTTTACCCAGCGATCGTCCGGCGATGACAGATCAGGGGGGCGTGTACGCAAATTCCGTAACCGTCGAAGACGGTGGATGCGGTGGGAGGGCACCCAAATTGATCCACCAAACGCCATCCATTAACCTCGTTTTACTGGAATCCTCCTGGAAATACCATCCCCCACCCCCTCCCCCCTCTTTACAGGTGAGAATGAGACCGGCGCTGCCACTTTTTTTAAGGTTAGGAAACTTGGGGGAGTCGTCTTATTTATACCTCCTTAATGGGCCCGGACCCGAGGTCCGACAACAGAAATGATAATGCCAAAGTGGAAACATGAATTGCAACTTTTGCACGCAGGGTTTTGCTCGTGATTTTTCGTATGTGTTGGGGATTTGAAAGAGGAGGGGGGGAGGGAGGAACCGTTGGGCCACTGGAGTGGAACAATTTGGATAAAAGCCGACTTCCAGACGGGTTTTGGCCGGCGGATTTAGATTTCGCTTCGACCTCCTCCATCCTCCATGGGTGTTGTCGTGGCCTACTGGGTTCATGAATGCGAGAGGCCTGCTTGGATTTCGCCCGGGGTCACTAACCTAAAGTTGGCCGTTGAAAAGATGGGTGTTGATTCCGTTGTTTGTTGTTCTTTTTGAGGGGGATTTTGGGTTTACCCTTACTAAATGCAGCTTGATGACTCAAATAATTGATTTTTGTGATGTGATGTGGCGCAGCAACAGGAACTGATAAGCCGTATCAGTTGGTTGCTCCAGGTGTGAACTGTCACACGCGCGATTATGCAACTGCGTTGTTTGGATCGAGGTTTGGATGCAGTTGGAGAGTAAATAAAGATGGCGACGCCATATTGCATTTCTGTAGTGCGGCGAAAATTTAACGTTTTAATACTGTAATTTTGAAGTTTTCCTGCATGCTCACTTCAGAAATAGATGTTGCAAAAATATCACAATGTTTAGTTGCATCTTTTTCAAGCCTTTGAGGTTTTAAAATACGAGTTGGACCCATTTCACCTTAACTCCGCGAGTAAACGTCACAACAACGCATCGTCCTGATAAGCCGCATGACTCAAGCTTATCACAAAACCGGGCAGCATCCTTAGCCGGGATTGCTTCTTCCAGAACGTCCAGCGTCAAAGAGAGGCGCAATCATTGAGAGAATTTGTTTTGCTGGCGCCATAAATGAGATGCCATTTCTCTCCCAAGCAAAAAGCTATTAGCCGCCGCAATGACCACGAGTCGCGTCAGTCTGATTATGATTCTGGTGGGAAAAGATTCTGCATTCTTCGCTTGCGCCGTGTCAATCGCAGCAAACAATAACGGGGTTAATTACTTTGTTAAACAATTCGAAAGTGCTGTGAATTTGACGGATCGCGCGGCGCGTCAAAAATGGCGCCCAATGACAAAAGTCATCGTCGCCGTTATCGGATCGTCGCCATTGTTTTGTTTTTGATTGTAATTATTGCCACCTGTTCGGCGGCCCCCACGTGGGAACGGGTGGACATTCTCACGGGCGCATCGGCGCCGGTTCCCACCAAAGATATGGTTCGTGTTCCCCCGCGCCTTAAATCGTTCCATTGTTGGCCGAGAAATTCAATTAAGCGTGTACGTTTGACAGTTTGATTTCATGCGACGGTTCGGATACCTTGAGAAAGGTCCCAGCCAAGCGGAGGCACTTTACAGCGAGGACGCGGTCGTGGCGGCCATCAAGAATGTGCAAAAGTTTGGGGCCCTGCCGGAAACGGGCCGGCTGGACAGGAGGACGGTTCAGCTGATGTCGGCGCCGCGGTGCGGCGTGATGGATCAGGTCGGAGGGGAGGCGGGTTCGCTCCGACATCGGCGCTATGTGATCGGAGCGGAGAGTTGGCGGAAGCGGAAGATCACTTATTTGTGAGTATTAATTTTTGATAAAGGATAGGATGGGCTCTACTTTCAAAAATTAAAAAAATGCGATTTCAAAATAGTTACCTAAAATGGCTATAAATTGAAAACGGTGTACTTTATCAAAATTTCACTGTAGTACATTTTGATTGCAAATAAGGTTTTACATGAGAAATGAAGTTAACAAGTTTTGTTTATTTATTTTTTTAAAGAAAAAGTGCTGTTTTTTTTAAACAACTTGGTTAAAGACTATTTTTTCTAAAAGGTCAATATTCAATATGTGCCATTTTGAAATGTTAAAGTTGATTAAAACATTTCAAAACATTTTTTTTTGTGAATAACAATTTGACAAATGAGCAATTCTCTGAGATTTCGGTCTTTCGATTTTTTTGGTGCCTTTGGAATGCCCACAGAAGCCATTTTGCATCATTAGTTTGTCCATATAATTTCCATACAAATTTGGCAAATGCCCAGACAAAAATGATTTTTGAAAATCCAAAATTCTGTATCTTTTGAAGGAATTTTTTGATCGATTTGGTGTCTTCGGCAAAGTTGTAGGTATGGATAAGGACTACTCTGAAAAATAATGATAGACGGCACAAATTTCTTTGGTGATTTTTAATTTCACTTTTTGCATTAAAACTTGATTGATTTCTTTTTTTCTGATATGTTTTAGAAGACATCAAATGAAAACTTTCCAGAAATTTCAAGAATGGGCAAAAATCTTAGATCGAGTTATGATTTTTTTAATCAAAAATTCGAAATGTTAGTCGCAAAAAATTTTGAACTTCATTTTTAGATGTTAAATTGAATTTGCAATCAAAAAGTTCTTTAGTGAAATTTTGATAAAGTGCACCGTTTTCAAGTTATAGCTATTTTTGGGTTACTTTTTTTTGTAAAGAGTCGCTGTTATTCATTTTTTTTAAACAAGTACCATGTTTGCCCACTTTTGGAAAACATATTTTTGAGAAAATTCTCTATATTTTGCATTTTTGAACATTGTTGATACGACCCTTAGTTGCTGAGATATTGCCATGCAAAGATTTCTCAAGTCTCACTCAGACAACCCACCATTTTCTAATGTCGATATTTCAGCATTTAATGCTCCGATTTCGAATGTTAAAATATGAATGAACATTCGTGAAATTTTCCTATCTTTTCGAAAACAATATTTTCATTTTTTTAAATCAATACTAACATTTCAAAAGGGCTTTATATTAAATGTTTGGCCCTTTTAAAATGTTAGTCTTGATTTAAATAATTTTTAAATACTTTTCGAAAAAAAATATTTTCTGGACTGGATTTTAGCAAAGTTCTTACAGAGCTGAATATTCTAACAGCATTCTATCAGAAATGTTACATCATTCTAGCAGGATTCAGAACCAGTTCAGCTAGAATATTTCGTGAATTTGAAAAAAAACACAAAAAAATATCTTTGTTCGATATCCTAGAAAACTGCTCTACGACCAAATTAAAAGAATTTCCGGAAACAAAATTAAACTTTTCCGCTTTATCCTCGCCAAAAATTCCTTCCGCACTAACTTCCTGACTAAATTTCCTAGTCCAGTCTATTCCGGCCGCCCCTCAGTTGATTAAAACATTACAATGTGACCTTTGCAAACAGCAACTAACGCTAGAGGAAAGGAACCAACAAAAAAAACTCATTTGTCCAAACTAGGGGAAATATACCCTTTCTAATCAAACACCTATCTTCGTCATATGGAGAGTTTGGTGCTCGATTTAAGCTCCAAAAATACTATTTAGGCTGTAAACTTACCAGCAACAGCACCCCCTCGAGTAAGCACGCAAATGTATGCCACTTACTGGCCAAAAAGATCAAATTTAATGCACTTTTGATCATAATTTCTATTTTGCGAGACCATTTCTCATCATTTTGGTGGCACACACATCCACACGCAAGATCAGAGGTTAACTGCTTAACGAAAGTCGCCATCAATATCTTTACACTTGCGCTAACGATTTCAAAGCGCTTAAGATATAAAATTGCTTCCAACTACCGGCAACATGTTCTTTTGACCGTTACTTAGTCACTCACTTGAAAAATAATCCCGAAACATGTAAATAATTAGCAAGCGCTATCAAAAAAACAAACGCGCCAGGTCTTTTGACGTTTCAATCTTGATGACCCATTCCAAGCGAAGCCTGAAGAAAACCGAGTGAGAGGCAAAGGCAAATAAAGAACAAAGGGTGGCCACCAACACCACCAGCAGCGCTTGTTGTGTTGCCAGGAAACTTTCTCTATAAATGCTACTTTTCGTGAGTGTTCGCTCAAAATTTCATCAATTTTGGCAGCACGAAGCAGACCCAAACGAGCGTTGGAAGAAAAAAAGAACTAAGCTGAAAATAGAAAAATGGGCGTGGCCCAATGCACACGACTGATTAGAATGCGTTTTTGAAATATTTTTTTAAAATGCTTATAAAAGAAATAGCATAACTTTAATAAAAGTGAAAATAAACAGAAATGTTCACAAAAAGTTGCTCTACTCGTTGGTGTACTTGGTTTTACTGAATTTCAAGGAACACTCCAGATTATCCAACATTATTCAAACAAGACCGCTTATTAGGCTTAAAATGGGTTTATTTCCCCTACTTCTTGGACATAAAAACGCCATCGTCGTTATTGCACAGCCAACTAGATTGGGCTCAAAAATTCCGTACTCGCACACACACACGCTCACACACGATGACGCAGTCACAGATTTTATCTACTTTTATAAGGCTCCGTAACAGTATTATTCTGGTGAATCACAGACAATCGGATGAAACTTTGACACTTTAGGTTACCTCAATGTTGATTGACGTTGATCTGTCTTGATTTCAAGGTGGATCATCATAGAGGTAACTCTATGTGACAATCGAGAACTGTCAAAATTGTGCATGCTTTTTGGGTTTCAACCTGAAATGATGAGTCTTATTGCCTGTTTCACAAAAAAAACACCTTTCGGCATGCGTCACATCATCATCTGATCCTCCGTAAAAGGAGGTCCGAAATTTAAGGCACTCGCGCGCAGCGCTGCACCCAAAAACAACCGCGCTCACTTTTGTTAATTGTGATCCATTCATTAACATGGCCCATAACAACAACAAGCAAAACAAAACAAAAAAGGCAAAACCTGCGACCGCACCTGAGCTTTTCTGATCAAAAAGTAGGTCCCCGCGGTCGTTCATTAAAAAGTTAAAACTGATCGAGCCCAATCAGGCCCGTGATACTGACGTAGCTTGCTGAAGCCACCACCAAGTGTTTGGTGGCGCTGTTTCGGGAATAACATTTCAGAGGGTCACAAATCAGAATATAATAAGTCTTATTTATTTTTTTGGAAAATAATCCTGTAGCTGCTCATATTGATTCTTTTCATTAAAATAAACCAAAAATGCCGCCAACAACAATATATGTTTAGCATCAGGTCTCAGGCAAAGCTTCCCAGCAGGTGTCTTTTTCAAATCCTCTGAAATGTCTTCCGCAAATTCTTATTGGCCAATGAACTTACAGATCATCATAATATTAATTTAAATCTACAATTTGAGGCGGTTGAGCTCAACCATGTTGTTGGGAAACCTTAAGAGCGAGTCCCCGAACAGGGCATAGCCCATTGTTAGGGACGTTGTGGGGCTCACGTTGTGGGGCTTTACAAAAAAAAAGCATGTGTTAGAGTCAAACAAACCATCTTCTATGGTACCCCGTGGTTTGAATGTGTTGGTAAATTTTCGACAGGAAAGCCAGAACAGCTGTTTTTAGACATAAAAGTTCAAACTTACAAACTACTTTTGTTGTTTTGTGTCTATTCCTACTGAAACAAATTAAAAAATATTCAAATATTGTGCAAAAACATTGCTAAAATCACTTCTGAATTCACCCCATGTGTCTCGATTTGCCCCGGATAATGGTACACATTTAATTTCATTTTAACTAACGAAACAAAAATAAAGAAAAACAATATTTTCGTCCTTTCTTTTTTGCCCCCTTTTCGTCATGTTACTCCCCATAATTTTGACACTAGACACCAAAACTTTGGTACTTTTTAGGCTTCAGTGACATTGTATGCAGATGACAGCCGAAGCATCCCCGTGAGCCCAATCAAGGCTCGCAGGCCACGTGCGATGTCGTCGTCGTAAAATGTCGACAAAACTTTCACTGTGCAATTGAAATTATCGACGACGGTGGCAATTTGCCGCGGCAGGTGCCCGTAACGCGGCTTGGATAACCGCATGGGTTCGAAAATTGGCCGAACTTAGGTAACCCTCTTCTCTTGTTTCGTGTCATTAAAGCATCGCCAATTGGAGCAGCAAAGTAGGCGAAGATTCGGTGGCCAAATTTATGCAGAAGGCTTTTAACGAGTGGGCCCGGTACAGCAATCTGCGGTTCGTCCGGGTTTACGATCCTTCGGCGGATATCATAGTAGGCTTTGGCAGCGGTCACCATGGGGATAAGTAAACAGTTTGAGAGTTGTGGGTGATGCTAGGGGATTGATGGTTACTTTTTTTGACAGCTACCCGTTTGACGGACCGGGGAACATCCTGGCGCATGCCTTCTACCCGTACGAGATGGCCTCCTACGGCGGGGACATCCACTTTGACGAGGATGAAAATTGGAAGGAAAACTCGACCCAACTGGCGGATGGCGTTGACTTTTACTCCGTGGCGATCCACGAGCTGGGACACTCGCTGGGCCTTGCCCACTCCCCGGTCTACTCTTCCCTCATGTTTCCCTACTACAAAGGAATCACCCAGGGAACGCTGGATTACGATGACATCCTGGCGGTGTACAAGCTCTACATCCAGAACCCTTACATAACCGACGATCCTCCACTCCCAACCGACAGCACAAACTCCATCGACGACGCAGACTACGAAGAGCAAACGCCGGAAAACACTCCAGAACCGGGACCAAAACTCCCAGACTTCGTTACAGATCCAACCCCGGTAGACGAGGAACCTCCAACGACCAAACTGTACGACCTGCCGATAACCTACGTCGGCGACTACAGCACCGTTGACGACCACATCACGCGACACTATCCCGTGACGCAGGAACCCGCCACCGTTGCGCTCCCGGAACCGGTTCCGAACGTGTGCGTCGGAAGTTTCGACGCCATCGGCGTCCTCCGCGGCGAAGTATTCATCTTCAAGGGTCAGTATTTGTGGCGGCTGACGGAGAAGTACCGCGTCAAGGAGGGTTACCCGGTGCGGATCTGGCAGGTGTTCCGGGACTTTCCACGGAACATCGATCGGATCGATGCGGTTTACGAACGGGAAGAGGACAACAGCGTGGTGTTGTTTTCCGGAAGGTACTATTGGGTGTTTGATGGATTGAACTATCTCCACCCGGAAGCTCGCCCGATCACGGATTACGGACTTCCGGACACTGTGGAAAAGGTGGACGCCGCGATGGTTTGGTCCAAAAACGGCAAAACCTACATCTTCGCGGGGGATCAATTTTGGCGGTACAACGAAACCACCCAGGAACCGGACGAAGGCTACCCAGCACCCATGGACCGATGGTACGGAGTGCCGACCAATCTGGACGCGTCCACGACCACCCCGAGCGGCAAGACGTACTTCTTCAAGGGCAATTACTACTGGCTGTACAACAACGAACGGGTCCGGCCGGAGCGGGGCTACCCGCGCAAAACGGGCCAAATCTGGCTCGGCTGTCGGTGAAATGTTACAAATAAACGAGTCGAGCAGGAACGCGTTTGCAACGGTCACTTTGAAAGAATTCCAACTTGCATGCAACTTGCGAGCGTACTGAACTGAAATCGCGACAGCTGATTCGAAATGTGCCAAGCCGGCGCTTGCGCACTGTCAAATGCACCACCGCAGACGGACGGACGACATCGGAAAAGTGTTGATGTAAACAATTGTGCGTAGGCAGAACGGAACGGAAATTTGCTGCCAAACAAACATGTTTTGGCACACTTTTCTGCTCGCTTCGGCGATCAAAATTCTCTTCCTTGCCTCGTAGTAAGTATATTTTGGGGAACTTCATTTAGGAGATGAAGTTTCTCGCGCAGAGTGCTAACCGTTACATTATGGAACAAAACATGAAATAATCGATAACGAAGCCGGCTTCCCTGGGAAAATGTCTTGGTTTAATGAGTGAAATGTTCTTCCTGCAGCCGGTCTACGGACTTTGAGGTGCACCGGAACTGGTTGGCAATCACGCACAGCAGGCCACTGGCCAAGTGGTACTACGATGCGACGAGCGAGTGGACGTTGGATTATCCGCCGTTTTTCGCCTACTTCGAGTGGGCTCTGTCGCAGGTGGCGGCCTACTTCGATCCGGCCATGCTGGTTGTGACGAATCTGAACTATTCGTCCACGCAGACGGTCCTGTTTCAGCGTGGTTCCGTCATCGTGACCGACATCGTGTTTGCATTTGGCGTGAAACGATGCATGTCGAAGTTGGCCAAAACCGAGAACCAGCACATTATCGGTTCGGCGCTGCTTCTGAGCAACATCGGCCTGCTGATGGTGGACCACATCCACTTCCAGTACAACGGATTTCTGTTTGGATTTCTGCTGCTCAGCTTGAGTTACATCCTGACGGAAAACTACCTCGCATCGGCGCTGTGCTTTGCCGTGCTGCTGAATCTCAAACACATCTTCATTTACGTCGCCCCGGTTTACGTGGTTTACCTGCTAAAGTTTTATTGCTTCCGTAATAACGGCGCGTCGGCGATGGCTCCGCTAATCAAACTCATCAAACTGGGCTCCGTCGTCGGCGGTGTTTGCTTGCTCTCGTTTGGTCCCTTTTACAACCACATTCCACAGGTAAGCCAGCCTTAATTACTTTTACTCGTTTCGATGAAGCACATTAATTTCCTCCCTCTTTCCAGCTATTTGCACGACTGTTTCCGTTCAAACGAGGACTCACACACGCCTATTGGGCGCCCAACTTCTGGGCTCTGTACAACTTTGCCGACAAAGTGCTGTCCATCGTGTTGGGCAGGAAATCCGCGATGGCTTCCGGAACGGGCGGTCTAGTGCAAACATTCGACCACACGGTTCTTCCATCGATCTCACCCACGACAACGTTCGTCATGACCGCCGTGGCCATGTTCCCGACTCTCTACAAGCTGTGGACGCTCAAAAATACCACCAACCTGGCCCAGAACTTCATCCGAGCTGTCACGATGTGCGCCTGCTCGTCGTTCATGTTCGGCTGGCACGTCCACGAAAAGGCGATCCTGATGGTCATTATCCCGTTAACGGTCCTCTCCATCACAAATCGGAACGATGCCCGGTGGACACTGTTTCTCGGAATCCTCGGCCATTACTCCCTCTTCCCCCTACTCTTCAGCTCCGAGCTCATTCTCATCAAACACGCCATGCACGTGGTCTACACCGGAATCAGCGTGCTGCTCTTCCGGAACATACACGGCGGGCGATTCCTCTCCATCCCCGAGCGACTCTACCTGTACGGTTTCGTCTTCCTCTCCCTCTTCGAAAACATCATCCACCCCGCCCTCAACCTGGACCAAACCCTTCCCTTCATCCCCCTGATGGCCACCAGCGTCTACAGCGCCCTCGGCGTGTCCTACTTCTGGCTCAACTACCAGAAACACTTCATCACCCAAACCCCCTTCCTCACCAAGGACCAGGGCGTTTCGAAGACCAAAAAGAACTAAAACCGCCGCGCACACCGCTCGCTTTCAAATCAAAAACAGAAATATATTTAAATTGCGCCACAAACCAACAACACACACCTTCCACAACCACAGCCACTCACTGCCGCCGCCGCCGTCCAAACATCGTCAAATCCGAAAGCGCCCAAAGTCTACTTCCGGTACCGGTTGATCCGCTTGTTCGACGGACAGTACTCGGCGTACTCTTCCCAGGTGCACCCGACCCGGGTGCAGCACTCCTGCGTGATGGAACCCCCGGAGCGACGCTTCGAGCCAGTGCGTCGCGTCCGCAGGAAGCTCTGGGCCTGCTCCGCACTGATGGTCCACCGGGACAGCATCGGGGGAAGGAGCTCTGGAAAGATAGCTTGCGGTGAGACGGTTCCATGGTGTAACGGTTAGCACTCAGGACTTTGAATCCTGCGATCCGAGTTCAAATCTCGGTGGAACCTCGCTTTTTTAAATGAAATTTTGTCGGTAAATTTTGAGTTTAATCTAAAAAAAAGTTACCGATGCAGATTTAGGTTCCACCGAGATTTGAACTCGGATCGCAGGATTCAGAGTCCTGAGTGCTAACCATTACACCATGGAACCCACGGTGATGGTAATGAAGAACTAATGATTCTCAATCTACTTGATCAATGCAGTAGGGTTAAGAAATTAATAAAAATATTCAATCTTTTCGATGAACGGAGCGAAACGGACTTCAAAACCATAGAAGAATCTACAAATTGGTATTAATTAATGAAATCTTGTTAAATGTCGGTAAGCCAAAAAAAAAATTTTAGAAAAATATTTGCGTCGGCCGGGAATCGAACCCGGATCAACTGCTTGGAAGGCAACTATGCTGACCATTACACCACCGACGCTATACAATCAGTCGTAAAATTACGAGATTAGAATGTTTCACAGTAAATGTTTGTTTCGAACCATAATTTATTTTTTTCGTTACAATTGTTTGTATTCATTATGAGTTCAGTTTACCTGGTTTTGCATCAAACTTGAAAATTTCATTTGATTACTATTTTAAGTTGTAAATTTAAATATGTTATTGAAAATAACCAGAGAAACTACTTTAATATACAACTATTACAAAAACCAATCCTACGAGTTCTAAATTTTGAAGATCTAGCTGGCAATTTTGAAATATTCCCAGATGATGTAAATTTGATTGATTATTAATTGTTTATACATAAAACTTAAAGATGGGAAGGCACATATGATTTGATTAATGTTTGAAGTAAAAAATTATCAGAATTTTAAACTGTGATGTTTGCTAAATGCTTCAATTTTTTTTTTATTCCTAGTTAAATCCACAGATTGATTGACTTTGCTTTTGTCGATTTCAAATGGAATTGAATAGGGTCCTAAAGCCCTATAAAAACAATTTCTGATAACTTTGAAACAAGCTGTCAAGTAGGATGCCGCGAATTTATTTTTTTAAATTAAATTAAAAATCTATTTTAATTCCTTTGCGGCGGTACAAAGGGTCATTAACCCTCTACAACCCAACCCCGCCTCTAGACGGGCTTCGATTTAAAAAATCGCCAAAAATCCATTTTTCAACCAATTTTTGATCTTCAAAAAGCATTGGAAAGAAGAACTTTTAAAATTTTGGAAAATTTTAGGGTTGGAAGTTTGACTTGTTTTATGTGACTTTGCCAATGTTTTTAAAAATGTATTTTTTTTAGGGGTCAACTTTGGCTGTGTTTTTTACTAACATTTCCTATATTTTTAGTAAAAAGAAGTATGCAGTAATTTTTCTAGTGCCCCAGACTATGCCTCTACGCATTTATTTACAATTTAAATGATAATGGTTCCATTTTATAGCAGAAAATGTGAAAAACATGCATAAAATTGAAAAAGTTACTGTAAAAACATGAAAAAATTAGATAGGCAAAATGTAATGATAGGAGGTGGTAGAGTAGGCCAAATACCACCTAAAACAAACATAAACTAAACAAGATAAATGCAAATTAAAATACTAAAAATGAAACAAGAAAAACATAAAACAAGAGAAGTAAAGTTTTTCGTAGAACAAAAGTTGCTCAAAATGACCTCCTGAACAAGGGAAAAATAAAAATTTTCGAAAAAAAAATTTGGGCAGTAGAGGGTTAAACTCAGAAAAAATAAGCTTGGTCGTTGTGAACAATCATATCACCAATTTAAGCTTAATTAAGGACCCAATTTGGAACAATTAACAGGCAAAAAATGATATCTTTTCAGGTTCCACCGAGATTTGAACTCGGATCGCAGGATTCAGAGTCCTGAGTGCTAACCATTACACCATGGAACCCACGGTGATGGCAAGCAAGAGTTGTTGGAACAAACTCTACGTAATCAATTTACTTGGGTAAAGCAATCAATGAAACCATTAAAACGATTGTTTTATTGTAAAGTATTTAAAACGAGACTGAAATCAATATCCACAGAACTAAATTTTTAGCATTCTAAAAATATTCCTGCGTCGGCCGGGAATCGAACCCGCACAGAAAAAAATAATGTAAATTTGGAAGCTTTAATTTTGGAAGGTTGAATATTACCTCTTTTATGATGTAATTTTACCTCAATTTAGACTGAAAAAGTGACATTACACCAGAAAAGTGGTAAAATTACACATTTCCAGAGGTAAAATTACACCTTTTTTCTGACATAAAAGATGTACTCCTTCCCAGATGTAATATTACCATGATTTTTTTTTTCTGTGCGGATCAACTGCTTGGAAGGCAACTATGCTGACCATTACACCACCGACGCTATACAAACGCTATGCTTGTTTATCTCTAAGGATAATTCGATTAATTCGATTAATTTCTATTACAATAGGTTCCTTTGTTATTATTTTTTAAATCAAAATTTATTTTTTTTCTAATCAATTAATTTAAGTTTTTTTATCTAGCCTCTATTTTTCCTGTTTGCTTTTCTTTCAGCGGTATCTCAGCAATCATTGAACCAATCTAAAATGTCTTTGTTGCTAAAATATGAAATTTTCAGAACTTTTCGAAAAAAGAAGTATTTAAGCTTGGTTATGACTTATACAGATTAAAAAGCACGTTTTCAATAGTAATTTTTGCAAATTACAAATTTAATTTGATGCCTAAAAATAGTCTGAAAAATTCGAATTTTTTTCCGCAAAAGTGGCAGCAGCACTGCAAAATGATTTTTTACGAACTTTTGACTATTAGCTCAAAAATTATTTAGGGGAAATATACCCAATTTAATCACCCTAAGCCGTTCGACCAATTCTCATCACTTTTGCCGTTTTCCGCTATTTAATCAACATTTTCAGATGTATCAACAATAGAGAGTTGCTTGCTCACTTTAATTTGTGCTATTTATTACTTTAGAGCAGTCAAAACACTTTATGAAAGCTGTAATTTACGATCAAAGTGCTGATAGGCCGATAATAGAAATAGGCTGAAAAAGGGTATAGTTCCCCTACATAGCTATTTTCATAATTATTTTTGGTGTGTGAATAGTCGAATTTTTAAAAGGGTTATTTTTTGGGTTGATTTTTTTCTGCGAAGTCCTAAGCAAAAAAAACATTTGCCGAAAATACATAATCGATCAGAAATTCCGTTCTCAAGATACATATTTTAAAGTCTTTTTTCAGAGACATCTGCCAACATTGTTTGGAGACTTGTTTGGTTGAAAGATTTATGGCAATTTTGATGCAGAATCACATTGGCAATCAAAAATGATGAAATTACATGTTTTGTTTTTTTTTACATAGATAAAATCAGCTCAAACGATTTTATTAGTTGCTTCAGAATTTTCAATTCTGGTGGAACCAATAAATCCTGCAAGCCGTTCATTAACACAGTTTGTTTTAAAAATTATCCAAATCCACGTTCGTTCTTCAAGCTGATTTCTTATAAATTTTCAACATAAACTTTCACTTCTTAACACTTTCCATCACAGTCCAAAATATTCACCATTCGCTCTCTTTCCGACACTTGTTCCTCCCGCGGCCGCCGCCGCCAACATCTCCATCTGCTGCTGTTCCGCTTCCGCCAACCCGTTATTCCGCCTCGAAATCCGGTAAATGTCCTTCCCACAGGCCCAGTACATGTGCCGGATGAGACTGTCGTGGCAGCGCGAGTGGCTCTCCTGGTGCCAAACCTTTTCCCAGTCGGCGCGGGTCCGCTGCCGGAACGTGACCTCCATGTTCGGGTCGGCCCCGCCACCACCTGCACCACCGATTCCGACGTCCCCGGTGGTCACGTGGACCAGCAAGATGGCGGCCGTGACCGCCGGAAGCCAATTCATGGCCGTTTTGTTTTTGGGTTGCAAATTTGAAATTCAAATTTCCGGGATCCGGTGGTCCAATTAGGGAACACTGGAGTCCTCCACGGAGGAACACATGACACTTGAAACGCTCACTCTTTTCAACGTTCGCGCGCGAGAGGCCAAACCGCAAATGAGACCTGGCCGTGTCCGGTCGGGGACTTTTATAAGCAGGACTAGGTTACGACCAATAATGGCGAGGCTCATCATCAGGGAACAAATGGATTTTATGTTATTGCTTGGCGTCGGACGACGGCGTCTCAAACGTCCAGGTGAGCACCCCTCGTCGTTGGACCGGACGTACACACGTGGTGTGCGTAGGTGTCTGCTGATGCTGGAGCTGCTTCAAATGAAGTGATAACCGATTCAGTACATAAATTAGACAAATAGAGAAACAACACAGCGGTGGACAAATATCCAACTGCTCTCGACCGCAAAATCAGGGATAACAACCGATTGACCGGGGGTTCTTGCTTTTTGTCGCATCTTTTTATTAAACGAAGAAGAAAGCTAATCAATGACTTTGGTTGGTCCAAAAATAGAATCGTCTTCTGCCCTTCTAGAAAAGGGGGGCAACACTTTCTGTATGATGCAATTTCATTGAAAGAAAAAAAAGCATAATCATAACGGTTGCTTGCGAGTCAATGAAATTCTTCGTGCGATTTCGTATCGCGACTGTTGCTGGTAGAACTCAGCTGATTACTTGTACATGAAATCACTTAACATTTTTACTTTAAAAAAAGAAGGGGAAACTGACTACTCCTTAGAACCGGCCGGGGTTCGTCTCGTCCTTTAAAATGATAAGCAAAATGCATGCCACAAGACCATTGAGGATTGTGAGTTTATAAGGACTTAGACAAATATAGTTGAAGTTAAATCAAAGAATCGGATAAGAATACAAGCTAAATGCAAGTTCAATAATTTAAAACTAAACGATTTGCTTACTATTATGCGCATTTTTAATTGAATCTACATTACCTCGCTGAAAATAGCCAGGGCGACTTATAGCTCTAGAATTCATCCAATAAGGTATGCGAAAAATAGAAAGCATTTCCCATAAGAAATTAGAACGATCGTTACCACTCGGTTAGAGTGGTTCCTAAGACCATTTACCTTCCGAAAAACGATCCAACTCCACTCGAAGCTTGCTGGAGGATACTGTGGAGATTTTCCCTTACCTTCTTAAAAAAAGTGAACCATAGAGAATTTGCAGCAAAGCTAAAAGACACATGTCGCCACCTATGAACAAATAGCGTAAACCTATGATTTTTTGAAAAAATGTGTTTTTTCCTCCATAATCAACATTTTTACAAAACTTATGCCGGATTCGGATGAGAAAAATTATTTCCAACAATTTGGTGTACAACTTTCCAAAATTTGTTTGATTTTTCTATGAGAAAACTGTAAATTTATAAAAAGATAGTAATTTGGACTATTTGGCAAGAAAGTCTGTCAAAAATCAATAAAAATTGTTGAATATACGTTAACACATCTGTTATCAACTATATAACTGTTTATTTCATTGATATATACGGGGAAACTATTTTTTTCGTGTTCCAAAACATGTTTTTTAAAGAAAAAGGTCACACATTTTTGCGTGCCCAAAAATTGATGTTTATTATTTTAAAGCAAAAAAATTTTCTCGTCTTTTGAAACCAGTTTTATTATGATTGATGCAGGGAATCATGAGAAATAAGCGATTTTGTTCTTCAATCCAGCAGAAAGGAATGCGATTTTTGGCAAGTAACCTCATTTTGGCGCCACCTACATTTGAAACACAGTCGCGCTGCAAAACCTCAATCAACAATTTCCGTCTTCCAAATTCCCTATCCTAGTGTGCGGTGGAGATGAGGTTGTCATGGTGTTGAAAATTTGTTCAAATGGTATTGGTTCTACTCCCAAATATCAACTCCTAGGTAACTTAGACTCATCGCATAAAAATAACGAAATCTAAAATGCAATCAACAAAAATCACCATCTCAAACGAAGCGAAAAGCTTCTTTTGACATTGAACAGCCAAATTTTTTTTAATCTCCAAAGGAAATTGAAACACACACTTTGCAAATCTCCCCTGGTTTCTGAAATATCAGTACACTTCAGACTCGATTATCCGCAGTTTTGACTATCCCTAATCAGATTATCCGAAGTTCGATTATCCGAATGTTTGAATGGGACTTCGGATAATCGAATCATGATGAAAACAATATTTTTTGTTCGTATTTTTATTAACATAAAATTCGAGTTCTGCAACCCCATTTTAGCCATATTTAACAGTCGATTAACAATCACCGCCATTTTGGCCGCCATCTTTAATTAAAAAACTGTTAATCACTTTAGCGTAGTTCAGGGGTGCTCGACAATAAAAATAGTACATTTTTTTTGCATTTGATTATCCGGAGATTCGATTATCGGAAGTGACATTTTTCCAAGGCCTTCGGATAATCCAGTCTGCACTGTACTTGAAAATTTAGTGCTGTTGTGGCGACACTTAGAAAACTTAATTTTTTTTATGTTTGTTTACGCTGAATCACAAGATTGCATTGGTTTTTAGTTAGGCGTCATCCGTAAAGTATGACACGCTCTAGGAGGGGAGTGGTGGGCGGTGTTTGAGCCAGAGTGGCATTGTTATAAGTACACTCAAACCCCGATGGTTTGACACTAAGTGTTGTCAAACAAACGGGGTCACTTTTTAGTTTGACACCCCTTTTACACGGAGTTCACACACACTACCAAACGTTTGTATAGTGTGCGTGAGCGCTGTGTATAAAGTGACAGTTCGTCCCTTTTTAGTTTGACTTTGACCAACCAACGGGGTACAAACAAGGGAATGATAGAACGAGAGGAATCACAAATCCGCATAAATAATTTCAAGATTTTTCATGTATAAACCGAAAACGTGATTAAAAATTAAAGTGGATGAATAAGGCTTTTAACTGCTTATTTAATTGTCGGTGTACAGGACGCTGCACTGTTTAATTATTTTCTGGAGTACATTTAATTTTGCAGCCCAAAATCAGTTTTGAAGTGGAAAATCAAATTCTTTTTCAAATTTTCTTTTCTTGATTTGTGTGCACCTACGTCGAAGACCAAGATTGTTTACTTTTTGTTCTTTGGTCTGACAGTCTTGGTCTGACAGATTTGGTTTGACAGCTTTATCATGGATTTTGGTCTGGTCTAGGCGAGGGATAAGACACAGCACCTTCCTGGGTACAAACTAAAAAAGAGTCAAACGAAAAAGTGACCAACCACCGGGGGTTGAGTGTATAAGAAAAGCGTGACAAAGGGGGACGGGGGACGTATGGATTTATGGATTAAAAAACTTAGTTAAAAAAATGTTATTTTTTTTAAAAAGATTATATTTCCCTAAGAAAATATGTTGTTTTTTTCTTATTTAAAAAAAATGAATGCAATTTATTTTGTATCGTCCACTTGTCAATACAAATTTGAAGAATGGTCATACAAAAATGGCATGTGGATGATAAAAAAGGTGTTTCTCGAGAACGGAATTTCTAAGCGAGTTGGTGTCTTCGGAATAGTTGTAGATATAGGTAGGATAAAATTGTTACTTTCTAAAAAAATGCTCACGTTTTTTATTACTCTTTTTGAACTCTAATTCAAATAGCTAAAAATACTATTAAAAAATGTATGGTTGAGTATGTTTAAGATAAATTGATTTGCCCAAGTTATAATATCTGAAAAAAATCTAACTTTTATCTACAAAAAGAAAAAAAAAATAACTTTTTAAAAGAAAAACTATGATTTCAGCTTTTGATGTAAAATTGAATTTGCCTTGGTTTTTTTAAAAAAAGATTAGCAATTTTCCATCAAAAAATCCTCCAAACATTGAAAATTTAATCTATGCTTGCAGATGTAATAGCGATTGAAAAAAAAAAACGATTGAAAAATAATGAGATAAGTGATTGTTTACCTCAAAAGAAATGCACCACACGTACTGATCGGATATATTTAGATAAAAAAAAATTATATTTTCGAAAAAAGAAACCATTAAGTCTCGCAACAAAAAGTTAAAAAAAAATTAGAAGCCTTTTGAAGTATGCTTCCCCATAAATGGAAAGTTTGCAGAAAAGTTGTAATGTGATGTAATCAACTTTATCAAATAGTTCCGAAACTATTTCTAAATACTCCAACTACAAATGTAAATTTACTAGAAAAAAAAAATGAATCACATGTAAACTCAGTTGATGTTAACTTGAGATTCGACGTAAACGGTTGGATCACACGTAAAATCATGTTTTTACGTATAATTTGTTACTAATGTACATCAAATTGCATTTAAATTTAAATGTTTAATGACGTGCAAAAGTGTTTCATCATAAATTATGTAACATTAGGAAATTTTTTTTGTGTGTAGGGAAATCTAAAACAACTAAATTTGAATATATCCGTTCACCATTAACGGAATTGTAGCAAATCCATTGCTCGCAGTAAGCTTGCGCCTCAACTGTTGACTGTCTGATCACCCCAGGCAACGTGGGTATGATCACCTTAGCAACGCCGAAAAAACAACCCGCTACAGGACACGGGGCCTACTACTGCTAGAGTGCCGCAGGAAAACCGTTTTGTCAGCCATATGGCGTTAAGCAGTAACAACTTGAGGTGTGCGAGAAAAGTTTTCATTCAAAATTTGTTCATTTTTGTTTTGTGGTGTCTTAGGTTGTGGATTTGAAGCATTTAGAAGTGATTGAAAGTGATATTCTACTGAAAACGATTAAGTGACAGTGTGATTTCTTATTAAAACAACATCATCGATCAAGACTAATATTTAACGATTTGAAATGCAAAACAACGTTACGTAACATTCATTTTCATAGTTAACTTTGCATAAAACCTTTTCATAATTAATTAAACAGTAATTTATAAAATTGAAGGTAAAACCCAAATTCATCAAAAATCAATCACAAACTATTCAAACACGTACAAAATTCAGCCAAAGGTCACAGCTTGCGTGACCTCACCCACTGCAATATTCGTTGCAAATTGTTTATTACCCTTCCCACCTTCAACGCCTACTTCGTTTGAGCAGCATTTTGCTGACATAAATTCAGGCGCTCACCCCGTACGGTTATTGTTTGTTTATTCCGCCTACCTTGCTTTCATCGATTCACCACTGAAATGCGGTGCTTTTTAAGGTTTCTTGCGTGTTAGAGCCCCAAAAAGTTTATTGTTTTTCGCGCGACCTTGTGATTTGCATGCACAAATAAATATTTTGAAAGAAAACGAAAACAAAATGTTTTCCGACGAGGAGATCAACCGCCACAACTACCAGTTCCGATTCCAGGAGATGGAAAGCAAGATCCGGAAATGGTAAACGCTAAACTGTCTCAAACGGAGTCTTTTGAGGTTATGTTAATCGGAACTCTTGTCTTTCAGTGAACTGGAACGAACCCAGCTGGAGCAGCGCTTTACGCAGCTGATGCGAGAACGTCAGGAATGGTTTGTGACACGTAGCAAGGTCATGATCGTTGGATGACTTATAGGTTATGTTTTTTTTTTTCTTTTTTCAGCGAGAAAGCTGCCGAAAGGTCGATGAAGCTCAAGTACAAGCGAATGATGGAACTGGAGAGGCAGCGAGCGGAGCGGAACGAAAGTCTGCTGAGAATGCTGCACAAGATCGATCAGCAAGCTGCTTCCCTAGCGGCCAAGACCGATCGCTTGAAGATGCTTAAGGTACCCGCTTGACATAACCTATGAAAATTCAAGGAAATTTGACAAACAATCAATTTTAGACCCAATACGAATCGTATCTTATTCGTTCCTGGTCATCCCAACGTGCGCTTCCTCCTTCACCAGCTCCGTCAATCTGTTCCCATCAGATCTTACCTCCAGCTCCTCCTCAACCATCCTACTACCGAAACACCGAATCGCCCAAGTCCGACTTTGTCCGTTACCTCTCGGACATGACCCACACCCAAACGGCAATCCACAACCCGATTCCTCCTCCGACGGCCCTTTCCAACTACATTGCTTCCCAACCCTCCAGCAGTTCCGCATGGTCACGAGATCCGTTCAGCCGAACCGCTTCCGACGTGATCCCTCAGCCAACCTTCAGCTTCCCGGCTTCTTCCCTCAACCCACCAATCCCCGAGACGCCCCGTCATCGACCTCCCTCAACCAAACCCCAGCTCTCGAACGAGGAGTTCATCCAGTACATCGACAACGAGATCCTCAAGGCACCGGACATTCCCACCGTGGAGACTCCTCCTCCACCGATGGTCGCCCTGCCGAACATCCGAGTTGATCCGCCGACCATCACTCCGAGTCCGCTTCCGGCGGCATACCTGGAGGACGTCACAAACGAGGAGGAGGTTAAGCCGTTGACGGAGTACGACGAGGACAAGGCGTACATTATTGAGGATCTGGCTGAGAAACTGACGCTGTACGATCAAGCTGAAGAGCAACCAAAGCAGGAGGATACGGAGATCACGCAGCGTTGGGAGCGGATTGTCGAGGTTAACTCGACAAAGCCGGAAGAGGAACCTTCGGTTCAGGAAACTAATCAGTCGAGCATCGAAGAGTGGGATGAGATTCCTACAGCTCAACCAGCTTCCGAAAGCGTGAAAGCTGAGTTGAAGCTTGAGGAACCAGACATGGAAACATCACAAGAAGTATACCCAGAACAGACACAGAACTCAAGTGCTTCGGAAGAAGTACAACAAGAGCCAAGCGTCTCTTACGAGCAACCAGAGCTGTCAACAGCTCCAGAAGAAGTTCAGCTGGAATATCAGCAAAGTTACGCATCCGAAGCTGACTATCAGCAGTACCCGACAGCAGTCGAGCAAGAGTATCAAGCTCCGGTAGACTACAATTACCAATACGCTCCAGAACAACCGGTACCGACGGAAGCAGACACAAATCAACCGCCAATCCAGCAAGAAGATCCGGCGTACTGGACCACGGCACGGCAAGCCGTCAAAGCCAAGACGATCACTGCGCTGGGACAGTCCCGTACACCGGAAACCATCGCGGAAGTCGCGAACAACGGCGAAGTCGTTGAACCCGTAGAACGCCGCTCAACCCCATCCGAATCAAAGCGCAGCTCGCCAATGGGCGAGATCGTTTCGACGAGCGAGATTCACCAGAGTCAACCGGAAGAGCAACCAGCAGTGGACACCACGCAGTACGACTACTCGCAGTATCCGCAGGAGTACGATCCAGCTGCAGAGCAGCAAGCCTACCAGCAGTACCCACAAGACGGCTCCGATCAGCAATACTACGAGTATCAAGAGCAGGACCCCGCACAAGCTCAGCAACAATATCAAGAGTACGCGGAAGGAACCAACGTCGATCCGAACCAGTACCAGCAAGCTACGGAATACCCCGGCCCGACGCAGTACGTGTTCGAGCAAGGCTACTACGATCAGCCCCAGCCAGTTGATCCGAACCAGCAGCAAGCCTACTACGATCAGTCGCAGCAACCGCTGCCGACGGAAGACCAGCAGCAGTACGATCCGAACCAGCAGGCCTACTACGATCCGAACGCCGAGCAGCAGCAGCCGTATTACGAGGAAGCGCCCGCTCCAGATCAAACCGTCTACGAACAGTCGCAGGATTACGGAGCGTACGAGACTTCGCAGTCGGAAGGTCAGGAGGCTGTCGCTGTCCCGGTTGAGACGGAAGCAGTGGAACAAAAAGAACCGGAAACGGAGAGTATCTCCAAAGTTGAGGAGGAGACACCGGCCGTAGGCACGGAGGAGGCATCGTCGCCATCGCTGTTGTTTGCAACGTCGGAAGAGTCCGAGCAACATGCGAAGGTCGTGGAAGAGAAGCAAGAGCAGAAGAAAATCGAGGAATCCCGTGGTGGAGAGGATGGTAAAGACACGACAACTGTCAGCTCGGTGAACGACGAGAGTGACTTTGACTTTTCGACGCAGTGAAGGGAGGGAATGTTACGTGTTAGTAAACAATGTAGAGTTTATGCTTGAAATGTGTGTTCTGTTTTAGGAAAAGAAAGAAAGCCCAAGGTTGAAAAATTAAATAATCTAAAATTCGCAATTCGCAATTCGCAATTTTCAGTGTAAGAACGGGCCTTGACCGATCTTATGCACTAGGTTCCCGACGAACACGCACTGCCCTTACACCTACATCTCACCCTTGCTCTGAGTCAGTACGAGCAGCACGCTAGAACACGCTTTGAGTGTTCGTGCCAGGCATGCACACCTTCTTTTCCGGTTACGCATTTTAACTCGGCCGGGGGTGGTACATTACGTAGGGTTTGATGTAAGTATAAGCGCCTAACCATTCATAGTGTGCCTATCAACTTTCATTAAAGCAAAAACTGTTTTATTTTTAGTTTGAAATCAAAAACTAATTGTTATTTTACTGTGTATTGTTTTCTCCTGAAATCTTTCCTAGTGTTGAGTCGTGTTTATCTGTTGCTATTTCTTTTGTCGCGGTGTTTTGTTACAATATTTTGGTCCAAAGCATTTTAGAAAAGTTTATCAAAAATACAATAGTAATATTTGTGTTAATCCTTTAATCATTCCATAAATTGAGTAAGGGCTCGAACCTCACTTGCTTAAGAAAAAGGTGAAGTTTCAAAACAATGGACAGTGAAGGAAATATACTATGTAAAGAATCAATAGTAAAAGAAAGATAGTAGAAATTAGAAATTATTCAAATAGATAAATAAAGAAAAGGCACATGATAAACAAAATTGACATCGCTGCCAAATTAAGGGAAAGCAGACAGTTTGTTACAGCAGCATCAATTGGTAAAATAGAGTGGAAAAGCGTTGAGAAATAAGAGAATCAAATAAGTAAAATCGAAATCAAATGGAGGATAGTAAACAGAAGCCGTTTTAGAAAATCAGTGAAACAAAATAAACAGAAGATAGCTGTTAGTTTAAATGGAAAGAAGAGAAACCCCGTTCTGCGATGCTCAGGTACATTCACAGCAGTTGACTCAACATAATGCGAATCCAAACAATACCGTCTACAATCACAAATTACTTCCCTTTCCCACATTGACGCGCCCCTTTCTTTTAGCCGTCTCGACTCTGACCCTCGCTGGTCAAAGGTTTACGAGTCGTTTCCACAGGCCACCAGCTAGGTTACACCTTGTCATCATGATGACTAAACCAAGCCAACGTGGAGGTAAGAAAATAGGACACTTGCAAGGAACCAGAGCCATGCTGTTTAGTCCAAACAGCACTACGGATGTAGTTGGGCTCCTTCCGGGATGTTCCTCGCCTGGGTGTGTCAACCGACGAGTATCATCAGTATCATGCACCCTTGGCCTGCAATTAAATAATCTAAAATTCTAAAAATTTTAATTTCCGGAATCGATTTGGCAGCAATTTTGTATGATTTGACGTTTGCTGAGGAGTCGAAAGAATGAAAATAAATCAAGCGCATCCAACTGTCACTCGCTGTACACGCTCATTAAAGAACTACTCTCTTTTAGGTTTTTGTTACACGTTACATCGCAAAAGGACAATTCGGACTGTTTTAGCTAGTGATAAATCATTTTTTCACTGCTGTAATGTTTGTTTTTTAATGTTGTACGAAACATCTTGACTGCCTCCAGTCACATTCGATCAGATCATTGCTAGCTAGTGTTCGTCTGCACACAGATTCTACCGTTTTGTGGGTAAACATCAAATTGCTATGTTTTGATTTTTACTGCTATTGTTCTGTCCTACATTCAGAAACATGACGGCTGTTGGGGGTTTGTTTACGTTGTTTTGTTCTGTTGTCAACACTTAGAAGGTACTTAACTACACGTAAACCTAGTCGTATCGGGACTAACCTAACCTTTTTTTTGGGAAAGCTCTGATTTCATTGTTTTGTTGTTTTGAACATGTTTTACGTGTGGTCGCCCAACTTTCCGAAACAATAACGGGGAACGGGTCCTAAGGGAGGAGGGGGATTTACGCCTAATAGTACGAATAACTATAATTTTCTAACCTAACAATCGAACCTAGGTCGGAACCGGTCGCTACTCACAAGGAGGGGGATGAAAAATCACAGTTGTTTGTATAATGTTGATGTTTCGCTAAATACGTGTAAGTGAATACATGTTTCCTACTCTTTTTTTAAGGTCTCTCAAATCATCACAAGTCAATGAAAATTATCCACAGTATAAGGCAATGAATGATATATGCAATGCACGTTTTTAATAGATGTACGTTTAAGCTACACACAAAGTGGATTAATTAGGAAAAGCTAACGTCTCATAATTGGCTCAGAGCAGGCCTTGGAATCGCAGTTTTGGTACAGCTGTCAAAACTGGATCAAGCCCGGTTGTACACGACATTTTTTTAGATAACAACAACACGTGGAAAAATAAAGATCAGCCTACTACGCTCGCGCCTTCCAGCCTCTATCAACCGCCGTGGTCGAAGAAGAGACTGCCATCAAAGTGACACGTTTCCTATCCGGTATTTATTGTCGGTGTTTACTGTCTTCTGTTTCTGTTTCAATAAATAAAATTCTAACCGAAAATAATCTTCCTACAAGCTACTAGTTACATTGTGTCCATTTAAAACCAAACAAAAATATCAGACTTTCAAACACTTTCTCGGCTGCTTCTCGCGTTGGAACGTTAAAATTTGCAGCGTCTCGTTGTCACACACATTCAAACTCAAAACAAAAAACCCAAAATCTAACGAAATCCAAAACAAAAGCAAAAGCACTTACCCTAACGACGGCCTCTAACCTGTGCCGTGTTTGCCCGTTTCGAACAGTCCCTTCTTGAAGAAGGTCGCGTGCAGCTCGATCAGCGAGCCCTTGGTTAGACCGGGTCGACCTTCGCCCTCGTAGATCGGGCTGTGCGGAATCTTGCTGCACACGATCAGCAGCCGGCGGAGGTACTTTTCCAGGCCGCTGCGCCGATTCTTCGCAACGGATTCCGTGTTGGACGCGAAAATCTCCCGGCGCGGGAACGGGATGGATGTGATCTGAAAGAAGAGCGTTTCCCAATCACGGACGTCAAAATCAAGTAGCTTGTGGTGGTTGTAGAAGGATTTGGTCAATCTGTCAATCTGTCAATCTGTCAATCTGTCAATCTGTCAATCTGTCAATCTGTCAATCTGTCAATCTGTCAATCTGTCAATCTGTCAATCTGTCAATCTGTCAATCTGTCAACACCACCTACCTTATCCCCGTACACCTGCTTCATCTTGAGGTGCAGCTCGCGGAAGCGGCTGTACCGCCGGAGCAGCGTCCACCGCTCGTCGGGCAGGTTGATTTTGACCTCGTACTCGTAGTGCGTCTGCTTGCCCGCGCCCCGGATGATGTACGTCGGGATGTTGATCAGGTACTCGGAGCCTACAAGAGAATCGATCGTCAAGGTCGCTGAATGGACAAAGTTGATCGAGAATACTCACGGTAGGAACCCTCGATGGACGGAAGCGATCGCGTCACGCTTGGCGCGTACAGACTCGCCTGTTGGCGCCGCAGATAGTCCGGATAGATGCACGAGTTCACCCGGCTGTCGTCGCTGTCGGTGAAACTACCAGGAAGGTCTCGTATCGAGTCGATCGCTCCCTCACCATCCGACAGACAACTCTTCTCCACGTCCTGGATCTTGATCTCCAGCTGAACAATGCGTTTCTGCAGCTCCTGGAGCTCGTTTATCTTTCCATCCAGGTTCGTCTTGTCCCCGTTCGTCTCCAGGATCTTCATGATCTCGGCCTTCTTCGTGGCAATGCTCTCCCGCAGCAGGTTCATCTCGCACAAGATCAAATTGGCGGTGGATGAGGTTATCGAGCTGTTGTCCACCGACGAACCGTCCTCGTCATCGTCCTCCTCGTCACTCGCTCTCAACGGGTGAATGCCGTGCCGGATGTCGAAGATCTCCGTCCGGACACTTCCCTTGTTGCTCTGGTTGCTTGCGCTCAGTCTCAAAAGTTGCCCCCCTCCACTCTGGCCCTTCCCATGGTTCGAGTTCTCATCCGACTCGTCGCTGGATCCTCCAACCCTGCCTCCAGCACTGATCTCAATATTGCTCCCATTCACGATCAGCGTCTTTTTCGCGTACTTTGAGTTCGGCGTCGAAGCCGTCAACAGCAAACAATGATCATCCGACTGGAACAGCAACTTCCCGTTCAGCTTCCCACCCTCGCCAACTTTATTAGTCTCAAAGCTGACCCCGCTATCGCTCATCCCACCCTGACCATGACTTGCCTCCTCGTAGTCCGACTCGTGCGATTCCGTCCCATCCGTGGAACTTGGCGTCGGAATCAGACTCTGCAGCGCCGGAGTGTTCAGCGCCGACACAAACGAACAGTCCGAATTGGCCGTGTGGAACGTGTCGCAGGTCTCCAGCGTCCGTGGAGCTAGCGACGTGGCGCCATCTTGCAGCGAATGATCCGTGTCACCGCCGGAATCGGTGCGCTGACCTTCTGAGTCCGTCGTCCGTGATAGGTTTAGGGTCATTCTGCAAATTAATCTAAAATCAATGATTGTTCTATTTTTGAATACTAAGACAAACTCACGACTGCTTCTTCCGCTGGATCTGCTCCATCTCGACCTGGGAGCGCTGCACCAGCAGCTCCTGGTTCAGCTGCTCCAGCTCGGCTATCTTCACGTCCAGTTCGGCCATCTTGGCGTTGCTGGTCTCGAGCAGAGACTCCTTCTCGCGCAGCTCCCGCTCGAACTTATCGATCTCTTCGCGCTGTTAAAATGAATGATAAAAATTATTTTAATACAGAAAAAAATAGTTTTAAATCTAGTTCAGCTCAAAAAAATATATGAGGGTTTCCCGAATGCAAACGTAATAGTGAAATACCTAGGAGCAGTTTGGGTAGCCAATTCTGTCAATCTTTCGATTCTGCCAACATGTTAATTCTGTCAACTCGTCAATTCTGACAACCTGTCAATTATAACAACCTATGAATTCTGAAAACCTGTCAATTCTGTCAACATGTCAATTCTAGCAACCTGTCAATTTTTCCAATATGTCAATTCTGTTAATTTGTCAATTCTGGCAACCTGTCAATTCTGCCAATATGTCAATTCTGTAAGACTCTCATTTCTAACAACCTGTCAATTGTAACAACATATCAATTCTGTCAATATGTAAATTTTATCAACCTGTAAATTCTGTCAAATTGATAACATTTAAACAACATTAGTCGGCCATTTTGGTATGTATCAGAACACATGAAATCCCGCAATTTTTTATTGAGGAACAAAGATGCAAAATACTAAAATTTTGATTAAATTTATATTAGGCCGTTGCAATTTTTAATTTAGAGTCAACCAACATTAACCACGTGCATTCTACTCACATTCTTCCGGATGTACTCCCGAATGTACTGGGCGGAGTAGTTGTCCAGCGAGCGCGAAATTGTCAGCAAAATCTCCGAGTAGTCCTCGCTTTGCGGTGCGTTCTGGATCAGCTCGATGCTTGCCTGTATTGAGATTAAGAAGTTAGTTTTTCTATTCGGAATTGAAGTTCTCTAGCTTTGCAACAAATCAAGTTTGACTAAATCAAAATACAAAAACCAAACAAACTAAATCAAGCCGCAACTACCTCGTCCAGCTTGCCGCAGTCCTGCAGCTCCTGTAGCTCTTTGGCGACGTACTCGAAGAAATCGCGCTTCTTGGTGTCGAGCTGCGTTCGCAGGGCCGATAGCTGTCTAACTAAAATGTCCACCTACGGGAGCATCGGGCACAGGGTTGTGTAAATGAAACGAAAGAAACCAAAGTGGAAAAAAAATACGAAATGAAATGAAGTAACAGAAAAGTGAGATAACCTAGCACGAAGGTAACCAAATCAATAGCGCGGTAGCGATAACGAGTAGAACGTAACAACTGCAATCCAATTACCTGCGTCTTTTCGTTACTCTTCTCCCAGAGTATCATCTCGCGCCGTGCCATCAGCTCGTCTATCCGGCAGTCCAGGATCATCAGCTTGTCCCGCTTGGTGGCCTCCAGCCGGTCCAACTCCTCTCGGCAGAGCTTGATCTTGCTCTTGAACTGCTCGTGCATGCGCGATCGCTCCAGGTTCAGCTGCTTGAGCGCGTTCTCGATCGTCTGCAGGATCTTCCGGTGCTCGTCCTGCAGTTCCGTGTCTTCCCGACTGGGCGTGTACTGCCGGAAGCGCAGCGGGTTCGCGGGTGAAACGAGTCCACTCTGGTCGTCATCGCTCATGAAACTTCCGCAGAGGTTCTCTCGGGACGCGGCGATCAACGACAGTCGGGAAAGGTCTAACCGCGAGGATCGCTGACCTCCGCTTGCGTTGTCCTGTCGCATCTTGGCCGCCTCGGCCGGGTTGTTGTACCGGAACATGTTGGTTCTACCGAGTAGTAGGATGTCACCCTGACTGATGGCCGTTGGGGCTTCGATGATGGACGCATTAAGGAGACACGTGGCCGACGGTTGCGGGTAGATTGTGGCATTCCCGTTGTCCAGCACGATTCGGCAGTGCTCCGGATGGATGCCGATCCCATTGAGGACAATGTCCCGAGGATGCGTGGCGTCCGCAGTGCCGATCGTGGTTTCACCCTCCTTCAAGCTGTACAGCGTCACCCCGGTGCTAATATCGTCGTGAATGCCAATCAGATGCGGAATCTCCGAGTCCAACACAACCCCAACCCCGGACTTCCTCAACCCAAGCGACTTCTGCTCCCTCAGAATTGACTGCGCTTCGCGCCACTTCTCGGTCCACTCCTCCGTCAGGACCTTCTCCTGAGCTTCCTTCTTGTGCAGATCTTCCAGCACTTTGAGCGAGGGCTCCAACAAGGAAGAGTCGTCACTCGAAAGCATTCCCTTAAGCTTGAAGATCTCTTCCCGAAGCTCGCGGATCAGCTTAACGTTCGGATCCTCGTTGATCGTCGGTTTGTTGATGATGTTCTTGGCCCGGTTGGCGTACCTCAGCGTACTCAGCGTTTCACTGTAATTGACATCCGCCGGGGAGATCGCCGCGATCATGATCGTTTTACTGTTCCCGCCAAGACTGTCCTTCAACAGCCAGGTGAGGATCGAGTCTCGGTACGGGATGTACAGGATCCTTTTGTTGTGAGTCGGGTTGGTCTGTTCCGCCAAAGCCGATATCACACTCCCCAGCGTTACCAGAGATTTGTTGATATGTGCTCCCTCCTTCAACCGCTGACCGGTCGCCCCAGTTGCATTAGCCCGCTCACTCCCCGCCAGATCAACCAGGTGGATCTTCGACACCGTTTCGCTCGGCATGTCGTCCAAATACCGAGCCTGCACGAACGTGATCGTGAAGATCGCGTGACTTCGACTGCTCGTGTCGTTCATGTTGGTACTGGCCGTCGTCCTTTGATTATTTCCCTGAACCATGCAGTTCTGAATCTCCCCGTAATCCGACACCGGATGCTGGGACAAATTCTCCACATACGGACCCAACGTCCGATGTTCGCGAACCCTCAGCCCATGCCCGGCGCTGCTTGGGCCGAGCAGATCCTTCACCCGCTCGTTGTAGATCTCCAGGTACGAACACTGCGTCTTGTAGCCGACGCCCTCCTCCTGGCCGAGCTTCATCCGGCCGAACAGCGACCGGCAGATGCGCGGAATCAGACCCTGGGCTTCGGCCGTGCCCATCATGGTGAACGTTTTGCCGCTGCCGGTCTGGCCGTACGCGAACACGCACGCGTTGTAGCCTGGAAAGAGGGCAATCGGTTTATTTGTAGTTCTTTAAACACGGTAAAATGAGAGTACAGATGATTGAGTTTAAGAAACTTTTGCTGCATGGGAGAAAAAATTTAAAATTTATAAAATTTATGAAATTTCTGTAATTCTGTAATTTATGAAATTCATGAAACTGATGAAATTTATGAAATTTATGAAATTTATGAAATTTATGAAATTCATGAAATTTATGAAATTTATGAAATTTATGAAATTTATGAAATTTATAAAATTTATAAAATTTATAAAATTTATAAAGTTTATAAAATTTATAAAATTTATAAAATTTATAAAATTTATAAAATTTATAAAATTTATAAAATTTATAAAATTTATAAAATTTATAAAATTTATAAAATTTATAAAATTTATAAAATTTATAAAATTTATAAAATAAAAAAAATTAAAAAAATTATAAAATTTATAAATTTATAAAAATTATACAATTTATTAAATTTTTAAAATTTATAAAATTTATAAAATTTATAAAATTTATAAAATTTTTGAAATTTCAGAAATTTCAGAAATTTTTGAAATTTTAGAAATTTCTGAAATTGATGAAATTTATGAAATTCATGAAACTGATGAAATTGATGAAATTGATGAAATTGATGAAATTGATGAAATTGATGAAATTTATGAAATTTATGAAATTTATAAAATTTATGAAATTTATGACATTTATGAAATTCATGAAATTTATAAAATTTATGAAATTTATGAAATTTATGAAATTTATGAAATTTATAAAATTTATGAAATTTATGAAATTTATGAAATTTATGAAATTTATGAAATTTATAAAATGTATGAAATTTATGAAATTTATGAAATTTATGAAATTTATGAAATTTATGAAATTTATGAAATTTATTTAATTTATGAAATTTATGAAATTTATGAAATTTATGAAATTTATGAAATTTATTAAATTTACGAAATTTATGAAATTCATGAAATTTATGAAATTTATGAAATATATGAATTTGATGAAATTTATGAAATTTATGAAATTCATGAAATTTATGAAAATTATGAAATTCATGAAACTGATGAAATGATGAAAATGGTGAAATTGATGAAATTGATGAAATTTATGAAATTGATGAAATTTATGAAATTCATGAAACTGATAAAATTGATGAAATTTATAAAATTGATGAAATTTATGAAATTTATGAAATTTATAAAATTGATGAATTTATGAAATTTATGAATTTATGAAATTTATGAAAATTATGAAATTGATGAAATTGATGAAATTGATGAAATTGATGAAATTGATGAAATTGATGAAATTGATGAAATTGATGAAGTTGATGAAATTGATGAAGTTGATGAAATTGATGAAGTTGATGAAATTGATGAAATTGATGAAATTTGCGAAATTTGCGTAATTTGCAAAATTTATGAAATTTATTAGATTTTTGAAATTTATTAAATTTATGAAATGTATTAAATTTATGAAATTTATGAAATATATTAAATTTATTAAATTTATTAAACTTATTAAATTTATTAAATTTATAAAATTTAAAAAATTTACGAAATCTATGAAATTAACAAAATTTATGAAATTTATGAAATTTACAAAATTTTCTAAAAGTTTCATGTTCCTTCGTCATGTTTTGGTCAGCCCAGTGAGCTTTCAACTCATAGATCTAAACTAAATTCAGTGAAAAATGTGTTTTTCTTCGTTTCACCTAGATCTTAGACAATATTGTTTCAATTTGCAAAGCAAACAAATGTAATCTTAATTTTAAAAAATATCTCAATATTTTTTTTTACGCAATTCCAGAAGAATACACAAAAAAACAATTAGAAGTTAATTTAATGACCAAAATGACATTCACAAACAAAACGTTCAAGAAAACGGCGCCCTTCATTCATCAAAACCGTTAATAAAGCCCAACCGAAAAACGAGCGAAAAGATCGAGGAATACGTGAAAGGTATAAAAACCACAAAACGCCAAAAAGAATAAGATGGAAATGGTTGTTGGTAAATTGAAGGTTTTGAAGGTCGATCAACCGCTTTTGTTGTTGTTGCGGTGTGGTCACTGTCAGACCATCAAGGTTTTTATTTTTTATGGGGTTTTGCAATGGACAATTTTGTGGACAAAAACGAATTTTGAGTAATGAAGGGTCTTAATTTTGTTTCGGAGGGTAGATGATGCAAATTTGGGTACATTTGGCAATTAGATAAGTACCTTTTGATTGTTTTTATGTTCATGCTAGTAAATAAAACGATATTTTTTCATTCATTCAATGAACACTTCCGACACTCTTCATGATTTACCGTTAAATGATTAATTTTCAAAATTCCAAGGCCCTTCCACGGCTGGAAACCGCTGAATCATGACCAAGCATTCCAATTCTGCCGACCGTTTAAGAAGTGCAAGAAGACTCTTTGTTCGATTCTAATTGACCGTTTGAACATCGCTTCATCAAAACTAAAACTACTTCAGCAGCTGTGCCGGTGTGGTCGGTGATCCGCATCGATCGATTGCCGGACATTGCTGTGAGAGATGGCTTCACGGAACAACCAAGACCGTGTTGCAAAGGTTGAAATCCATAAATGTTTAATCAGTTTGAGTTGGTTTTGATGACTAATTCCCAACCCGATAATAAAAATCTTCAAATTTTATATTTTTAGAAAAAAAATAAAAAAAAAACTCTAACCTCTCAATTTATGATCAGCGATCATTTCGACCGCCTAACCTACTCAAACAGCTGAGCTTTCAGTCTCATCAACCGAGTTGGCAACAGCTTTCTGGGTCATCGCCGACGAAACCGACCCGTCATTATCTCTCTGCCCCTCTCTGTATCTAGTGAATCTCTGTTTTCTTAACCCGAATTGCGCCACCTGGCGGCCACCACTGCATACCTTGAAACGCGCAATCCACAATCTCCGTGCCGAGGTCCTCGAAGACGCGCTCCTGCGGCGTAAAGTGCCCGTCCGATTCGTCCACCGACCAGTACGAGTGGTCGAAGGTGAAGTCGTTCCACGGCTCGAGCCCGCTGCCGGTTCCCGGCAGGTTAGCCCCTCCGTTGAGCAGCCCGGCGACCTTCGGTTTGAGCAGCCGCGTCTTCTTGCCGTCCATCTGGACGATGAGTTTGGCGCCGAGCTCATTCTCTCTGGAATTGCGGGAAGAAATGGGGGAAAAGATTAGGTTATTTCGTGTCACAACGGAAGCCGGTACGGACGAGTGTGGATCGACCTTTAACTTGTTAGGTTCTGAAACGGAGAGGTGTGAAACGACCTTAATTTAGCGTCTTTCAAAATTACGCAGTTTTCGTCAAAACCGAACCTACTCAGAAGTTAGTATGTTTGACAAATGTCAGATTTGGGTGAAATTCACTCAAATCTGACATTTGCTCCACATACTCAATTCTGAGTAGGTTTGGTTTTGACAAAAAAAAATCTGTTCAAAGCTTAATCAATAAATTTAATTTCATTTCTATCAAATTGATTTGTTAGCCCACCAACATTTCACTCTAGTGTGATTAAAAAAAGTTCACATCGCGAAATGTGTTAATAATCGATAATTTTTCGCAGCTAATTCCCGCGGCCGGCACGTGCTCGGAGCGCCTTCACGGGAAAATCCCACCTCGTTCTACTGTTTCAACATGGTTTATGAAAAATATCACGCAAAAAGTGTTCACAGAGAAGCGGAGGAAAGTACCCAGCAAAAGATGATCAACGAAGCTAATATGAAAGAAGTGAAAGGTTTATTTGTCTGTGGAAAAATCTTGCGTGACATTGGCTTTTTATGGCGTAATTTTGGACTCGTCAAGTTGGATGAAAGGCGTTTTTTTTGCAATCGTTTTACACAAACATGAAAAGAAATACTGAAAATTAAATTTATTAGCAATAATATTTCAAATTGAAAGACAGCAAAGAAATGCTTAAATACTTGAAACATAACGGAAGAAATTACTAATCGAAACAGAATCAAAAAAAAGAGTCATGCGCCTGCTTTGACATTTCCAGTGCTGCTAGATTCATGGTAAATAAGATGTTTGTGTTGACAGTTTCGATATTTTTATTTATTTATTTATTTATTTATTTATTTATTTATTTATTGAAACAAAATAAAACATTATGAAATTTTAGACAAAACATAGCCACAGTCTCAACGATAAATAACCCAATCTCCGTGTGAAAAATCAACACCCATGTCAATGCAAACTGGTAATTGACCAACTTAGTCAATGTCCAGTATCAAGTTAATTCTGAGAGAGAGAGAACCTGAAAAGTGAAACCACATTCTTGTTCTGATATCGGATTTCCAAAGAAATACTTTGCCACCACCAGACTGAAACCTAAACCGTGGAAAATTTACGCAACTTTAGCCTTATTTTGTTTCCATTTTTTCCCTCCTCCTCCTCATTTCTGATTCACTTTCGTTCGAATTGCACCCAAACAGCTTATCAGTTGTAACTCAAGTTGTTGAAACAAGATGCAGCGCTGTGTGTTATTGTTACACATTGTTCAATCTCTACAAACACACACACATCTAGAGTTTTTTTTTAAAAGGTCCTATAAACAAAATTTTCAATTTTTGCTTTTTGGGTGTTTTTAGAACCGCCTTGAGTCAGGGGTATTCAAAAACACCCAAAAAGCAAAAAGTGAAAATTTTGTTTATAGGACCTTTTCAAAAAAAACTCGAGACATCTTCATCATCCTTCTCGCATCACAAAAAGTGATGGTCATTATCAGTCCTACGAAAGAGAAACTATTATAGACGATGGCTGCTGCGAAACGGAAAAGTTGAGGATTTTTCCCTCTTTTTTGCTCGACTCAAACTTTTAAATCGATTGCAAAGTTGTGCAAAATTGAAGATTATCGTTTCTCTTGGCTTTTTCGTCTCGTCTGCATTTGCTCAGAGGCTTAAAAACTCAATTTAAAATTGACAACAATTTAATATGTTTGAAGCTTGGTTCAACCCGACATTCGGTGAAAACTGGTCGATGTCGAGTTAGTTGAACGTATATTTTTTATAGGGAGAGTCGTTTTCCGAAAGTGACAGCTCTTTGTTTACATTGTGCACGCTAATGCAAATTAACTCTTTTGAGTTGGAATTTAAGTTTGTTTTACTTTGTAAAAAATACATTTAGTGATCATTACTCAAAATTGAGTAGACTCGGTTTTGACAAATTTAAAATGTTTTCTTTAAAAAAATCATTTCTTTTTAATTTACGTTTTTACCGAAGTGACAGCTCTTTGTTTACATTGTGCACGCAAATGAAAATTAACTCGATTGGATTTGAATAAGCGAATATTTGAGATATTTGGTGAGATTGACATTAAGTGATCACTACTCAAAGTTGAGTAGATTCGATAGATTTGACAAATTTTGAAATGTCTTCGCAAAAAAAAATTCAAAATTAGGTTGTTTTACAATTTTTTTAAAATGTTTTCAGTTATTAACCAACAGAATCGCCCCAAAGCTGGCAACCAAATCAATCGTCTCAATCAACGCTTTAACAAACCTTGATTCGGGGGGCAACAAAAACCCTCTAATCAAGCTTGCCACCTTGCAATTTTTCCCATCTTTTGCGGCACGAAATCTCACCTGAAGATTGCGCCACAGTGATTAGTGCTGCAATTCTGTTATTTATTTTAGCAGTTTTTTTTATCACGATGGCTGGCAACACTGCACTGCAATTTGTCTCGAGCGAAATTTCAACAACCGTTTGGGTTGAGGCGATTGGTGGCGGGGTTTCGTAATTTGGATTTTGCCTCGAATTGCTACTGGGTTACAGTCCTGAGGTGGGCACAGACTTTGCTGATTGTGATGGGTGGTTTTTTGAATTGCCAGGATGGAGTTTTGTAATGATATGAAGGTGGCAAATGTTTATTAATGGTTGATTAATTGCATTGATTTTTCTTCGGAAACTTGAAGAAAAAGAGAATGAAAAAGGTTTATTTTTTAAATATCGTAATAATATAAACAAATTAGAGAACCAAAAAAATATAATTTATGAAATTTGTTTTAAAAGCATTCTACTATTCATCCTCTCTAAAATAGCTTGGAATTCGTCAAAACCTAACTTACAACAATACAAACCTTCAATGAGCTAAAAAGCTAAAGGCCGAACTGGATAAAATCTACTCAAAATTCAATAAGAAACAAGCTTAAATTTACAATTATGTAAAAAAAAAACATTCCATTCCTGAAAAAACTTTGCTTCAAATCTTTCAGAACTCTTGAAAGCCAACCATAATCAAAAATAAGTATTTTAGGCAAACGTCATATCTTGGTGAATTTTAATCAAAACTCAAAGAAAAATGCGTGAAAATACATAAAAGAAGTTTTAGTCGAGGAAGAAAAGAGATTTGACAAATAACAAAATACTTCGTCAAACCCGAATTTACTCAGAAATCAAACAAAATAATGTGAACCTGTTGAACAAACACTGAAGTAAGCGAGATGCACTGTGTGTTTACAAACAAACATTGGCCCATTGAAATTATTTTGCTTGAAACGAGATTAAGACGATTTAAATCCAATGTCAGATCTGAGTAATGTTCACTCAAAATTCAATTGAAAAAGTGTATTTTTACCAGCTTGAGTAAAATTTCCCCAAATCTGACATTTGCCCCCAAAAACATAATTCAGAAAGAATGTTGTTTTGAAGATTAAGTGATTTCAAAACAAAACATACTCATGAGTTAGATTTACAACAAGGTTTGATTTGAATAAATATTACTCAAATCGTAGTGCGTTTGGAATAATCCAAATCTGACATTTATCTCAAATTTCGTTTCTGATTGAGTTTTGTTTCTACGAAATTAGAATAACTTTAGTTATGTGTGTGATGTATTAGAAATGTCAAATCACACTGAGGAAAAACCTAGGGAAAAACAAACAACAAAAATGCTACAAATTTCCGCATGAACTTTGAAAAATAAGTGTGTGTTCTCCAATCGAAACCCGATGGCCGGCAGCGAAATTATGGAAAAGCAAAGCAAATGTCCTCGAAATCCCTTTGTTCGACCAACCCAAATGAGTACTGAACCCCTTAACCTTTGTTTTTCCTCTCGAACTGTCAGTGGACTTTTCCTCAATTAAGGGCTGACCTTTGAGTGCGGGTAGTTGCTGGTACAGTGACAACAACACCAAAACAGAACAAACAAACGTGGTTCGTGGAAAACACACGGAAATATAATCCGATTTGTGTTCGTCAGTGTGCTCGATTTAGGGTAAATTTGTGCCCGTTTGCTGTTCGATTGCGCGCGTTCAGTGTCATTTCGCGGGAAAAGCCAATGTAAACAATCGGTTGACATAGTTGGCACGTGATTCAGGGTAGTTTTGTCTTTTTCGTGAGAATTTACTAGTTTTAAAAATTAGTAAAAACCGAATCTTCTGAAAAATTAGTAAATGGAACAAAAGTCAGATTTGAGTTAAACCAAAAGTTATTTTCACTAAAACTTGGACGAATTACACCAAATTTTGGATGATTTTTTAGTGAAATTAACTCAAATCTGATGCCCCTGGTTTTGAAAAAAAAAAAAAACTGAGTGATTTTAAATGTGCGTGTTGAGAAAGTGTCATTTTGAAACAAAGAAACCATAAATTTACACCTCAAAGCGCACCGTGTTGATAAATTCAAGTTTCACTGCAACCTCATAAAGTCATAAACTTTGCCTTACATTTTAATCATTATGATGCATCGGTGAAAGGTACTACTCACTTTTGGGGTAGATTGCCCCAAAAGATATCGCATAGATGAAAAATTCATAACCGCTTTTACTCGCATTTCACGATTTGCCTAAGTTTCCAACCTCTTGGAAAACGCACTTGAATTTGCGCCAACTTGTCTGTGGGATGTCGGGAAAACAAACCAAAACAACTCATGTAAACACGAGCCGACTTTTCAAGCCTCGCCGTGGCCCCAAAGTGCAAAATCAACTTCCGATTTCACTTTTTTACTGTTTTGCTGCAATTTTTTTTTTATTATTATGCTATCGCAGTGTTGTGGATGAAGAGGACCTCGAAAAAACGCAAAACGCGTGAAGGCAAAAATGAAGTGATTTTAACCCCTTCTCTTACACACTCAAAGAGGCAACCCCAAATTGGGGTGAATAAATTTGGAAGCAATTATCGGTTCACACCTATACCGCTCACACCACCCTCTTGGAAGGAGGAGGAAAAATGGCACGCTGCGATGAGCAGATGATGATTGCCTTTTTTTTCGTCTTCGTTTGCGTCTATGATTGTTTATTTTTTTTAACGCTCAAATTTGAGATTCGCACCGCCTAATGAGATATGGTGCGATACAAAGGTTCCGGTGTAGGCCTCTTTTTTTGGAAACCCCCATGAAATGAAAGTGTTGAGTCGGTAAGATGAGCTGGTCTTGATCAAGATACTTCATATTTAAAAACATATTTTTCTTATTTTGTTTTTTGAATAAAAAAAAACTAACTAGCAAATTACTAACATTCATTAAATGTCAAAACCAATAACCACAACCTTGTACTTTTCTCACTGACAAACTGGTGAGTGACTTTATGATTTTGACAGCTCAACCCACACTTGGTTGAGCATTTGATTGGGTTTAAACCCCGACAAACACTCAATTCCACGAAAGTATCAGGAAACCTTATCGAACCCCCCAGAGACAAACGCACCATTAAACGTTTTTCTGTGGTTTTCCAAGTTTTACTCTTTTTTTCCATTAAACTGAACGTCGGATTGATTTCCTTTCGTCGACAAAGTGACGACCATGATCGCAAGTCGATCTTTCCAGCCGGAAACTGTGACGGGCCTCGTTTTGATCACCCAAACGCGGCCTGCTTGGATGGCGGCGGCGACAACGAGACGCCATTATGGCATTGATTGCACCGTTGTCACGATTGTGACGACAACGATGCGGTCAGAGGGAAGTAATGTGAGGCTTAGCAGAAGAAGGATGTTATTAACCCTGAATAATGTAAAAGTTTTGAAATAAAGCTACAAAACAAAATAAACTCACTGAAAAGACAATATCTAAAGCTAAACATAATCAATCGAGCTCATCTTTTCGACAGCAGATTCTTAAGAATGTTGGCTATGAATTGTCAGATTTGTTTTTCGGAAAAAACGAACCATTTTTGAGAAAACTTAAGTTTACTAAAAACACTCCAGGCCATTCCCTTAGGCTTTAACAAATTTAAATTCCTTTTTTGCTGTTTTTCACCTTTCAAGTTTCAACCAAATCATTTTTCATAGTAACACTACAAATTCAAAACCCAACACTTGAGGGTTAAACTCAAATTGCAAAGAAATCCACCCAAGTCGTCACCATCATCGCAGTAATGTGAGATGAGTCATCCAAGACACCATCAGCTAGTAGGTATAACTTACAGTCCGCTATGATTGCACCCAGTCAAATACTCACACTTTCACCCTAATCTCAACCAAAAAGAAGAAGAAAACGCTCTCTGTCTCTCTCTCTCTCTCGTTTAGAGGGTGGATGTTGTGTGCATCAATTAACGACAATCATAAACAAGACAAAGTGTAGTTGAGGAAAACAAGATGAAAAAGAAGGAAGAGGAGCTTAGTCGAGCAATAAAACGGCTCTTTTTTCAGATTCGGATTGAATGAACGAAAACGGAGATGCTGCGACGCGGCCAAGACGACGACGACGACGATTGACCAGATAATAATAACAAACGAGACGAAAGAATGAATCGTAAATTACTATAAATAGGATGATGGAAGGGGGAATGAGGGAGGGCGGGAAAGAGTCGAGATTGTTTTCCGGCTTTGTTGAGATGGGAAATTGCGGAGTTGTATTCGTACTAGATTAGTTGATGTAATAAAGATAGGAATTTTGTGAGAAATTGCTCGAAAAAAACTATTCTTTTTCAAATTTGTTTGCATGACGAATAAACGAACTTAATTAATAAAAAATATTAAGTAAATTGCGTTTCTTTTTTTTTTAATTGGACAAAATATGGTTGGAAAATAGTTTTACTTATATCTATTCTAGATTGAAGAAACAGCAAATCATTTTTTTTTGTTTATTTCTCAAAAAGTATGTATACCCAATTTTAAAATTCCCATGTTCAACGTTAAAAAAACAAAAACTAAGAATATAGATATTTCATGATATGATTTTTTTTAATTAAGACTAACATTTTAAAAGGGTCAAACACTCAATATTACGCCCTTTTCAAATGTTAGTCTTGATTTTAAAAAATTAAATATTGTTTTAGAAATTCTCGGACAATTTCACGAATGTTTCATATTTTAACATTGAAAATCGGACCATTAGTTGCAGCAACTAAGTGCTCTAAAAAAATATATTTTTCAAAAGTGGGCAAACATGAGCACTAATTTAAAAAAAAATTAATGAATAACTGCAACTATTTTCAAAAAAGTTACCTAAAAATGGCTATTACTTGAAAACGGTGCGCTTTATCAAAAATTCACTAAAGTACTACTTTTGACTGCAAATTTGATTTTACATAGAAAAATGAAGTTGAAAAATTTTTGCGACCAATATTTCGATTTTTAGAAAAAAATATCAGTATTGATTCAAAAATTCACTTCTTCAAAGATTTTTTGCACATTCTGGAAATTTCTGAAAAGTTGGCATATATTAAAAAAAAAGTTTTTTTTTTTTGCAAATCAAGTTTTAGTGACAAAAAGTGAAATTAAAAATCATCAAAAAAAATTTACCGTGTATAATTTTTTCAGTGTAGTTCTTCTCATACCAACAACTTTGCCGAAGACACCAAATCGATCCAAAAATTCCTTTAAAAGATATTGATTTTTTCATATCATTTTTGTATGACTAGCTGCCAATTTTGTATGAAAAATTATATGGACAAACCAATGATGCAAAATGGCTCCTTTGGGCATAACAAAGGCACAAAAATGTTTCATCTGGATTAAAAAAATAAAAAAAAAATTAAAAAAGACCGATTTCGTAGAGAATTGCTCTAATAATATATTTAATACACATTTTGTAAAAAAAAAGTTAATACAATAACTTAAACACAAATATCAAAATTAACACACTTTCGGACGGGAATTTGTAATGAACACAATGGTCAATTTTTGAAAATTAGAATTTTCACGATTTTTTTTCAAAGGCATCACTGAAAAAAAGTGTTTAAGACAATAAAAAATACATTGTGTGGCCTAACCAGCAGTTTTTTTTTCTAAATATAGATCTTGAATAAATCTTACTATTTGGATAATATTTGAAAAAAAAAATTAATGTCATCCTGGTTTACGGTACCTTTGAAAGAAGGGTGTAAAATTGTATGGTGTAAATTTTACTTTTATTTATGTAATTTTACTTTAATTTCTGCGGAACATTAAACTTACTCTACACAGAAAAAAATCAATTCTCGTAACCGTGAATTAAATTCACGAATGTGAGAACCACGAAGGAATTTATTCATGAGTATGGTGCATTTGCACTATAAACGTGAATATATTCCTTCGTGGTTCTAGCATTCGTGAATTCACGTTTCAAGAATTGATTTTTTTCAGTGTAGCTAGAATGTGGCTTATCATGTGTTCAAAAGTAAAACCCCGGTCATTTTTCCACATTCGGTTGGCAAATTAGTGACACATTTCTGTAAATTTCACTCAAATTTCAATTAAAACTGAGTTTAATTCACCGCATATTTTAACCCTCTACAACCCATCACCGCCTGTAGACGGGTTTCGATTTTAAAAAAAACGCCAATTTTTTATCTTTAAAAAGCATTGGATAGAAGAACTCTTAAAATTTTACAAAATTTATAGGTTGGAAGTTTGACTTGTTTTATGTGACGTTGTCAATGTTTTTAAAAATGTCATTTTTTAGGGGTCAACTTTGGCTGTGTTTTTTACTAGGTCAAAAGAAGTATGCAGTAATTTTTCTAGTGTCCCAGACTATGCCTCTACGAATGTTTAAACAATTTAAATGATAATGGTACCATTTTATAGCAGAAAATGTGAAAAACAGGCACATAATGGAAAAAGTGACTGTAAAAACATGAAAAAATAGATAGGTAAATTGTAACGATAGGTGGTGGTAGAGTTGGCCAAATACTACCAAAAACAAGCATAAACTAAACAAGATAGATGCAAATTTAAATACTGAAAATGAAACAAGAAAAACATAAAATAAGAGAAGTAAAGTTTTTCGTAGAACAAAAGTTGCTCAAAATGACCTCCTTAACACGGGAAAAATAAAAAATTAAAAAAAAAACTTGTGCTGAAAAGAGTTAATGTAGTCAACCAAGATGAATTTTTTAAAATGTTCGATTTTATTGATTGAGAAGGTTTTTTTTAATTTGATTGTTTTGTTTTTGTTTAAAAAAAAACAATGAGAGCAGGTCATATATTTGAAAATACTTTTAAAAAAAGTTGTTTGTCAAAATAAGAGTACTTTAACCAAATTTTAATAGTTAAAGCATTAAACATTTAATATCACCAGTGGTGAAATAGAGCCTTTCTTACAAAATGATGAAACTCCGACAAATATATTGGAGCAATTAATTTTTCAGAACCAAAATGATACCACCCAGTGAGAATTTCACCTAAAGCTTCAAATATTTTCAGGCTTAACCTCGAATACCATTTTGTTTAAATTTCAGAGGTACATTATGGGTCGCAAGGTATTAAAATTTAATTAAGAAAAACATATTGGATTGACATCATTAAAAAAAAATATAAAGAGTACTCAGTCTTTAATGTTAGTCTATGATTAACTTAAAAAAATATGTATCGCTATTGCACTTTGTCGAACTATTATGAGAAGCCAAAAAGAACACATTCACGCGCAAGCGTAAATGTTCTGGCGTTTATGCTTCGACTTGACGACTTGTCGATCTTTCGAGGGAGAACGAATTTGATGTTCAGTATATAATTCTGTATAAAACCAAAAAATTAATATGAAAAAATAGGAAAAAAAAAAGTTTCAAATTTTGGGCCCAAGCAGTTTATGGCGCATGTTTTCGAAAGGCATTTTGTTTGAAACTGAATTCTTGTATTTTAAAGGGTTATCTGTAAAATACCAAAAAATACCTCAAAAAATGGGGTTGACCACATTTATTGGTCGAAAGTTGCAAATCGAAAAATAATATGTTTGTTTCCCACCCCATGGCTACAAATCTGAAATATAAAAATTGTGGGTTTTACGAGCGGTTTTCCAATGATGGATGACACAAATTTTTAAGAGCGGATACAGACATCGCTCAAGTATTTCAGAAAAAGAGCTCTCAAAAATCAAACTTTGAGTTCCGGGTTTGAGCATGAGCATGAGCATGGTTGACTGCCAATGAGCTGCTACTCCGTTATTGACAGATCAGCTGAAGTTAAACAATGAATCAAAAATGATCAGTGGGAGCCAACCATCCGTTCACTGTTTAACCTCTGAAGATCCCTACTTTATTAGTCAATACCGGCGCCCTCCCAAGAAGCCTGCAGTTCAACGAAAGGGAGGAATGTTAGTCCGATAGTTGAAGTTGCAGACTCATCAAGCACACAGTTTTTCGCTATATACTTGTTGATACCGCTTGAGACCGTTGAATCCACAGCATCTCCTTCAAGCATCACGTGATTAATTTTTTTTTGGGTTAGTAGGATAAGGTATTGGCTTTTCGATGCCTCCCGAGCTACGACGCTATGGGGAGGACTTTCATAACAGACCCGTCGGCGAGCCTTCCGAGCAACGGTGCTATGGGAAGGTCTTTCTGGTTAGCACACAAAGTCACTCACACACAATTATTTCACTCCACTATTAATTAATCCAAAATGTCAGTGCATCTTTCGATCATTATATAGAAATGGCTTTTTTACCATAAAAAATAAAACCTTATTCAAAACATTATACACAATTTACCCGACGCCGTGCCTTCCGATCAACGATGACATAGGAAGGGCTTTGAAAATCACAAAACAATTTATTAAGATGTTAAAAAAAATCACAAAAAAAAAATCACAAAAAAACACCAATTACTCAACAAAAATTACGCTCAAGACACAAATAATTCAGTAAGTCATGCTATTATTCGATCACCACAATCACTCACCCTCAACGAACAGCGACACAAAAGCACACAAAAAAATTAACCTGCATAATCACGATTTCGCGTCCCCACTTCCAGCGCACCAATGATGCTATTATTCGATTACCACAATCACTCACTCCATACGAATCACAGCGACACAAAAGAAATGAAAATGAGCATGCAAAAACAAGACAACGCGTCCCCGTGGTCAGCGCACTAATGATGCCATTATTTAATTATAATAACCACTCACCCAAGCACACAAACAGCGACACAAAAGAAATGAAAATGAGCATGCAAAAACAAAACAATGCGTCCGCGTGGTCAGCGCACTAATGATGCCATTATTTAATTATAATAACCACGCACCCAAGCACACAAACAGCGACACACAAGAAATGAAAATGAGCATGCAAAAACAAGACAACGCGTCCCCGTGGTCAGCGCACTAATCAAACTTTGAGTTCCGGGTTTTGAGCCAAACTTCAATCGAAGGAGCGCATTGAAACCTCCAATTTAGTACCTAATAGGAATTTTTTTTCTGGGACAACTCCTCGCCGCGCGATTTCTGAGAAAAGCGTTTTTCCGAAAGCAAAGCTTAAATCTTTCTTTTGAAAGAAAGCCAAAAAGGAAAAGTTCTGGAGATTTTTTTATGTTTGAATAAAAAATATTTTGTCAAATTATGGTTGAAAATATGTTTAAGTGTTTCAAATCAAATTTAGCAGCGCCTTAAATTAAATTTCCTGTGCTCCCTAAACTTTCTTCGCAACTGTAACAAGATAAAACCAACAATCAGGTCGTGTAGAAAATGGAACTCCAATGCATCAAATGCACTCTTGCCACCACACAAACAACGAGAAGGAAACCAAAAGGGCACACACACCCAACTCATAGATATGTTGCTGCCAGCCCAAGAGTGTAAACATGTGGGTGGGCACTGTTTTCTCATGCGTGCCTTACTTTTACTTGTTGCAGGGCTGGGTGACATATGATAGCGAGTATGTGTGTGTGGGTGGTAAAACATGAGGGAAAAAGCTGACAAACTCTCGGTTCTGCTCTAATATTTATGGGTCGAGCTTGTGCTTTTGAAACGCAGTTAGTTATGTCAATTGCCCTGGAGGGTGTTCCTGCTTTATGCTTTTTTTTTAACTCTTGAAACAGCTTATTTTTTAAAATTTGAACATAATCTTTAAAAAAAATACGTAGATAAAATATAAACTTTAGGTAAATTTTTATTTTTAAGTCGTTTTAAAACCCTAATCAATTAAAGACCAAAAGAGTAAAACAACAACACAGAAGAAGAACAATTTAACACGAGTGACACAAAACAAAAAAAACATATCGCAACCACTTGTGAACAGAAGCAGAAACAGAGGAGAAGTGCTTTGTGTTTTTAGTTTCGCGAAAGTCTGTTTTTGTTGTGCAGTTGATATGTTATAGGTACACTATACATTGGTAAATATTTGAACCGGGTCAGTTATCCGATACTTTCGCTGTGGTTTATGGTTTCTCGTTTGGGGTCGAGAAATCGATTTGTGGACATTGAAATATGCCTGCCAGCGACCAGAGCACGTGCGGGGTTTCCAGCGCTATCGGCTTTTGTTTGTTTTAGTTTGCACAATTTGTTCCTTTGCACAATCTGACAATGTTGTTCATTTTTTAAAATCTCTTAAATTTTTAAACTTTTTTTTTACTATTTCGTTAATTTGTTGAGTAACAATTAAACGCTAAAAAAATATGACTATCAAATCATCACTGTTCAGCCTGGCAACGTTCGCGTTCGCTTCAGTTGCTGCGTCATAACATCCGCACAATTACGTGATGAGAGAGAACCTGGGCTTTTTTTCGAGTGAATTTTCCAACTTGCGGCTGAAAGCTTCACAACTGCCAGACAGGCCAGCCTGCGAGTGGTCATACCCCGCTCGGGTGTGCAAAATTAAACGACACACACAAAAAAAACGACAATTAAAACAACACAAATGAGCACGAGCAAAAAAATTATAAAGCCCACAACCATACAAAGATTGCTGATTTAAGGTGGGTGAGCTCATCCATCAACTTTGTGGAGGAGCATCATCACAGTAAAGGGATGAGTGTATAAATTACGACAGTTTTAAAACTTAATCTTGAAGCAAAACTTGCATAACAAGCTCACCATATTTTTTTGAAATTTTTTGTTTTTTCTTTTACTTTAAACGAAGTATTATTATCAACTAATTATTATTAATTAACGATTAAGAGCAAACCAGGCAAATACAAAATTTCAATAGAAAATCCAAAATTTACATTATTTTATTCTTTTTTTGTTGAATTAACTTTTCTAACAAAATATTGTTAGACATGAGGTAACAAATACAGGAATTTGAAAACAATCGGAAGATTGCTCGATTATTACTTAAGGTGGTATTAGACTATGGCAAACAAAACAAACAAACTCGTACTTTTTTATGTTTGACAGTTTGCCAATCTCGCAAACTTGATTGCGGCAAACTTGCAAAAAAAGCCAAATGTATGCAGGCTGAAGTATAATTACAATTGTTTGCGAGTTTGACAAACTGTCAAACACGAAAAAGTGCGAGTTTGTTTGTTTGCGGTAGTGTAATGGCTCCTTGACGTTTCTTCAAACAAATGCAGGCAAACTGACAACCTATTAAAAAGTTTATTTGATTGCGAGTTTGTTTTTCTTTGTCGTAGTCTAATACGTCCTTAAAAATTCAAATTTGGTAGAATTTATTTCAAAAATGGTTCACGTGTACAAAATTTCTGGAGTTTTTGATTGCCAATTAAATTATATATTTAATCCGCCTACATTGTTGATGCCTTTCTCACTCCTGACAAAAATGGGTTACAAAAATATTCGGAACAAACACACAAGATGAGTACCAAACCAACTTGGTCCAACTAAGATCCGTCCTCAAATCGTATGTCAATTTCACCTAAGTGGTGATAACTTGAGTCAGGGTTGCGAGATCTTTTAAATTTTAGACTTCCATTTCGATTACCTAACCAACAATAGCTGGATAATGAATCCGGACATATTGTCCATACAAATAGGCTTAAAAAAGTTTATAAATATCACTTAACTCATCATTACATGATACAGGGTTGCCAGAAATGCCAGCTTTTGGACTCGTTTGGAAGGTCGTTTGCGATTGTCCACGCTCCATACAAAAAAGATTTTTATTGTATGAAAATTGTCCACGATGGGGGGGGGGGGGGGGAATTTGAGATCTCCAAAAAAGTGTCCACGTGGTTTAAGGATGGTCCCTTTAAGAACAGGACTACCTTACCTTAGTAAGGAACTAAAATCGGGTTCAGGATCAAAAATTAAAATACTTGAAGTATGTTTCAGAAAAGGCAAAAAAGCATTTAGAAATTAGGAAACTTAACGGTGCACATCAACCACAGCTTTTGCAACCAGATATAATTTTTTATTCATCCCCTAAGCTACTTTTTCAAAACAGACAACATTTTTTTTTAATTTTTAAAATCTAATTATTTCAGATCGGGTTCGTAAGTTCAACAATTTCGGAATAAGAAGACAACAACTTCCTTGGTTGCCGTGTACCCTTAAAAAATAAAACTTGCTTTAAACTTAAAATGATTTAATTTTTCGTGGATTTTTTTCTTAACTCTTCGAACAAAATATTTTCAGACGTAGGAAAATATGTGTATTTTAGAAAAAAAAAAACAAAAATTGGTAACCTGGCGTTAAAATTAATTTTAGGTGAATTTATCTGAGAAATTGTTAACGTTTCCCAAATTACAGAACAATTCGATTTCAATTTCAATTAACATGTTGAAATTAGGTAAAAAAAAATTGACCTTGTTATAAATGATTTTCAAAAAACATGAACTATTGAAATTATTGAAAAGCATAACTCCATGGTAAAAAAAGTAATTTCTAACATATTTTTGAAATGGATTGTCGATAGAGTATTGAGCTTATGGTTAAAAAAAAGGCAAATTTGTTTATTAGAAATGTCGTCCCGTTTCCATTTTATTTTGTTTGACATTCGATTATCTAACAAACTGATTCAATTGTTTTCCAAGTCGTCTACTTTAATTTTAAGTGCCAGCTTCAACGAGCTTATACTTACAACAATCTACAATGCTGTAAAGTGCCAGAAACAGAAGTGTGTCCAGCTGTGCAGCTTTAATTGCATAATTTCCTCTATCTGCACTACACTCACCAGTGCAGTGAGCATTCGGCAGAAGCAGTTGTAGTGTGCTGGTCATACACCAACTCTGTGTGATGGTACAGCTATTTGCCACGGTTTATTTTCCTTTTTCGCCCATTTTCCCACATCGAAATTTTTCAGTTTTCAGCCGGCGAAGAAACGTGCAAAAATTGGATCACGCAGCAGCTAAAGCAGGCGATATCAATTTCGGAGGGGGTGAGCACTTGATTTTGGAGGTCAAATTTTGGCAATGCTGCCCAACTTCATGAGATGGCAAAAAAAGTTAGTTTGAGAGAGCGGTTTCGCGAAGGTTAGAGTGTTTCCCGTCCAAAGTGGCGAACGTTCCATGAACCTAAGTTGGATTGAGTTTAAATTTTCGAAGCAGATAGATATTATTTATTTTGTCTCAATATTTATACTTCAAAAAGTATTTGGCATCACTGATTGCCAATCAAGAACTGTCATCTACACGTTTGAGCAAGGTGAACGAAAACTCAGCAAATGTAACCCACATTTGAGATTTGAAACATGATTTTTTACGATGGACTTAAAAGCAACAAAGATCAATCTGAGGTACAGTGTTAATTGCAATGCAAAGATCGGCAAAGACGAATGTTCACTAGCTTTGGAATGACTTCAGACTGTAGGAAAATGGCGTCTGTACAAGAGTGCTATAAATGTCTAGAATGGTAGACCCATCGTAAACGACTTTTGAGCGAACTTTTATGCCGAGCGTTTGCGAAAAGACGGAAGTCTTCTTCTTTCTATGGATTTTAGACAAAGCAAAAAGCCAATTACAGTTGGTCCTCCAAAATTTGAAGTGTCTCAAAGAAGCTTAAATTTGGAACAAGAACTACCAGTAAGCACAGTCTACACGCACATTCAATTCTGAGTAAAATCTACCCAAATTTTACATTTGCTCAAACTACTCATTTCTGAGTAGGTTCGGTTTTGACAAGATGTGAGCGACCCCTCGTTTGACAGTTTGTGAACACAAAACAAAAGCAAAATGATGACATTTCATTCAAAATTCCGTTCAAAATGGCCCAAATCACCCCAAACAAAGGTAACGTCAGTTGTCTGTGCCTTATTGCTCGGTCGCGTCATTGTTGTCGTGAGTTTCAATTACCCTGGGCAATTGCGGAAAGGCAAACCAAACCACAACGAGAGCGCGAGAAAAAAAAGCTTGTTTGCCCACACAAGCCCGGTTCGTCGAAGAGTCAAAGCGTCAGGAGTAGATTACCACGGACCGTTACTACTGACTTCGTATGACTCAACGCTCCTGTATGTCAGCGGGCTCAACCATAGAGCGATAGTTGAGACTTGGCAACACTGGTTCAATATGACAGATGTCAAAAGTGTCATTGTTTTAGCTAGAATCGTCCTAACGGGAAATTTAATCTTGAATGTTAGTCTATGATTCCCAGCTGAGCCTTGGACCAGTCGTAGTAGGCTGCCAACTGTGCTAAGCGAGTAGTGGTTACAGTTTTAATGGATTCTTTAACCTCCAAGTCGCGCGCTCGAGGATCCTATGCAAGAGTGGCCACAGCTTTCCAACTCCGACTGCACATAAACATACACACAACGACATACATAGACAGCGGCACTAGACCAAGCCAAAGCCTACTAATGTGTCACGGCTGGGCGGTTTCTGCCATGTAAGTACCGTGAACTGACTGACTGACAGCGCGCCAACATCAACAACAACATCAAAACAAAGCAGGCACTTGTGTTCAGAACAACTCCATCGAAGAGCGAGATTATCTGCTCAAAATTGGCAATCTTTTTGGTTCAAGCAAGCTTTGACGGCGCAACTGACAGTTGGCACTGTCAAACGGGGGATGATCCGGAAAATCTTGCCATTTTTTCACTGTGCTCAAGAAAATCGAATTTTCCGGCACATGCTCGCCATAACTGCGGCGGCGGCAAAGCCTACTATGTGGCACACATTCCACTCTATGTGTGATACCACGGTGGTGGTGATGATAACTAACAGTGGCGAATCCGACACAGAGCCTACTATTTATAGAGCGGGAACGTTTTTTTTCGTGGTTTTTCCTTCATTCATTCCTTACACAGGGAGAAAAAAACAATGAGTTCCATGAAGGGTTACTGTTTTTTTCCTTCTTGCATGGCTTTTTATCCAGACAATGAATTGGCAGCGCTTGTGGGGGCTTAGAACTTGGCGAATCGTGCTCGGTAAATCGGGATAATTACGGAAAATTGCTACCATTGCGTCACGAAAGCAAAATGTGAAGCATAGAATGATATTCAAGATAGACTTCGGGTTTTCAACAACTGATCTTGAATACTATTCTATGCAAAAAAAAAATCATAAAGCAAAGTGTGGATCATGTGCTCGAAAGGCAACCAATTCATTCTTTATTCATAATTTCGCAAACGGTCAGAGGTCAGAGGATTTTGACAGCTTCTCCGCTTCGTTCTGTTTTGATTGAAAAGACAGTGCTGCCAGCATGTGAAGCCATAAAGTTAGCAAAGCGCAGGGCCTCGCCTCGAAACGTCATACAGGAACAAAAGCGGCGAACCGAAGATTCGCGTGACGTTTTGGAATTTTGACAGTTTGGAACGCATGAATTACCCCATTATCGGTTTCCCGCACGGGTGAAATGGAAATTGTTGCACAAGGCTGAAGTTGGAAATTTTGCAACTTATTTCAATTTATGCTAAATTTCAAAAATTAAACAGCAATCTAAAGCAAACCATTTTGGAAACTAAAGATAAACTAAAGACACGATAATTTGTTGCGTAATCTTGCTTAGAACCGCGATGAAAGCGGTTTAAATTAAAAAAAAAATCATATATTTTTTCTTTTCTAAAATTTAACGAAATTTTGTTCATTATGTATGACTTCAAAATTAGTACACAACGGTTATAGAAAATTTCACAAAAAAGATTTTTTTTTGGTTCGTCCACAAACAATCTCGTGTTGGTAAACAAACGACGCCATATTGCAAATGTTGTTCGGTAGCTTATATCAGGCCATCGCCGGGGCCCTGGCAAAGCGTGACTCAACTTCTTAAACTTTTCCGCCGAGGAAAAAAAACTCATTTCACTGATAAGACATTCTCGACTTGAGGAAGTCATCGCTGAATGTGAGTAAACAAAGACGATTCCTGCTTGAGAGCCGCGTCTGTTCGGGGAGGATTTCATGTCGAGAAGGACCCACTTTCGTGCAGGGCCTGCAAATTGCTTTGTCTGCTGGTGCAGTGCAGCAGCGCTTGTCACGGTTGCGAAATCAGTCCAACAGCTGGGGGTTATCAGTGACACCTAGAGCGTCCAATTTCCCGGGAATTTGTTTTTTTATAATTTAATATTTTAGTATTTTGTATTTTAGTATTTTAGTGTTCTAGTATTTTAGTGTTTTAGTAGTTTAGTATTTTAGAATGTTAGTAGTTTAGTTTTTTTGTATTTCAGCATATTTGTTTTTTTTTTTAATATTTTTGTAGTTTAGTTTTTTATATATATATTTTTTTGTATTATTATAATGAATGAAATAGTACAGTCAATCAAGCAGCTTTTGCTAAATTTTGCTCTCAAAACAGAGTTGCATAATATTCCCAGAAAAAAAGCCTAAAAATAAGCTAGCTCTCTACACTCACCTCTGGTTGAAGGGACGCACCCGAACCGCAACCTTGAGCGAAGCCATCTCTTCTGCGTGCGTGTGTGCTTTTTCCTCTCAATGGTACACAGCCTCCTTCGATGGAATGTCGCCAAAGGCTTGCTAAGTGTGCTCTAGTTATCCAGTTATCTAGTTGGCCGCCACCAGCTCCAAATCTAGCCCGTCCTAGGTCAATCGCAGTCAGGTCCCATCGCATCGAAGCATGCTGCGATTTCTCCTTTTTTAAGGTTTGAACTTTTTTATTTCGTTGTTTTCGAGATTCAACCTCCTACTTCGATTGCACTTCTTTACTACGTAGACGTCGTTGTATTTAGCACAAGTAACAGCAATTAGCATTTATTTTTGCACTCTTCCTTGCACCTCGGCATTCGCTCTCTTTCTCCAAAGATGCACACACAATTACTATTATTTTTGCACACTTTTACTGAACTGCACAAACGCACACGCACGCTTTGCATTGGTGGTGGAGGTACGGTATTTTCTTCAGCCTCTATTTTCGTCACTTTTGCTTATTGTCGAATGACAGCTGGTTGGTGAGACACGACGATTGCACACCGATTTCACTCCATATCGAACCAATTCACTCACACTCACGGTCGCGCACACACACAGACACGCAGAGAAGGTGGGATTTCCCTTTACGCTTCTTTTTATCGTGCAAAATAGCAAATTCCAGAACTTTTGACTCCTCGTTTTCACTGCCAATCAAGTAGGCGTCGCGCTCCTCAAAGTCGTCGAACGTGCGGGTTAATCAAAACAAACACTGACGGGCACCCCACCGCACACGTACTAGATCAGAACAAAACAATCACACAGCCCTCTTCTAATAAAAAAAGGTTGCTTCTTTGTATGGAAGATAATAAACTCGGCAACACAAGCACGAAGCGAGAGTGCACTGAAATCCTTCACACTGCGCCTTCTTCTGCCTTGACAGTACTGAGTGGTGCTATTTGTTGTTGTTGTTGCACGAACCCCCCAGGCGTAAATCGAAAAACACGACCGTACCGTACGAATTCTCGGCGTAAAATGAGCGGAGAGAGAAGCGTTAGTCGCGTGTTTGAACAAGGGGAGGGAGGTGCCGGTGGGTGGAATGCACTAAAAGGGAGGGAGGGTTTTGAGAACGGCGCTGGCAGCTGTCAGACGTGAAATGTTGACGGGTTTGATTCAGGCGAGAGAAATGTTTCAGGGAAATGTTTCACGTTAACCTTCGATTAGATTGAGTAATAAAACGACTTTCTTTGGTTTTTGTGGTTTTTGTTTTGAAAAAATAATGAAAAAAGACAAAAAATTTTCAAGCGTGACTTTATTTATTATCACGTACTATCAATTGTAAAGTATTGGTGACACTTCCCCAGGCACCACTCGTAGCCCAGGAAGGTGGCCGAGTTGACCGGTGCCGCTCGGGCTATGACCATGCTGCTGCCCCGGAACAGTGACCGCCAGCCGTGCCGCTGTAAACAAAAGAATTTTAAAGCAAATAAAAGCATTCAAAGTAAATTTTGTGTGAGTTTTCTGATCTTAGATAAGTTAAAGCTTGTTATATTGTATCTTCGTGGTTAAGCGGTATACGCACTTCGGAAGGAACCGGTCAAGAAAAAATTGAAATGGGCAGCAGTGGCAGCGAAAGCAAGCCAGAGAGGGTGAAGAAAAGCCCCAAGAAATCATTCCCTCCCCTTTGTACTGCTGTTTGTAAAGCTGTTTCTTGACCCCTTTCCTTCCGATCTGCATACCAGCCTTTAACATGAAAATAAATAAAAAAACTAACCTCCACCAACCCCCGGAAGCAGTGCATCATGCTCTTGTGCACCGTGGGATCCGTTTCTGTCTGCATGACCGTCTTGACCACGTCGAAGGGGACAATAAACAGCCACGAAATCACTCCCGCCGTCGCTCCGGCCGTCGCAATCACCGACGCTTCGTAAGTGCTGCCGACGCCGCTGGCACCGGCCTGCCGGTCCAGCTTCATCCGGTGCAACCGGTCCTCGATCCCGAGCATGTACTCGTACACGAGCATGTAAACGCCGTACGGCAGCACGTCCCGCCACATCATGGGCGTTATTCCGCGATACAGGCCCCAGATGCCCTCCTGGAAGATTATTTCCCGCAGGCAGTGCCACGGATGACCGACGACTGGAACGCGAATTGGTTTGAGGTCAGTTGTTGGGGCAATTTCGAGCAAGTCATGCAAAGTTCTTACACTGCAACGTTTGTATCCTCACTTTGACCACCTCGACGGGACAGCCGAGCATGACCTGTGTCGCACCGGCCACCGATCCGGCAATCATGACGTGCATTCGCCACTCTCGCTCACGCAAACTCTTCGTTTTACACCTAAAACAGTAAGAAATTTGAATTGATACGGATTTCAACAAGATGTTGCAGCAACAAAAATCACCAATGAAACAAATTTCAGCGTGATGCAACGATGGGCACGAATGTTGCGCGACCAATTTGAACGCGTGTGAAACAAACAACATCAATATTGACTTACGATTCCTGAAGGGTTCTCATGTGCTGGCCATAGACGGCAAAGACAACGGAATTGAGGGCACCGTTGGTTAGGAGTGGAAAGAACATGCCCCGATAGAAGCCTTTTAGCTGAAATTGAACAAGCGAAACATGTTGCGTGACATTCGAACTTGTCACTTCAACATTATTTTAGTACACCCAAACGAGGTATTCAGAGCAATATGTGTCACACTGTAACACTGTTAATAATTAACACTAGAAAATTCATTGTCTACTAGCAAAATGTTGCAACGCAATGCAACAAGCACCACACGACATTTTTCGCGTCACACTTCTCGTTTGGGTGTACCGACTATTTATCACCTAAATGCACTTCTAATAATAGCGCATCCCGTGCTAATTTAAGGCGTGTAAAAACAGCTGACAGGTTGATCCGCTGTCTCGTCTGGCTCCGAGTGGCGCTTCAGACAGTCGCGGCGTCACGCACTTACCCCGTTGTGACGCGTGATGATGTTGTACATCGATGTACTGATTCGGTTGTTCGAGAACTGCTGCCAAGTTTTGATCGTGTCTAGTGGATGTCCTAGCAGCACACCACAGCCACCTGTTTAAGACACGCAATTTTTAAAAACAAATGTCGATCTTAGTTGTTAAGGCGCCTACCTCCGAAGCAGCCGGAAATGAAGTCACAAGTTATTAGCTTCATGACGGTGGGGATCACCCGAAGGTGTCGCACGGGTTTTTTGCGATCCGCTCACCAGGAAGATCACCGAAGAACTGGCGCGAGAATCGGATACAGTCGCGGGAAGAGCGGATTCAGTGACGTTTTGCGAAACGCTTTTTGGCAAGGCGCCAGCGTCGCCTCGTGGTCGCGGTTGTTTATCTTGTGTGGGTGCTGCATGTTTTGCAGATTAAATCGTGAACCAAGATCAAGTGCAGAAGTAACGTGTTGTGTAGAGCGGTTGGTTAGTTTGTTTACAGAACGACGGTCAACAAATCGTGGATTTGTTGCCAGATTGAACTAAAGCCAGCCCAAATTGATTTTTATACAATTTAACTTATTATTTCATAATATAGAAATTGAATAATGTAATAATTTAAATTTAATAATTTAATAATTTAATAATTTAATAATTTAATAATTTAATAATTTAATAATTTAATAATTTGATAATTTAATAATTTAATAATTTAAATTTAATAATTTAATAATTTAATAATTTAATAATTTAATAATTTAATAATTTAATAATTTAATAATTTAATAATTTAATAATTTAATAATTTAATAATTTAATAATTTAATAATTTAATAATTTAATAATTTAATAATTTAATAATTTTATAATTTTATAATTTAATAATTTAATAATTTAATAATTTAATAATTTAATAATTTAATAATTTAATAATTTAATAATTTAATAATTTAATAATTTAATAATTTAATAATTTAATAATTTAATAATTTAATAATTTAATAATTTAATAATTTAATAATTTAATAATTTAATAATTTAATAATTTAATAATTTAATAATTTAATAATTTAATAATTTAATAATTTAAAAATTTAAAAATTTAATAATTTAATAATTTAATAATTTAATAATTTAATAATTTAATAATTTAATAATTTAATAATTTAATAATTTATTAATTTAATAATTTAATAATTTAATAATTTAATAATTTAATAATTTAATAATTTAATAATTTAATAATTTAATAATTTAATAATTTAATAATTTAATAATTTAATAATTTAATAATTTAATAATTTAATAATTTAATAATTTAATAATTTAATAATTTAATAATTTAATAATTTAATAATTCAATAATTTAATAATTTAATAATTTAATAATTTAATAATTTAATAATTTAATAATTTAATAATTTAATAATTTAATAATTTAATAATTTAATAATTTAATAATTTAATAATTTAATAATTTAATAATTTAATAATTTAATAATTTAATAATTCTTGACTTTTTTTTGATAAGGTCCTATAAACAAATGTAAACATTGAGTGTATCCCTTTCACACCTTATGTCAAAGTCGATCGGAGTAAGCGGGATACACTCAATGTTTACATTTGTTTATAGGACCTTATCAAAAAAAAGTCAAGAATTTAATAATTTAATAATTTAATAATTTAATAATCTAATAATTTAATAATTTAATTATTTGATAATTTCATGATTTTGTTATAAAACGAATTTCAAAATAAATGTATAAATCATTTTTAATTTTTGTGCTCAAACGTTGAGAAAAATATGCTCTATGGTGTGCGGTAAAATCATCTAAACTTATTCTTAGGGCCCATTTATCTGTTGATCAAAGTTTCAACTAATCTGTTCAATCAGACAACAAATCCCATTATTGTTTACCGTCGCACTGTAAACAAACAAACAAGCCCCTGTACAACCCACACAAAATACAAAACAACGACGACGACTACGAGTAGACGCTGGCAAAATTGGTTCCCTGCCAAATCTACCACTTGTTTGAAATGACGCCATCAATCTCCGATCATCCCGAGATGCATCCGAATCTCGTTCGTTCTTTCAAACGCCCCAGTTCTTCTGAGATCTTCCTGGTGAGCGGATCGCAATACCCCCGCGCGACACCTTCGGGCGATCCCAACCGCCATGCAATTGATAACGTGTGACTTCATTTCCGGCTGCTTCGGAGGTAGGCGCCTTACGGTCTAAAGTCGTTACGACGATCATAATGTAGTTGCGCAAACCTCCAACAGGTGGCTGCGGCGTACTGCTCGGACATCCGCTGGATACGATCAAAACTTGGCAGCAGTTCTCCAACCTTCGCATCCGAACCTCCATGTACAAGATTGTTACGTGTCACATCGGGGTAAGTGCGTGCGGGACGCCGCGACGCGACGTCACGTGATTTTAAAATTCCAAATTGTCCACACGAGCCCAGGAAGGCACCAAACAAGCCCAACGGATTAACCTGTCAGCTGTTTTTACGCCACGGAAGCTGCCTTTAATTAGCGCGGGATGCGCTATTATTAGAAGTGCCACCAGGCGATAAAAAGTCAACACACTGAAACCCCGATGGTTTGAGAATGCTTGTTGTCAAACGAGGGGGGTTCATTTTTAGTTTGACACTTTTTTAACACAGGGCTTACACACACCACTAAAAAGTTTCAAACGACGACAAAGTGTCAAACCACCGGGCGCCAAGTGTATACACTCGAACGAGAAGTGTGACGCAAATAATGTCACATGGCGCTTGTTGCGTCGCGGAGCAACGTTTTGAAAGGCAACCGTGTTTTTGTAACAGTGTCGTCTAGTGACAAAAATAGTTCGGAACTGCTCGTTTTTGTGTACAAAGTTGTCAAATGTCGCGCAACATGTTTCGCTTGTATCATTTCAGATCAGAGGCTTCTACCGAGGGATGTTCTTTCCACTTATAACAAGCGGTGCCCTCAATTCCGTCGTCTTCGCCGTCTATGGTCAGCACTTGAGAAACCTGCAAGGATTGTAAGTCAATGCTGGGTGTTTGTTTCACATGCGTTCAAATTGGTCGCGCAACATCCGTTCTCATCGTTTCGTCACGTCACGCCGAAAATGTGTTTCATTGGTGATTTTTTGTTGCAGCTACAATCCTATTAGAATCCGAATCAATTCGAATCCTTCTCTGTTTCAGGTGCAAATCGAGGAGCATGCGTGAGCGGGAGTGGCGAGCGCACGTCATGTTTGCCGGATCGGTGGCCGGTGCGACACAGGTCATGTTTGGCTGCCCCGTCGAGATAGTCAAAGTGAGGCTACAAACGTTGCAGTGTAAGAACTTTGCGTGACTTGCTCGAAATTCCCAATTCTAACCTAATCGCCTAACCTTCTTCCAGACGTCGGTCATCCGTGGCTCTGCCTGCGGGACATTATCGTCCGCGAGGGCATCTGGGGCTTGTACCGTGGAATAACCCCCATGATGTGGCGGGACGTGCTCCCGTACGGCGTTTACATGCTCGTGTACGAGTACATGATTGCGATTGAGAAACGGTTGCACCATATACGGCAGGACCAGAAGGCCGGTACCATCGGGAGCCCGTACGAGGCATCGTTGGTTGCGACGGCCGGAGCGATGGCGGGGGTGGTCTCGTGGATGTTTATTGTCCCCTTTGATGTGGTCAAGACGGTCATGCAGTCGGAAACGGATCCCACGGTGCACAAGAGCATGATGCACTGCTTTCGGATGTTGGTGCGGGTAAGTTCGTTTCCGGTAATTTGCTGGGGAGCAAGTCTCCACGAAATCGACTGATTTCAGTAAATTTATATTTTTATATTTTTGATTTGAACATAACTTTGTGGAGGACTTTCCTATAATCAAAAAGCGATTTTACCTACAATGTTGGCTTTTGATAATACAAAAATGTTTAGTAAATATTCGATAATCTAACTGGGTTCTAAAATGACGCTTAGATTTTTGATATTATTGTTCACAGCGATAAAGCTTATTTTTCTGAGTACAATGACCCTTTGTACGACCACAAAGAGTTTAAAATGGATTTTTAAATCAAGTTTGAAAAATTAACCTCGCGGTCCTTCTTGACAGAAAAGCTCCTACTTGACAGCTCGTTCCAAGGGGACCATAGTTGATCCATCGAAAAAATGTTGTCTTGTCAATTTTTTTTTTTTGCATTAAAATGAAAAAAAGTGATCCGAAATGGTTTTTAATCGTGTTTTTTACCGTTGTACATGAAAAATTGGGATAGGGCTTTAGTACCCAATTATTGAAACCTAAGGATATATTTGTTTACTTAAAAAAAAACTTCGAAATAATAATTGTAATAGAAGTATAACCAACTAAAAACAATCTAAATGCATTTTTCTGCATTGATAATCATGTTTAGTATGTTTGAGCTCGTTTAAACATATTTTGGCGCAAAATCCCCCTCATAAGGCCCAATACAAAAACGTAAAATCTTGAAATACTGAAAATTTAAAGGACGGGTTTTGTTTTTTGCTAAGAATGAAGTAAAACAGATGGAAAAGTCATTAAAATAATCATTAAATTTTCTGCCAAAAATTAGAAATCAAAAATTGTAAAATTGTTAAAAATAAGAAACCAAAAGATTTTAAAACCTAAAAATAAAAAAAATACATGGAATTTTTCTCAAAGTTTAAAAAAATCATAAACTCACCAAATTTTGAAATGCTTAAAATTAAAAGAACTGATTTTGTTTTTTTTTTCTCTGAATGAAGTAAAAAAGATGGAAAAAGCATGCCAATAATCATTTAATTTTCTGACAAAAATTAAAAAATCTAAAATTAAACAGGAATATCGGTTTTGTTTTTTGTTTAGAATGAAGTAAAACAGATGGAAACGCCATAAAAATAATCATTCAATTTCCCGTCATATAAAATCGAAACCTAAAGAACAAAAAAAATTAATAATTTCAGACTTAAACAAAATCAATAGTGAAATAAATAAATACAGCAATTCCATTTAAAAAGAGCCTAACCCGAAAAAAAAGTTCTCCGATCGGGCTCAAAAAATTTTTTTAGGGTTCCTTGGCCAAAATAATTAGATAATTTTCGTCATTTTTCGCAAAAACTACTTTTTTCAAAAAATCATATCTCCGCGTTATTTCATCCGATTTTAGCTGTCTTAGACGCAAAAGAAAGGTGATAAGACCAAAAGTACCAAAAGTTGCGTATTTTAATTACAAAAATGTTGGTACCCAAAAATGTATAGGTCATCGCTGAAATATTTAAGTTGTCGCAGTTTTAGTGAAAAAAGTTGTTTTTTTTTTGGCGATTTCGTCATTTTTCTGTTTTTGCGCGTGGCGCGTTGGAAAACTTAGTTTTTATTTTCAAAAAATCATACCTCGGAAACGTACGGTTCGAAATTGCCAATTTTTTATATGTTATGTGAAATTTTCCGAGGAATCCGATAAAAATATTTTCAGACATAGGCTCTTTGGTCCAGACACGGTCAAAACGCCATTTTAAGTTTTCATACGACTTTTTCAAATTTTAAGCTAGATTTTTGAAACTTCTTACTATTTTTCTCAAATAGCCAAACTAATCACCTTTCTTTTGCGTCTAAGACAGCTAAAATCGGATGAAATGACGCAGAGATATGATTTTTTAAAAAAAGTGGTCTTTGCGAAAAATGACGAAAATTGCCATTTTTTGAACCACCCTAGCACGATGTAGGTCACTCTAATGGCTAAACAAAAAAATACGGGTCTAATTATTTTGGCCAAAGAACCTCCAGAAAAATTTTGAGCCCGATCGGAGAACTTTTTTTTTCGGTTAAGGCTCTTTTCAAATGGAATTGCTGAATATGAAAATTTAAAAAAAAATGTAAAAGTTAAAAAAAATGTCAATAATTTAGGGATTTAACAAATTTCAAAACGGTTCGTAAAAATTTCAGTCGGATTTTTACTTATAGTATGACTCCAAAAATGATCAGAAGTTATTCAAATTTATTTTATTTAAGATGGCGGCATACATTTTTGGGAATTTTGGGTCGCTGCAAATATTTTTCAATGTTTATATCAAATGTCAAATGTTACTCAGACGAAATATTTTTTTTTTATTTTGAAACCATGAAAAAATATTAATTATAAAAACTGCAAGATATAAAAAAAACATGTTAATAGAATTTCCCTCTCGAAAAATTTCGCTTAAGATGAGATGTACTTGATGAAACTTAATAATACCAACGCTAGTTTTATTTAAAGTTTTTTTTTTCATCTTTTCAAAAATCAGGGCAAGAAAAAATTACTTGAAATTTGTTTTTTTTTTCATTGAAATAACTTGTACGATTGTCTATTGTTACCTATTTTTGACACATTTTTTATTTAACGGCTTAACATTTTTCTTTTTCATTTTGGGAACACAAATCGGAAAACACGTAAAATATTTGTTTTTTAAAGAATGATTTTGACAAAGCGTTTGATACGGTATGTCCATGCATCCTTCCTCCCCTTTAAATTCTGTGAAATGTGATCCGTTCTCAGAATCTTCTCTACGGTAAACACAACGCAGTAGGGCTGGCCGCTTTATTTTTTGTAACTCATTTTCGAGTGATCTCTGATGTATCACAATTTTTAATAATGACGAGAAAGGTACTTGGAGCGTAATCGAATCACAAGACATTCCAGCATTTTTTTTATCTGACTGGCTGCGTTTGTGTTAGATTAGAGATAAGATTAGATTTAAAAGAATAGTATTGATTTTTTTTTTAAATAAGCTTTTTTTCATTTCCTTAATTCTCAACAGCGGTACGGCTGGCGGTCACTGTTCCGGGGCAGCATCATGATCATCGCTCGAGCGGCACCGGTAAACTCGGCCACCTTCCTGGGCTACGAGTGGTGCCTGGGCAAGTGTCACCAGTACTTTACAATTGATAGAACGTAAAATAAATATTGTTATGCTTAAAAAAGAAAAGGACTTTCGAATTGTTTTAGAACAGTCAGAATCTGAGCGCTCGTGTTATTTTTCTCATTTGTTTCATATAATTTTATTCCTTATATAGTTTTTTTGTTTTTAATAATTATATATAATATTATTTCATTACTTTTTAAACACTTTAGTTTTACTAACATTTTACTTTTCATTATTATTTTGTTTTTTTTTTAGTATTTTCTCATTCTGATTTTTTTCTTCTGGTTTTCTTTCAAGTGTTTACTATAATTCACCTCTGTTCGCACGGTTGTTTCTTCTGCGTTTGTTCTCCTCTCTTTTTTCTTTGTTTCTCTGTGTGTGTATTTTTGTTTTCCTCTTGTCGTCTTGTTTTCATTTCTTTCATTCCGCCTTTCTACGTGTTTGTTTGTTTTGTTTCTTTTTTTCTTGTTCTCTCTGTCTCTGTGAGTGTGTGGTTTCTCTCAGCTTTCTTTAATTACATAATACAAAAGAATAATAATTTATTATTTACTTGCTTGCTTGCTTGCGTGTGTGTGTGTGTTTGCTGCTTTCATTCCATTCTTCTCTCATCATTTCCTGCCACAAACTTTTTTTTCTCATATTTACCGCGAAAAAGAACGCCTTCCCTCTTCTCTCTCTTGCTCTCTCGCTCTCTTTCAATAAACCACCTCGTTTGCTCGTGTCTGAATTGTTTCTGCTGGTTACTACTACAACTACACTAACACCCTTGCGCGCGCTTTCGCATCCCATCGCTCTGTCTTGCCTCTCTTTCTGTGTACCGAAGTCTGATCAAGTGACGTCACGACTCGCGCGCTCTCTTGTTCGCTCTCTCTCTTTCTCACACAAGCGTTTTTCGCCTCCTTCGCTTGCGTGTGTGTGTGTAAAGGAACCGTTTTCTTTTCTTTATTTTCTTGATATTTGTTTGGCGAACGAAAGCAGTCGAGTTAATGTTTTTATTCAAATTAAATTCAGGAGGATGGGTGATGAAATTAGGGGAAAGTAACAGGTTTCTCGTCGGTTGATTTCTTTTGAGCAATTCTAAACGTGCCTTCTCTCTCTTTCAGTTTAGCGTGTAGTGATCTGATTGCACTTTAAGTAATTCTCAACAGTTCAGTTTTTCTTTCTCTTTTCAGGGACGGGAGTTTTCTTCTCTTTCTTTTTTATTCAGTTTTTCAAAAGTAGAATTTGGGTAGCAAAGACTTTTTTTATTCTGTTTTTCCCTAAATTTTGGTATACAAGAAATAAGCAAAAAATGTGAAACTGGCGCACGTTCTATGAGTTTGTTCCGCTCTCTTTCTCTTTCTTAGACGCGCGCTGTATGTGTATGTGTGTAAGAGAGTGCAGATGTATGTATGTGACTGACTGACTGTTCGCATTCTTTTTACATTCAATGTGAGGCTTGCTGCAGTATTTACTTTACTTCGACTAGTGTGAGTGTGGGTTGTGTATGTGTGTGAGTAGAACTACGTTTGTATGTATGCATGTTTGTGAGTGTGTGTGTGTTTGTGTGGGTGATTTTTTTAATTCGCGCCTTTTTGTTTTGTTTTGAATCAGCCTAATTTTTTTTTGTTTTTGCGGTCTCCATTTTGCTAGATTTGTTTCCACTTTTTCTGTATTTTTTTTTCTTTCTCTTTTAGTGTTTAAGTAGGCTAATCCCGGATTACTAATTTCAGGATTCTCGTTTTTTTTTCTCTAGATAGTTTTGAAGCACAGTTCTTTTTTTATTGTTTAGCAATAGTTACGGCTGCCTATTCTGTTTCTTATTTCCACAGGTGATTTCTTATAGCGTTTTTGTTATTCTTTTTTTTTGTGTATGCTTTCCATCACACTAACACAAAGTGTTTGCATTTTTTGCATTACATTTTGTTGTTGTTTTCTTCTAAGGTTCTTTTGTTTTCGCCTAACACTAAAAAACATCGCGCGCATATTTTCCTGCGTGTAGCAACTAGATTTTCCCGCAAACACTCACATCAAAATGTTCTCTCCCGCGCTCCCGATCTCACACTCTCTCACTCACGAAACCTCGCACATTCTCTCACGCACACTAATTTGATACATTTACAAGTCTAAATATGTGTGTAGATGTGTGGGTGTGTGAGTGTGTCGGTTTGTTTGTTTGCAAGTGATCACTCTCTTCTCACAACGCTCTCTATAGAACAAAGCAGGCGCGCGCGCGTGTGTTTGTGTAAAAAAGGGAAGAAAATAGGGTTTGCTCTCACTTTATTTGTTATCGCTCACTCTCGTCGCACAGGTTGATGTTTGTATGAGTGTGTTTGTGTTTGATTGGGTGGAAACAGCAAAATTTTATTTTCGTTAGCGCTAACGTGTTATTTTTTACAACAAAATAGTGCGATTGTTTTGGAAATATCGAACACTAATTTTTTATTCGCAAGTTTTTACGCACACTACTCTCTCACTCCATTACGCTTGCTCATTCACTCATTTTGTTTTGTTGATTTCCTTAATTTTTTCAGCAATAATAATAATAATGAGAATTGCAATATAACTACAACAAATACAATTTTGTTTTCGAGTAACCAATGGATGTGTGTGGATGCGTGTATTTTTGTATGGGCATATTTCTTTGTTTTGTTTTTTTTTTTTTTCAAATGTCTTGATTTATTTTTTTCCATGTGAATCAAAACTTCAAAAATATTCAAAATAAAAAAAAATATTCAAATGTGTTGCTATGAAATGTCATCTAGAATGCAAAATCTAACAAAAAATTATTTTGAAAAATCTCTTCATTTTTGATTGTGTTAATAATTTAAAGAATGCAAACACTCACAAAAAGTAAAAACTGGCATAAAACACTAAGTTCTGTTTTTTTTTCAGAAAATACTAAAACTTTCATAACTTGCAATATGGGTATCAAACGACGCTAAATTTTGTAAAGATTTTCACTAAACCAAAGTTTTAGACTAACATACTCTATTATCACAAAATATCGTTATTTTTTTAATAAACAAAATTTTAATAATTTGCCAATCATTAAACATTTCTTTTTAAGTTTAATGTTTAAAATACTCAAGTTTTCACAAAAAATATTCTTAAATTTTGCAAAACGAAGCCAAACCATGTAGAATTTTTTACATTCTTTAGTTTTTGTTTGAAATTCAACGCCTACTACGTGCCGAGAAAATGATCAGCTGAGAACGATCACCTACGCAGTATGTGAACTCATGACGTCACAACGTTCAAGCGTGCGCTGCCAACGCAAACTTTCTCAATCCTCTCCCTCTCTCTCATGTTTTTTTTGTTGGCGTGTTTGTTGAAGGTAGGAGGAATGCATGCGAGTGTGAGTGTCTGCGTGAATTTCACATTCACAAAACAAAAAAAAAATGACAAGCAAGTGAGCGAAACAGAAATGTCTCTGTATTGGTGAGATGAGAGCGCGTGCTGCGGGATTCCCGCATGTTTGATGGTATGTGTGTGAGAGAATAAAAATAAGAACAGAAACAAATCAACGCAGCAGAATTTTCCGATTTTCGCATCCGTTCCGGCCCTAAATTTGAATCCTATTTTTCACGTGTTAGTTAGTATTTTTCGACGCAAAACAAAAAGTTTGAAAACGCGCGCATTCTTTTGCAAGTGTTTTTTTTAATCCATATTTTCTCTGACTTGGTGGTGGTGGTTGTGTTTGTGTAGCAGTTAGGGTGGCGGAGGCGGGTAATATGCTTAAAAATGTTACTCTCCTTGTTTTTTTATTACGTTGACACTTGGGTTTCTCTATTACGGTTTACGGTGTGTTTGTGAGTTTAGTGTGAATGTGTGTTGTGAGAGAAAAGATGGCGCTGGCGTTGGCCACCTCTGGTGGCCGCATTCGGAGTTTTTTGTTTTCTTTTTGTTTGTTGTGAATGTGTAAGTGTTTTGGTGATTTTTTTTTGTTTGTTTGTTAGTGTGAGTAGGTTGGTTTTGCTTTTTCCGTGTAATAAAAGTTTCTTTTTTCTCATTTTTTCTTTGTTTTTCTTTTGTTTGTGTACCATATTTATTTCTTGATAATATAGCAGCAGGTAAGTTGTTTGCTTATTAATTTTATACTTTTTTACTACCCATTCCATTATTCTTCTTTGTTCGCTCTCTTCGCTATAAAAGGATTGTGTTTTCTTTTCTTTTGTTTTTCTTTCTTTTCGTTTTGAGAGAACAATTGAATATTTGCTGTTGTTGTTGTTGTTGTGTGTGTCTGTGTTGTTATCCGCCTTTATTTGTTTAAATTATATAACATTTTTATGTTTGTTTCCTCTCTCGTTTAATCCTTTGTTTACTAAGAGTTTGTGTGTGTGTGAGTGTGAGTGTGTTTGTGTGCAGGAGTAGGGAGTAGTGGGTGGGACAGTGAGAGTGAATGACTTACCCTTCGTTTCTGGCTTCCCGCTCTTTTTCTCCGTGCTCCGACAAACAGTGTTTTCGTTTAAATAAAAAAAAACAACAACTCACACTGTTCAACATCTTTCTCGTCGTCGAAGCCGTCGTCGTCTTCTTCTTCACCACCACAACAAAGACACAATAGAAAACCAAAACGAAGGGTCTCTGATGGAGGGTGAAGTGTTGATGGTTCCGGATTTCAGGGTTGGCGAAGGAATCGGATGGGTTGGGAAAGGGGACAAATTTAAAAGTAATATTATTCAGTACATCACTTGCTTAACGGCGCGGCGGCGGCGGCATTGTTGGTGGCGGCATTGGGGGACGTGGCGGAGGATGTTGCGGAACCGCCGGCCTGCTGCAGGCTAGTTCCGGTCGAGCCGGGTGGTGGCGCCTGGGACGCGGCGGTCAGATTGCTAGCGGATGTAACGGACGACGGCGACGAGGACGACGATGTCGACGTGGCAGATAGCGTCAGGGCGTTGGGATTTAGTTGCGATCCGGCGGCTCCGGCGGCCAGCGATCCTCCGGCGGCTGCTCCGCTGCCGGCACCACCGTCGACTAGGGGCGCGTCCGGCCGGCGGGCACTCTCGAGCTCATGCAGTCGCTTCCACAGCTCTTCCCGTTCCCGCTCTCGTTTCTTTTCTCTGTTTTGGTTTTTTTTTTAGTGTTTGTGTTTTTGTTGGCGAAAGGAGAAAAAAGACAGAAAAAGGGAAATGACAGCAGATTAGCAATGCCTTGTGTTGTATTAAAAGCTGGGTACGCAGCTCGGAAGTAACGCGGTCAAGAAAAGTTGCACATTCTTTTAAAATACCAAAATTAAAAAAAATCTCAGGTTTCTAACATTCAAATATATAAAAATTCTGAAATTCTGAAATTATAATAATCTAAACTCTAGAATCCAGAAATTAAAATTCCTCAAATTCCTTACATTAGTAAAATTATTTAAGTTTCTAAAATTTAATAAAATTCCTAAAGTTTCTAAATTCTTAAAAATCTTAAAAATCTTAAAATTCTTAAAATTTTGAAAATTCCTAAAATTTTTAAAATTCTTAAAATTCTTAAAGTTCTTAAAGTTCTTAAAATTCTTAAAATTCATAAAATTCATAAAATTCTTAAAATTCATAAAATTCTTAAATTCATAAAATTCATAAAATTCATAAAATTCTTAAAACTCTTAAAACTCTAAAAATTCTTAAAATTCTTAAAAATTCTTAAAATTCTTAAAATTCTTAAAATTCTTAAAATTCTTAAAATTCTTAAAATTCTTAAAATTCTTAAAATTCTTAAAATTCTTAAAATTCTTAAAATTCTTAAAATTCTTAAAATTCTTAAAATTCTTAAAACTCTTAAAATTCTTAAAATTATTAAAAATTTAAAAATTCTTAAAATTAAAAAAAATTAAAATTCTTAAAATTATTGAAATTCTTAAAATTCTTAAAATTCTTAAAATTCTTAAAATTCTTAAAATTCTTAAAATTCTTAAAATTCTTAAAATTCTTAAACTTCTTAAAATTCTTAAAATTCTTAAAATTCTTAAAATTCTTAAAATTCTTAAAATTCTTAAAATTCTTAAAATTCTTAAAATTCTTAAAATTCTTAAAATTCTTAAAATTCTTAAAATTCTTAAAATTCTTAAAATTCTTAAAATTCTTAAAATTCTTAAAATTCTTAAAATTCTTAAAATTCTTAAAACTTTTAAAATTCATAAAATTCTTTAAAATCCTAAAATTTCTAAAATTTTTAAAATTCTTAAAATTCTTAAAATTCTTAAAATTCTTAAAATTCTTAAAATTCTTAAAATTCTTAAAATTCTTAAAATTCTTAAAATTTATAAAATTCTTAAAATTCTTAAAATTCTTAAAAATTTTAAATAAGAATTTAAATATTCAAAGAATTCTTTAAAAATTAGAAGTCATATAATTCATAACTATTTTTTTAAATTTTCAATATTTTTTAAACTCTTAAAATTGTCTAAATTTTGAAAATTCTAAACTTTTAAAAAATTTCCAAACATTCTTTCAATTGTTAAAATTCTTCAAATTCTAAACATTCTTTGAATTGTCAATATTCTTATTCAGAAATTATGAAATTCTTTAATTCTTAAATTCTAAAATTCTAAAATTTTCTAATTCTTAAATTTAAAAATTTCAAAATTCAAAAAAATCTAAAATTTTGAAGTTCTTGAATTTTTTTTAATCTATTTTTTTGAAATTCCAACATTTGAAAATGTATGATTTTCAAAAAAACGGTACAGTAAATTTCCGAAATTTTAAAAAATAGCAAAAAGTTTAAAATTCATAAATCCCTAAATTAAGGGTAAATTGTTGAATTACCCATTTTTTTATTTTTTAAATTTAGAAATTCCAAAATTCTCGATTTTGAAAACCAAAATAAAAAAAATAAATAAAAAATTTAAAAAGTCTGAAATTTTCAAATTTCAGCTTATGAATCCCTGTTTTTAACACTAAATTATGGAACTTATTATGAATATTTTTGATGTTTTATTTTTTTGCTTTTTTTATTTTTTGACGAATTTTTGTATGATTTTTCCTTTATTCTGAGCAACAAAAAATCAAAAATCGGGCATTTTTTTAAAATAAATATTAAATTTTAATAGTTTAATTTTCATAGTTTTTTTAAACTTTATAAAAATAAGGTATCTAAAAATCTAAATGTTTATTTCGTTTTTTCCCCGATTTGCAGTCCCAAATTTCAAATTTTTAAAGGTACAATTACGTTTTATAATGTATACTAAAGAGTATTACAGTCGCATTTAAATTTGCAAATCTGATTTATTTGATTTTTTCATTAAAACATAAGGAAAATAAAAGTTTTAAGCTGCGTTCTGCTTAAGAAAAATCGTTTCGTGACCCCTTTCTTGACCGTATCTTTTTACAAAGTTTTGACCTTCCTTCCTCGCTGCGTACCCGCCTTAAAGTAGGACGATTAGCTGGCGAAATGGCGTTTTATTTGTTGTTTTTACGCGGCGATCGCGATCCAACTCACTTCTGCCGTTCCGCCTTGTAGCTCGCGGTCAGCTCGTCAAACAGCTTCGAGTTCATCTCCATGAACGTTTTCAGCACGTTGTAGACGAGGGCGACGATCGTCTGGTTCCAGTGCTCCTTGCTGATCCGGTACAGGGCCGGGAACATGATCGGCATGATGACGGCGTTGTTGTCCTCGATCAGCGACATCGCGTACTCATTGTTCCAGAAGTAGAGTGCCCGCTCGGCGACCTAAAAAAAAAGAACTCGATTAGTGCAAACGCCTTCTTCAACTTGACCAATGCCTCGTACCTGAAAGTGCGGACTCGACACGCACTTGGCGATCTGCCGGAACAGCGGCTCCTGGATCTTGACGAACTGGGGCGGCTCGATCACGTCCAGAATTTCCTCGATCTCCCCCAGGAACATCACCTCCTTCTGGGAGCACGTCTTTGGCCAGAACTTGAGCAGCCCGCGCACGACCGGCTCCGTCAGCGAGGCGTCCTTCTCGAGGAACTGCACGACGCAGTACGCGAGCTGGGCGTGGTACAGCGATAACACCTTGACCTTGTGCAGCGGCAGCAGCACCTTCACCAGGAACTGCTTGTGTTCCGCCTTCAGCGGCAGGGCGAAACCGTTGATTATGCTGGAAAGAGAGAGAGAGAGAAAAGGTTAGTATCTTTCACCGCAAAGCAGCACAAACTTCCGAATCGAAGCTAAAACTCAATCATCCAGCTATTATTCCTCTCCCACGACGTCAAGCCGCACTAAAACAACGATCCAATTATTCCATCAAACTATCACCTGGTCATTTTCACTCAGTTGCCCGTGGGGGCTAAAATCTAGTCCAGGTCCGGTCGTCAGTCAGTCGGTCAGTCTAGCCGGAGCCAGCCAGCAGCTTGTCACCAATAATGATAAATGGCAACATATTTAGCATATAAATGAATTTCCCGCTCCATCCTTCCCTCTTTTATGAGTGAGAGGGTGGGAGGCTGGACAAACACAACACATCACGACTGCTCTTCACACACTGGAAGTGGACCAAGGTTCCGAACCAGTGACGAAGTTATGCAAGAGCTGAAGTGGCTGTTATTGTTTGGGATATCTCCCCACTGGGGAATCCCCGGGAAGCAAATCAGAACCAATGACACGACAAGAACTAATTAAAATCTCGTTCCCTTATTTGAACTTCCGGAAGTTGAAGAATCGATTGGAGAGCACAAGAACACCATCAATCTTGACGAGCGTGAGTGCTGAGCTCACATCATCACACCCGCGCTGTAATAACCGTTGAGATGACCCTTTATCGATTTACTGCAGATTTTGTGTTCCAAGAACGCGAGGAGATTGGAGTCGTAAATCTTGAATGACAGCCATATAAGAAGCGCTGTGGGGTTGATTGAATTTCGTTTGGTAAATACTCATAAAGTTGAAGAGAGAATTTTATAATGCAATTTGGAGTTTGTAATTATTATTTTTGAATTGAAATAAACGTACAAAAATCTCCTCAAAAATCAATGCAAAAAAAAAATAAAAAAAAATCTGATCAAAAATTATATTTCTTTTTCAGCACGAGGCATACGAAGAGTGCTGAAAAAATCAAGTTTAGTAACGGTTGCATACACCATTTTTAGATTTTTCACCGTTGAATAAATTTTTCATCGAATTGTTTGTTCTCCCTTATGTGTTGCCGCCATTTGTTTGGACAACTCAAACACACAAAACAGTGTCGAAAAGTATTACTTTTTGACACAAGTGCTATAAATTTGAACGTTGAATTTCAATATAGCACTCAAATGAAAATTTATTTCTGTAAATTGACCAAACATTCCATAGTTTTTTTTTATTTTATCCTTGAAAAAAAAGAGGTTACAGCAAGAAACTAAAAATCGTTGCAATTCGCATTCGCATGGGGATGGTGACCTACACTGAAATAAAATAAAAAGTACGAAATTCCTAAAATCTAGGAATTTTGCCTCCATTCCTTATGAAATAATCCAAAAAACCCAATTACTAAATAAGAAAAAGTGGCAAAATTCCTAGAATTTAGGAATTTTATACTTTTTTTTATTTCAGTGTAAGCGGGTTGCAGACTGGATTTCGTCATATATATGTGAGAAACTAAAAATCATAGCAATATTTGAAAAAGTAAAAATATTGTTTATTGCAATTCCGTCGTGAAACTACTTACTTTTCCTGTCATTCTTGAACGACGAAATAGCCTACTTGTCTGTACCAAAGTTAACAGAATCGAATAGCAACACTTTTCAAAATAAATGCTGAAAAGTTGAAATTTTCAGCACTTGTTTCAAAAAGAAACACTTCACAAAAAAAATTGATTTAAAAGATTTATTGACAAAATACATGAAAATTTGACTTAAAATTTCACTCAATGGTCGTTTTTCGGAATTGCAAAAAAATTTGGATGGAACTCGTGGCAAAACTTGATTTTTTCAGCACTTTTCGTATTTATCCAACTCGGTGAACCTCGTTGGATAAATGTACGACTCGTGCTGAAAAAAAAACCTCTTTTTGCAACTTGTTGCATAAACTACTATTAAAAAAATAGGGGAACAGCGTGTAATTTCATCAGGCGCCTTATTTTGGAAAATCAACGGATTGGAATTCAATACGTTCAAAAAAACAGCCCGATAAATCAGAGGGCTATTTTTTCAAAGAACTTCAACATTTTATTGGAATCAGAAGTCTACTGAAAACGATTCGAAATGAATTTTCCTGCGTTGGCAAATTAAAATTAGTTTTTTTTTTGTTGCAAAAGTGCAATGCACAGTACCATAAGTTTGTTTTTGCGAAAACGTTTTTTTGTCAATTTTGAAAACTAGGGGAACAGTATGTTAATCGGTCGGGCATCTAATGTTGGCATATTAGTACTTTGACATTCAATTACAGCTCCTGTTAGGTGTTTTCAACTGAAATCGAGTAAAAAACTCCCTAGTAGGAAGTGAGCTGGCAAGTTTCCATTGAAAGTTTTGCAAAATAAGTAGTTTAAAATGGTAAAAAAAAATATTATAATAAAAAATTATGATAATAAAGAATAATAATAAAAAAAATAAACCAAATAAACAAAATAAAAATAAATAAAAAATAAAACATTAAAAAAATGTCAAAGCAGTATAAATTTTCACAACATATCTAGAGTTTGTTTAAGGTCCAATAAGCTATTGTGTGTCATATGTTTATAGGACCTATTAAAAAAAACATTAGATATGTTTTATACACGCATAGAAGATTTTTCATTAATATTACGAAAAATAACTTGAATTCCTAATAAAATGAAGCTTTCTTCAAACATTAATTTCAAAATTCAAAAAACAAAAAACAGTTATAAAAATACTGGATAAATCTGCTAAGAGTGGAAAATATTACTTTGTAACGAGCTGATTGCATGCTGCCAGTTTAGAAAACTGATTCCATTCAGCTAGTTTTTTTAGCTGATTTAACTTGATTTTCTATTATTCTTGCAAGTTTTTTTGGTTAGTTCAGCTAGTCTTTCGAACATTTCAACAAGTTATTGTTTTAAATCGAGGAAAATTGAAAAAAAAAAACAAAAAAATACAGTCCAGACTTGATTATCCGAAGGCATAGGAAAAATTTCACTTCGGATAATCGAAACTTCGGATAATAGAATCATATTTATTTTATTGACTTATTTTTTATTGTTGAGCTTAAGTATGACCCATAAACTACTGTAAGGGTATTTAAATAAATTAAATCCAAGAAGGAAAAATGCATTTTTGAATTTAATAGGCAATCAACTATTCAAATTTGATTAAAATGGGGTCGCAGAATTCAAATTTGATGCTAAAAGTAAGAAAATAAAAAAAATGAAAAAAAAAATGTTCTTGATTTGATTATCCGAAGTCCCATACAAACCTTCGGATAATCGAAGTTCGGATAATCGAAACTTCGGATAATCGAGGCTTCGGATAATCGAGTCTGCACTGTATGTCATTTCCAAGCGTAATTTCCAATTATTTTAACAGTAGTTTTCGAAAATGGAGCATCATACAAAATTTAAAAAAATAAGGGGTCTGCCACATCCTCACGAAATATTCAAAAAATAACCTTAAAGCATTTCTTGTTAGTAAGCGGAGAATGACCCCTTTATTTTTTTTAAATGTTTGGACTGAATTTTGAATTAAATTAGTAAACCAACGCCCAAAAACTAAAGTAAATCTCTTGTAGAATCAAACAAAAAACAACCACAAATGAATATTTCGAGATCTTGCAATATGCAATATAACTTCAATCAAATATTACATCAAATCAAATAGAATTTATTACACAAGCAATACAAATAATTCCAATAAATCAGTGCTGTCAATTTTGAACAAAGTCATATCCCAACGAAAAAAAAAAAGATTCTTGAAATGTGCGACCACATCACGGCACCCCCGATTTCTACCTTGAATAATCTCTGCTACCAATATGTACTAGAGACGTATCAATCAACGCCGATCCAATTGACAGGCCGTTCGTCGTCCCATCCCGTTGTCCCGTTTGTCCCAACCTAACCAAACAATAAAACTGAACAATTCTCATTGATTTCCAATGACAACTCTAACCTCACTCTCCCTCTCCCGTTCTCCTTCCCTTTCAGAGAATCTCCCCTTTTTGGAGCTCTTCTGCCGAGCGCAAAATTGAGCTCCAAAGTCTCCAAAAACTGAGTGCTCTCTCACCACCACTTGTAAACGCTTCACGAGCGCCGTGAGTGCCCCGTGAGTTCCCGTGTACATTTCGCCCCATTTCTTCTTTTCGGGAGCAGGCTCCCCCTTCCCCTCCCACCTTGCCACTCAATTTCGCCCCAAAAACGTGGTGCCCCCCGAGTGCGCCTGCGTGGTCCAACGCCAGAGGAGAGCGGCGGCGAAACGAGACAAGATTTTCGACGAGTTCGTCGGTTCGATATGCCGCCACCAGCCCGATAGATTTATCTTTGATTCATAAAATAAATAGGATGCACACGAGATTGAGATTGGGAGTGGGTGGGGGAATTGGGGGAGGTTGTTGGGGGGATCGGACATTTTTTGGGGTTCTTCCGGTGCGGGGTTTGGGAGACCTAAATTAAAATGTCTAGATTATTTAAACTTAATAAGAATTTCTATTTTTCTTATATTTAATATTTATTGAAATTGCACATGCCAACAAAAATTTAAAAATTTCCGCTATATGTTTGCATGCAATTTCTGAGCTGTATGCAACAGCAATGAATCGCCCTAATTCTTTATACAAACTTTGAAGAAAAACAAAAAATAAAAGGGATTTTACTTCTAATTTGTGCTTTTTATTTTTTAATTAAAAAAAGAGCAAGCAAAAACCAACTTAACCTTGAAACATTGGCATTTAACTCAACCTACTTCACCTTAGAAAATAACAAAAAATAATAATTACAACAATCTCAAGCAATTCTAACTCTCTCTCTCTATGTATTCAAGGACACGTTGAAGTAGGTAGACAGTAGCAGAGCAACAAAAAGAAGAAGAAAAAATGATACCAAGGTAATTACATTTTTCTCTCTAGGAGGTAGTACTCCCTCCGGCGGGGAAACTGCTGTCACGCACGGTGTGTTTAGAGAAAATAAATCGATCGAATCGATTTCATTTTACAAGAATTAAATACCAAATTACTTAAACAGGTCGTTACCATAGCACTGCAACTCGGATGGCACGTCGGCGGATAAGGGCGTTAATATTTTTAATTTGATGTGTCTCAATTATGCGTTAGTTTCTTGAATAACTCAAGCTGCAATATTTTAGAAATTTCATGGTCTCCAGCAAGAGCAAGAGAAAAGCGAGTTTGGTGAAGTATTGCTTAAATAAGTCCTTGTCTAAGAATGGCTACTCGATCGGCACAACGTCAGGTTATGCCGATTTCTCACTTTTGAAAATACTCAAATTTACAATGATTTTTTTATTTACTACTTCTTTACTTCATAGCAACGCCCCTTGGTAGGCATGTCGGCGGGGATTAGCACAAACTTCCTTCAAGTAGTGTACAAGTTACTTGAAGTAACCCTCAAGTAAATCCTTGCCATAACATTTCAACTCGGATGGCATGTCGGCGGGTTATTAATTCTGTTTTGTTGGCGCATTATTTTAAGAAGTTTTATAGACTCAACTTCAATAAGTCAAATAATCAACTTTAAAGAGTTGTTCTAATAACTCAAGTCGTATTTCGCTTCAATAAGTCCCTGCCAAAGCATCGTCACTCGGACGGGACGCTGACTGAAGAGCTTGCAATTTACACGAAAGTGGAACACAAGTTCCTTGAAATATCGCTCAAGTAAGTCCTTGTTCTTAGCATCGCTGCTCGGGTGCCAAGCCGGTGGCTGCTCCTAAAATACACACTGTTAATAAGTCTCAACATCTCAAATTTGAAGTAAAAAATTGAAAAAATAAATTCGCAGCGTTTTGAATAGCAAAGCATTTTGATAGCAACGTCACTCGAAAGGCACGTCGGTGGATAGGATTACTAATATTTCGCAATTGTGAGCTGCAAATTGGTCATAAATTCGACAGATTCACAAATTTTTAAAGTTAGTGTTAGTGATGAGAGCTGCACAACGCGATCGTAATGGCCTTTCCTTAGTATCACAGATCGGAAGGCACAGCGACGAGAATAAATTTAAAATGCAACAGTATCTTTCATTTACCAAAAAAAACTATTTAAATAATAATTACGTGTAATTTTACAATTTGTGAAACGTCCTTTAATATTTTTAGGCTACACAAAATTCAAAATAAAATCGTTCAACCACACCGTGCAACGAAGGAAACCTTCTCTTCCCTGCTGTGTGACAATATCCTCTTCTATACGGGCAGGGAGTCTCCCCACACGCGGACGAAAAAAGAAGGGGCAAAACTTGGACACCGACCAACCGACCACCGCCAGTCGTCGTCGGGTGAAGGAATCGGCGGTGATAACAGGATAGTAAAGTCAACGTGAAATTGCCATCACGTGCGCTTTGAATGTATAAAAAAATTAGTGTTTTTTTTTTTATTTTAAAAGGAGAGAATGACCATAAAAACCTGTTTTTGTTTTTGCAAAAATAACCTTTTTGATTATTTTTTCAGTTTTCAGGAGTAGATTTTTTTTTAAACAAAATGAGAACTCAACCTTGAGTGCAAAAAAAAAATACGAAAACAACAAGGAGATGACATTCCATGACAATTCGGTGATAGAAGGGTAAGAAGATCCTTCAGAACAACAACAAGCACATTCTAGCTTGATGGAACGAAGACGACAAGGTGAGCTGTTCCGCAAGTTGTAAAGAGAGGAGTAAAGTGGGGTTGAGGGGAGGGTTGTTTGAGTCATCCTGAGATGAGAACCACCTTGAGGGAAAGAGTTAGGGTGGCTTACTTTTTTTTTTGAAAATTTTACAAAAAAAATACAATTTTGCACCGTGCCCAACAAGAAATAACACGCTCTACCAGGTAAAAAGAAACAAGTGGAACCACCCTAACCTTAAACAAAACATTGCTGAACGTCACTTTTAGGGTAGATTCTCGTCACCCTTTTGGGACAGGTGGATGGTCCGGTATTATTTTAGGCAATTTTGTGGGTGAATGAACATCACACACAAGACTAACGACGAGCATGTTTGCGTGTGCGTGCGAGCGTGTCTGAACACGCTAAGGAAAATCGTCAATCGTGTTACTTTTTGTGTGACGTGTGTAGAAAGGATATCCCAATCGCTTATAAGAGAAAAGTATTGCATTTAGTTGATTTCGTTAAATTTTACAAGCACGTTTAAAAGTGTTCATCTCATAGCGTCGGTGCTCGGAGGGCACGTCGACGGATTTCAACTATTTTCTTAATTTTCGCCCACAAGTTTTTTTACGCTGTTGAGGTCGTCCTTGTGACGTCTCTCCCCACTCTCTGTTACAACAAAAAAAGAGGTCCAGCATCACGTTTGTCGTCATTACCGTGTGTGTGTGTTCGACGTTAATGATGAATCAACATCCGTCGAGCAGTTTGTTCTAAGGAGGAGGTGGACGACGACGACGTTTACGAGATGAAGATTTCATGTCATTTTATTCTTAGCTATCACAACGCACTCTCCGGAGCTGGAGCAGGAAGGTTGAGGTTGAGAGCTCTTTGATGTGTCTTCAGACGACGTTGACAGCAATGCTGAGTTCGCCTTATATTTATTTATTCATTTAGCGGGAACGAGGGATTCGAGGGGGCGCAACAGACGACGGCGGCAACGAGACACGGAATGTGAATATTCAAGAAATCAATACTTTTCTGGGCGCTCGTCTAAAGGAACAAGACACGAAGAAGGAGCCAAGAAACCCCTATCAAAGTCGTTAAAAGGAGAGAAGGTAAGGAGCAGGAAAAAAAAATCCTTGTCCAAGGTTACGAGCTGACCGTCGACAAGCACCTCGTACACGAAGGGAAATAAAATGCGGTGAGAAAAACAAACAAGTAATTAATTCTACATCGCTCGAGATAGTGCAGTCTACGGTTGAGAGCCGTATCGATCGGAAGTTTGTGTTTGGAAAAAAAACCAAACCGAATTAGTCACGTTTACTCACCTTCCCAAGATCTCCAGCAGCTCGCCGACTCCGTTGAAATGTTCCGTTTCGTATATAAAACGTAGAAATATGTTGTTTATTTGCTTACGAATAAAAGCACGTAATCCTAAAAATTTGCCATATATACGATGCAATACGGTTTTCAAAAAATCACGCTCTCTCGGATCCTCGGAATCGAACAGCTCCAGCAGCTGCAAGAGAAAGGAAGGGTCAAACATTAAATTTCAAGCAAGCTCGAGAGCGAGCTCGAGCAACTCACCTGTAGGACAAACTTCTGGTCGATCACCTTCTTGCCGAACGTCGCCTGGAAGTCGGCCGACTCTAGGAAGCGTAGGAACACCTCGTACACCAGCTGCAGATGGGGCCAGGACGCCTCGAGCGTCGGGTCGTCCTCCTCCGGGTCAAAGTCCGGGTTTTCACTGGGCGGGAGCGTGCGGAACAGGTTCACGGATATCTGAAGAGGGAAGGGGTTGTTTGTGGTCAGTTTTGATTTCAATGTTAATTTTAAATTAAGTTTAATCCTAGATTTTTATATAAATTTAACACTACTACTGCTCAATTTTTTTCGATTTTTTTTTACCGTGTTCAGGAGATCATTTTGACCATCTTTTGTTCTACGAAATGTTTACTTCACTTTTTATCTTAATTTATTTTGAATTTTTTTTTGAGCATTTATCTTGTTATGTTATTGTTATTTATTGTTAGGCCTTTTCTTCGAACCCCAATTATTATTTTTTGCGTGTTTGCTGGATTTTAAATTTTCCATTCACATTTTCGATTTGCGAGTGTTTTTTTAAATCATTTTTTGATAAAAACTTAACTTTTTAGTGTCATAACACAATCTGTCAAAACAAGTTTCAATAGAATTTTGGCAGCTGTCCATACAAGAAGGCTAATAAAATAACATTCCAACGCCCAAGGCTCCAAAAAAGTTGGAACGGTACAGATTTGTTCAAATCAAGTTCTGCAAAATTTTAGGATCATCTAGACATTCTTACAAATCACTGGAAACAAGAATCATCCCGATTGGTTTAGTAATGCCCGAGAACCAGCGAGTTGAAGTTACCGTTCCACCTTTTTTGGGAGGCTTGGGCGTCCGTCTAAGTTGGACATGCGTTGGGCGTTCCAGTGATAATCAAATAATTGTAAATATCTAGAGAACAGATTTGGTGTCTTCGGCAAAATAGCAGGTATTCCAAAGGACCTACAGATATTATAGCTACACTCTAAAAAAACTATTTTTTATTCGACAAAAAATTTGATTGCGCAAACTAACAATTTTTGAAAAATATTTTTTTTTGTTTGTTTTACATGACAAAAAAATGCTAACTTTCGAGGTTGGCACACATTGGTCAAAATTCATTCGGCAGTGTTGCTATTTTTTTCGAAAAATATATAAATTAAATTAAAAACGTGGAAAAAAGACATGTTTTTACCTTCATTTTGATCCATTGCACAGTAGCAGGTATTCCAAAGGACCTACAGATATTATAGCTACACTCTAAAAAAACTATTTTTTATTCGACAAAAAATTTGATTGCGCAAACTAACAATTTTTGAAAAATATTTTTTTTTGTTTGTTTTACATGACAAAAAAATGCTAACTTTCGAGGTTGGCACACATTGGTCAAAATTCATTCGGCAGTGTTACTATTTTTTTCGAAAAATATATAAATTAAATTAAAAACGTGGAAAAAAGACATGTTTTTACCTTCATTTTGATCCATTGCACAGTGGTTCAGTTCGCAAAATTAAGTGGAAAATGGATTTTCCGTAAAATGATGAAGTTTTGGAGCTTTGGTGTCTTTAGGAGAGTTGTTGCATATGCATTGGAAATTAGGGTGGTTCACTGTTAGCGTGATTTTGAAAATCTAACTTTTCAGGAATATTTTTGGGATTTTTTTTTGTCTTCCAGAAAGTTCTGGGCTTGCCAATCCAAGCAACTTTGTCGAAGGCACACACATTTTATCTCGTAGTCCACGCCTTCTACGACCAAATTTATAGAAAGCATCTGAGCAAACCTTCAAAATTCAGTTTTCTGAACGTGGCAATTCAGGGTTAAGTTTTAGAGAAAAGTGGTATTGGGAGCACTTTTAGAGCTCTAAAAACGAACATTTTTATTTTTGACAAGTCAATTTAGACTTAAAAAAGATGTAAATTTGAAACTTAAATATCTCGAAAAGGCACAAGCCAAATTTTAAGCGCCAGGTTGCACTTGAAAGAGGAGATCCAGCACTACAAACGCTGAAAAAATCTCTGAGGGCAGATTCAGATTCAGCGGGCAAAATTACATCGAAAAACACATATTTTAACAATTTTCAAAATTTGTTAGGGTGGTCCCATAAGGTTTTCCCTTGAAAATTAGACTTTTTCAAATGAAGATATCTCGAGTTTAAAGAAAAACACCCCTGAGATTTTTTCAGCGCTTGTAGTGCTGGACGTCCTCTTTCAAATGCAACCTGGCGCTTAAAATTTGGCTTGCACCTTTTCGAGATATTTAAGTTTGCATCTTTTTTACCTTAAAATCGCTGTAACTTTTGACTCTTAAGTCCAAATTGACTTGTCAAAAAATAAAAATGTTTGTTTTTTAGAGCTCTAAAAGTGCCCCGAATACCACTTTTCTCCAAAACTTAACCCTGAATGCCACGTTCAAAAAACTGATTTTTGAAGGTTTGCTCAGATGCTTTCTATAAATTTGGTCGTAGAAGGCGTAGATTACGAGATAAAATTTTGGTGTCTTCGACAAAGTTGCTTGGATTGGCAAGCCCAACAACTTTCTAGAAGACAAAAAAAATCCCAAAAATATTCCTGAAAAGTTAGATTTACAAAATCACTCTAATAGTGAACCACCCTTATTTCCAACCAAACCAAAAGTTGCCCCTTTCCATATGCAACAACTTTTCTGAAGACACCAAAGCTTCAAAACTTTATCATTTTACGGAAAATCCATTTTCCACTTAATTTTGCGATCTGGACCACTGTGCATTGTAAGGTGATTGATGCGTTCCTAACATTTATATAGTTTTTTTTTTCTAAAATAAAAATTTCCAACCTACAAATGGTCACTAAACATAACTTTTTATACACATAAATATCGTTAGGATTGTCAGATCTTCAATCTTTTGAGTTCGTTGGAAAGGTCTTTTGATTACCCATCCAACGGTCGCATGCTAGATCAGGACAAAGTTTCCATCAAAATTTCTGATATCCAGCATCTGAAAAGTACTAAAATATCACTTAAGTGCTCATTAGAGCTGGGACTTCGGATATCCGGATAATTTGTACCATTGATAATTCTATTAGAAAATAAACTAACTCATACATGTCAGCTTTGTCTCACGACTTTGTGGCGATATTAAGACGACAAAAAATCATTTAACAGGTATTCAAAAGACCTTTTTATTTTGTATCACATGATTTATGGTCGAATACTATTATCCGAAAAACTATCCGATCCGTTACATTTTTATTCTTAAATCTATTTTGGGTTCCTCAAATATTTTTATCCAAATAATTTTCAGTTCTGATACGATTTTCGTACATCTCTTTTGATTTGGTTTGATTAAAATGATGATATCTGATTTTATATGGAAAAAAGTAAATTATCCGGATATCCGAAGTGTCAGCTCTAGTGCTCATAACTTTTGATAGCGTTATCAGATTTATAGATAGTTACTAATGGGACTCCAAGACGGATCGAATGAGACTAAAACGGCTAAAATCTGTTCAACCAGTTTTTCGAATAACGTCCCTACACACACTGACATTTGCTCAGAACATGATTCTGAGTCGATACGTGAAGGTGAATCTAGAACGTTAAATTAAGAAGTTCATTTTTTTAGTCATTTTATAGCCTTTCCTCAGTAAGGTGAGGAAGGCAACAAAAATTAAGATTTTGTGAATTTTCCGAGATTTCAGTTAAACATATTTTAAAATAGAGTGAAGAGTGCTGACAAAATCGAGTTTTGCAACGAGTTGCCCATGATTCCGAAAAATTGACTGATTTGAAAAAGATTTTTAGTGAAGGTTTGTTCAAAAACCAAAATAGTGTCGAAAAGTATAACTTTTCGATACAAGTGCACTTTTCAAACCTCATATTTTCAATGATGAGTGATAGAACGTTAATCTTTAAAATTTTCCTTTGGCAACTGGTTGCATAAACTACTATTTTAGCCTTTTAACTTTTTTACTAACTTATTTAAAAGAAATATTTTCCCGAAAGTTTTACGACCATTTGCTTTATAAAGTCTATTTTTTTTTGTTTGAAAAAGCCTGATTTGTTCTTTTTCTTGAAAAATATATTATCAACTCGAGAAAATCAGAACAGTCAAAGTTTCCCGCAATTGAATACCACCTTCAGAGGTTCCTCTGCGATTTTTTACTAAATCATTGAAGGCATACAAAGTTGAAAAATCATATTTTTTATAGATATATAATAAATAAACAATGAACAAATATTCACAGTTACAAAGAAGTTAAAAATATTGTTCTCAAAAAGAAAATGACATCGGAATCTCGGGTTAGTTTTCAAAAGGTCGTAAGCGCCAGTTGTCCAAAATTGAGTTTTTGGCACGGTTGCACTCTTCTAACGCACTACTAATGATCTACTTGAGCAGAATTTCCAAAAAAATAAATTTAAACAAAAATATCGCCTGCATATAAAAGGTCGAATGTGCTTTTCATACGGAGAAGTCACATACGTCCTTGGTGACGCAAGGTCGTAAGTACTGATAATTTCAAAAATGTACTTACGCTCATAGAAAAAGGACGTAAGTTCAGTTTTAATTGCTTTATGATTATGCGCACATGGGTTTTTACGAAAAAAGATGAATATTTGTTATGCCGTTAAAAACATTGCGCTGATTATATGACTTAAAGGATGCGCGAAGAATATTTTCCAATTTGTCAGCCAGCAAAATCCAGTTTCAGTCATTAAATCCGGAAGAGGCTAGATTCCCCCAAAATCATCATTTAGTGTGGCAGCCTAAACCAACACAAAATCAAGTTGCATAATCTGTTCAGGAACAAGCGATAATGACCGCATCTATCTTATCACGCATAAACGCCCTCTCAAAACTCCAGGAACCCCGAGTTCTTCAAGGTCCTATAGACCACTGAAGAAAAGATAAACAAATCAGTGGTAATTCGTCACTTTGTTCGTGCTCTCAGCTAGCGTATGAGCCAACGCGAGAGAGGGAGAATAAAATCTGTCAGTTGGACCTTTCTCCCCTGCGATGTTTTCTCCCAATCTCCTCCAAAAACACAAAACATCGACTGCCCTCTTTGCGGGGGGTGTTGAAACGATGTTCAAAGTAATAATGTTTGATTTAAATGTGGTTTAGTCATAAAATAAATAAATTTTGCCAATGGTCGTATTGTCATTCTTCTTCAAAAAAAGTCCCAAGTACAGGGACGTATGAAACAATTTGCTCATGTAAAAGGTCGAATCAACCTGGTGTGGTAAAACAAGGCTAAAACACACTTTAATTGTTAAAATTTTTATTTCACTTGATATGACAACCATAGCTTATAGTCAAAGCAATGATTTTGACTAAAAATATGCCCTTGAAACCCACTTACATATAAATAAGAATTAAAATAATGGTCAAAAACTTGTTCATCGGTTTTCCCCACTTGAGGGGTTTGGCTCTTAACCCGAGGAATGTATAATTGAAATTTTCAAAAAAAATATTTCCAAATTTTGTTTTGGAGTATTTTAAAACAAATTCATACAAACAATCAGAATAGTCGTGTGATTGCAACTTTTACTTCATAAAACCTTACTTTAGAATTAATCTCCACTAACTCCTCATCCTCCTCCTGAGATTGGTCCATATCCGAGTCACGTACCACTTTTTCACAAAATCACCCAAAGAAAACGCGAAGAAATTTGACCCAAAGGTGAAAACTGCACCAGCCAATAAACAGAATTCAGTTCAACTGTTGTAATACTGTGGTGAAACCAACAACCAAACGCCGCTGCCCAGACACAAAGATCTTTCTTCTGCGATTCTTGGACAAAGACACTGTGGGGCAACATTTTCCCCGAAGGTCGTCTGACTAACTGAGAAAACCACCCCCCATTTAAACTGATGATTTGGTAAACTCACCATTTTGATAATCTCCGGGTAGACGTTTTCCGTGAGCACGCCGCGGCCGTGTGTGATGTACGCCGACAGGTCGTTCAGCGCCGCCCGCTTGATTTCCTTGCCCTTGAGATCCGACAGCGGGTCCATGAAGTCGAACGAGACGCAGCACTGCCGCAGCTTCCGGATGAACAGCTCCTCCTGCTCTAAGCTGGAGCAGTCCACTGTGAAGGGGCGGAGAAAGAAAGGTAAACGATTTTTATCAGAGTTCCGGGACTGTGGCGGTTTGTTTTGTCTGGATGGTGGGAAGAGGCTTCTTATCAGCAGATGAGAATAGACTCTTTCTCTCTAATGCAAGATTTGACGTAGGTCTAGACATCCTGGAAGAAATTATTCTCAACCTAATGCTTCTATATTCTAATTGTCTATAATTTTATTATAAATCATAGAACTTCAAATATTGTTTGTAGAGTTCATTCGTTTCTTCTACATACTTTTTCAACTACCTTAATTTATGGCAAAAGGATAAAACTTTCATGTCGTCGTTTCAAAGTTCTTTCGAAATTTTCGCTGACTTTGAATTTCCCCCATAGCACTTTGGCTATTATGCGCTGACTCATCGTATATATTTTCCATAATTCACCTGTGATTTTCGTACCGAAATTGGTTCCAGTCCCTTTATCACCAACCAACAAACGAGCATCGAAGAACGCGCGAGACGACCTTCAACTCGTTCGAGGCTAGGGTAAGTGGTTCTAAGTTGAAGCTATCAATAAGTTTCTTTCTCTCTTAGAAAAAGAACACTGTTGTTCTACATACAAAAATAAAAATAAATCAAATAAAAATGCTTCGATTTATGGAAGCAAGATTTTGTTTTGACGTAATTCAAAATTAAACCCTTCACCCTATTCCAATTCACACCAAGGTTATGCGGCATCACAATTGGTTGCGCGAATCGGTTTCGGTTCTGCTGCATTCCGGCCACCGTAAACCGTAACCGTATTAAAATTTCAAACTCTGCTTTGTTTTTCCAAATGCCTCTCCTCCTCCACCACCGTTCAAAATGTTTGTATAGGGTGTAATGTAAACAAACGGTCAAAGTTGTATGAACTCGTGCAATGCAGTTCAGTTTGGAAGGGGGTCAAAAACATAATAAACTTAAACTGGCAAAATACCCCCAAGTGAGGTGGTGGTGGTAGAATAATACCAACTCACACTACGTTGCATCATTGAACTTTTATTCGATAAAGTACTCGCACATACTGCAAAAGTGCAATCCAAATTCAATCTTTTATTCTGTCAGTCACTTTCTCGGTGTATGTGTGTAACTCCGACTGAAACAATAACAAACTTCAATCGTAGATTGCTCGCACATACATGCACACATACACTCACAATTACGATATCGTTAAAAGGAGAGAGCAAGACCAATAAATAATGCAAAACTAACTCGGCTCTTGCTCGCAGTAGTATAAAAAAAAACAATAATAATAATATCGATAGAAACTTCAAGTGCACACAAAAGAGATGGAGGAGGGGAGCACCACTTTTGGCATTTTCCATTTCTCCAAGAGAGAAAGAGAAGGGGGTGCTGCCTTGTTATAACCTGCGGAATGTTTACATTACATTATGGACACGGCTCCGGACATTCATCCCACTCTGCGTCACTTTGCTCGGTTGTTTGAGGGTAGTTAGAGGAAGGTGGGTGCCCAATTTGGCCGTACTACGGCAGTGTTGACCTTTGTGTGTCGCTGTAACAGTTTATTAAAACAGTGAAATTACACACATAAAAATGTAAAATTACACACCTTTCTGACTCAAATATATCCAAATTCCCTGCTAAAAACTCCCAACATGTTTACCTTCATATTAACTTCTAAGTAACTGTATGGACAAATGTCCCCGAAGGGGATAATCGAGGCTTCGTTACAGATTTTCAAAAAAAAAGTGTCCACTTGGTTTATGGATTGTCCCGTAGGTTTTCCATCGTGATGGAATACACATTTCTGGATGTAATTTTACATATAATTTCACACGCTCAAGCTTTTTACACGTATTACGTTGTTTACCGAATAAATTTATTACTATCATAGAGTAGTTAAAGTATTCAACTAAAATTTCAATTTCCATTCAACACATTGATTCTTAGGTAAATTTACAATAGGACCTAACATTGGGACGTTTTCAAGCAAGATTAAGTTCTTTTGAAAATTATCTCAGATTTAAAAAGTTTGAAGATTTGGCAACCCTATCTAAAGTTTGGCTGCTTGTTTTGCTGGATTTTTTGGGCCGGATCTTAGAAAGTTGTATGAAGATAATGTCCTTTATATGACTTTTTGTTAAATAGGTTTCAATTTTCAAAAATCTTTATTTTCAGAACGGATACACAGCTAAATAAGTAGTATTCCAGCTGCGTGTAAAAGGCCTGGGTGTAAAATAAATATTGCATTATTTTATGCAATTTTATGTAATTTTACACCCTGAAATATGTAGCCCATCAGTATGGGAAACCTACTTGACCGAAATGTCAAGCTCATATATGCGTTTATCCTTACAGCTTTTCATCGGTCTGATGGCCGAGTGGGCTAAGGCGCTAGTCCTTACTGTTGGTGCTGGGTTTAAATCCCGTCGGTTGCAACTTTTTTTTTTTTGCAAAAATTGTACATGTACATATTAAGTGTTTATTTTGACGAAGGTGATGTGCATGCGATTATACCATCGGATTTTTTGCTATGTACTGATTCAGGTAAAAAAAACGAGTCAAGTTTTTAACCAAAAAAAACTAATTTTTATAAAAAAAATACTTTTTGATTGAAAATTTGATTTTAATTTTTTTTTCATACTTTTTTCAAACTATGATTTTTTTTAATTTGGCAACACTGCCAAATTAAATTTGAGCAACTCAAAAAAGCTATTTTTGTCTCCTAAAACATAATCAAAAATAAGATTTTTTCAAATGTTTTTCTTTTGCGTGAATTTTTTTTTCAAAAACTGGAAAATCCGATCTCACACATTTTTGAATATTTCAATAGCCATTTTTTAGTATGGAGACTTTTTTGGACAAGTTTTTTCCAGATCAAAAAATACATAAAATAACCAAATTTGTCCCTCAAATAAGGTTATGTGTAACTTTCGTTTGAAGATAGAATTTCCTCCAGTGTTATAGATAAAAATACTGCTTATTTTTGATTCTAGTGAAAGTACACATAACTTAGAACCAAACTGGATCATTAACTCAAAAGTGATTAAAATACGCACGGTGCATTTATGCAAGTATGGACAGTGCACACTGCACATGTTTGTAAGAATGCAAAAAACATAAAAAAAATATTTCTTAACAAACAATCTCACAGGAACTACATAGCAAAAAATCATAGTAATATTACATTTGGGAATGGGTACATCTTCCATATCAGAAAAAAATGTGTAATTTTACCTCTGAAAATGTGTAATTTTGCTTCTTTTCTGGTGTAACGTCACGTTTTCAGTCTAAATTGAGATAAAATTACATCATAAAAGAGGTGAGATTCAACCTTCCTAAATTACATCTTCCAAATTTACACATTTTTTTACTATGTAGTTTTAAAGGTCTTTAAGGTTTTAATGTTTATTTAACAGGGCGATTTCTAAATATTTTGAAGCATTTTTGAGTGAATTTAAAATTTTATCAAAGATTTGGCCACCCTGTCTATAGTTATACTTTAATTAAATGTAAAAAGCATTTAAAGTTTAAGGAAAAATCTGTTTGTTTATTTTTTAAAAGTAACTGTGAATGAATTATCGTCGGATATCGCCAATAAAGTTATCGTATTTCGATAACGTTAACCACATCTTATTTGTTCGACGAAAAAATGGTCGGCGATAATGTTGCATTTTACGTTAAAAAGATGGTTTCAGAAAATATGTCACAAGAAACTAAAAACGACCTAGGAGAATGCTGGTTCGATCTTTCTTTTCGAATGGCCAGGCCTACCGGCATAAAGTTAGCCACAAAGATGATTCGATGAAAAGTTAGTTTTAGCATCACGAATGTTCGAGAATGATCATATTTTTCACTTTTAACATCTCATTTGAACTCTTTTGAAATCTTTCACATCATATGTTGGATAACGTCAAAATCTTGCATTAGAATCGAAAGAAATGTTGTTATTGACTCACCTTTCAGCGACGGCAGCTGCTGCAGCTCCACGTCCTGTGAACTCCTGTACCGCGATGAGCCCTGAGATTTTTTACCCTTCTTCTTGAGCGACCGTTTGGCGAACGGATCGATCCGGTCCACGAACGTTCCGGACGACATTGTGTATGTGTGTGTGTTGTTGTTGGCTGGTTCCGGTTCTGGTTGGATCTGCTTCCTAACAGCCTAGAGGTCGGGATGCTGATCTCGTCCCTTCCCACTGGATGTGTGTGTGTGTTTTGGTGAGTTGTTGTTGTTGTTCTTATTGTTCCAGTTGGTGATGATGACTCGATGGTTTTTTTGTTTTGTGGGTGGAGGGAGATCAGGCGGTGGTTCTTCTTATTCTTGCAGTTATCGTCGTCGTCTTCGTCGTCTTCTCTATTGTTGATGTTACGCGACTTTTAGCCGTCCGTCACAAACTCATTCACGCCCACACCAGCAGCACACGCACACAGGGTCGCACTCACACTCACTCACGCACACACAAACGGTTGGAGTGTGCTTGTGTGATTGATTCTTCTTTTTGTGTGTGGGCTGCTATCTTTATTTTCTTCTTGTTTCAGGATACTTTATGATTCTCTCGATAACTTTACTTTTCTTCTTCTCTCTTTTTTTATTTATCACTTGTTATTTATTCCTTTCCTCTTTTTCTGCTTCTTGATATCTTACAATTAGCACTTGCTTTACTTCTTTATACAATTTCTTACTATTTGCACTTACAATCTAAAACTTAAACCACTCTTTTATTTCGCTCCTTCTTTTACTTTTTGCACTTTTTTCAAAAACCAAAACAAAAATCGACGTTCATCCGTGTGTCACGTGCTGCAAAATTAAGTAAACAAAACAAATTTAGCGGGAATGATGATTTCACTGTTGCTCGCTGCCATATTCTTTAAACGATCGGAGGCTGCCTTTTTCACTAATCTTCTTCTTTTTCCTCTTGCCAAAAAAACACTGATCAAATTACACACCACCAATTTAAGGCAAATCACCATCAGCGGCGGCGACAAATTGATTCCACGACCATGACCGCGCGCGCGGGGTTCCTCCCCAAAAACTGGTCCAACTGCGACAAACTTCTTCTCCGTCGTCTTCCTTTTCGCCGAACCCTCAACCAGAGCGCACGATCGGTGTGAAGCTCGCACGTAAATTTAGATCATCTTGTCTGGTGTTGCGGTTGTTGTTGTTGTTGCTTGTGTTCGCACATATGGCCTGCAAAAAAGAAAAACGGAAAAGGGAAAAATGATTATAAATTACACATTTGCACAACTCACAACTCGCGGGCGTCGATTGATTGCTGTTATTGGCAGGGTAATTGGCACGTGAGGGTTGGAAATTGGCGTGTGTTTGGACGTGACGGTTCGGCGCTTTGCGTGTGAAATTTTGAAACAAACCCCCCAACATAGAGTGCTCTACCCTGGGCAGAATAAAAAAAAGGAGACATCAGCAAACCGAAAATGTTTTCATATCGATTCTCGTGCGCTGCCGGCTTTTGACACAACAACGGTGATGACGACCGACGACAACGGCGTTGATGACGTCAATCCAAACAGAACCTGCTTGCGCTTCTTCTTCTTCTAGACTTTACTTTGCAAACTCTTAGAACTCGAACGCAAGCTTCTCCTCAACGAGGCGGTAATCGATTTGTCAGTGAGAGCATATTCACACGTTTTGCGAAGCAACCTCCTGCCTACTTTCTTCCCCACCCTGCAATCACAATATTTGTGTCATGTGAGCGTGTTTGCAAATTGTAGTGGTTTTAAACGTAGGTGAGAGCAGTGTCATTGCTATGAGAAAGGCTTTAGATTTTGAAACAGATTTTTGCCCGAAAAAAAGATTTGTCACTTTCAGATCAGCCCAATAGAGGAGAAAAGCAACTCGCGACATAATTTTGAGGCTAGGAATTTTGACAGGTATGATTTTCATAAAGTATTCGCCTCCTTTTCTCTCCCACAGAAAACTTGGGAACGAGGTAGCTGTCAAACTAGGCCAAAATGTTAAAGTCACTCACAAAATGAACTTTGAGTGATTTGAGTTCATTTCTGACGTCACGATTTTCTCTTCTATAAGCAACAACTCGGTTACAGAAAGATAACTTTAGTTTAAGGGTGCCTTGCAAAGTTCTTTGTCACATAGGTCATGTCTTTAACATAACCACCACCTGAATACGGAAATTTGTGATTTCTACAAAAGAAAGGTACAGGTGGTTATGTAACACATGACTAATATGACAAAGAAAACTGCAAATAGATCCTGATTTTAATAGGGTCCTAAAGCCCTATATAAATTTGTATGTACAACCACTACGTTTTTTGTTTGCATTTCAATGCAAAAAAAAACTGAACAATTTTTTTTCCATTGATAAACTATGGTCCCCTTGGAACGAGCTGTCAAATAGGACCTTTTGTGTCAAGAAGGACCGCGAAGTTATTTTTTTAAATTGATTTAAAAGTCCATTTTAAATCCTTTGCGATAGTACAAAGGGTCATTGTACTCAGAAAAATAAGCGTTATCGTTGTGAACAATAATATCATAAATTTAAGCTTTATTTTAGGACCCAATTGAATCTTGACCATTTAATTGTATACTCCAACTATATATCTGTAATTCTGTAATTTCGAAATATACCGTCGCATGTTCGAGTGTAGACCTCCTCCTCCAGGTACCTCCATGTATATTTCAGATTGATACAATTTAAAACAATATTTGCAACAGCATTATCCTTTGACACACTTTGTAGCTAGCTATTTAACGGTGCACATCAACCAGAGTGTTTGACCAAGATTTGTGTTACAGATATTTTAGCATCTTCAAACCTACGGAAATTATCGATATATTTTTTTATTCATCCCCTTAAGTACTGTCTACAGAATAATTCACAACAAAATTTGACTATTTTTACAATAAGATTGTTGCAAGATTGGGTCCATAAGTTAGACAATTTTAGAATAAGAAGAAAACAACTTTCTTGGTTGCTGTGCTGTGCAAAAGATAATTCTAAGAGTTTGTAGAATAGTTTGTTTGTTACATACAAAAATACTTCAAATTAAAAATAACTAAAAGGGACCATTCATAAACCACGTGGACACTTTAGGGGGAGGAGGAGGAGGCGGAGGAGGAGGAGGAGGGGGGGTTATGGCGATTGACCACGATCCATACAAAAAAGTTTTTTTTGTATACAATTGTCCACGAGGGACGGGGGGGGGGGGGTGAAAAATCACAAAAAAGTGTCCACGTGGTTTATGGATGATCCCAAAATAATCTAAAAAAAAACGAAAAAATGGGCGATTCTTAATTTTTAATCGTTTTAAATGATATCTATATTCAATAATAAAACTAAAAATAAAAATTGGAGATATTTATGAGCTATTTTCAAATATCTTTTTTCAGAAATTATCTGGGAAGGAAACAATTTTTTAATTTGTCGAAAAAATAATTTAGAAAACGGGGTACTTTATCAAAATTAAATTTTATTAATACAATTTTTAAGTTGCAGTTTTTGTTAAATTATATTTTTTAACTATACATTTAAAAAAAATATAACAGGCCAAAATAAGAACGTCCGTTATGACCTGTATCTTAAAAGTTGAAACTTTTTGTCTACTAAAACAAGATTGTCAAAAGTGTGTTTTTGTGATAAAAAATGGGGTGAAAAATGGATTTTTTATCCGTGTAACCATATTATCTAAAATATTTTTTTTCTCTTATTTTTTTTATTTGAATTAAATTTAAGAAGATTTTAGGGTTTGAAGTTGCACTTGCTTTATGTGACTTTGCCAATGTTTTTTAAAAATTTCATTTTTTTCTGGGGTCAACTTTGGCGTTGCTTTTCACTAACATTTCCTATTATGTAATATCCCAGACTATGCCTCTACGCATTTTTCTACCATTTAAATGATGGTGTATCGTTCTATAGCAGAAAATTTGAAAAACAAGCAAAAAAAAAATTAAAAGTGGCTTAAACACATGAAAAAACTAATAAGGCAAAAAGGATATAACATAAACTAAACATGACAAATTCAAATAAAAATACTTAAAAATGGAATAAGAAAAACCAGCCTAAAATAAAAATCCTCGAAAAAATATTGGGCAGTAGAGGGTTAAATACATGTTTTTTTTTCTCAAAATTAAACCGTACAATTCTCTAGAGACTTCAAAAATATTTTAAAAATTGGTGCTGGCAAAATCGGCAAATTTTGTCGTCCGGGATGGCACTGTATGTCAGTTAAGAATAATTCTAGAGTTTTTTTTTTTAATGGGTCCTGTAAACATATGATAGACAATAGTTTATAGGTCCTTTTAAAAAAAAAAAAAGACCCTGGAATTGAAGTTGTCCTTGGCATAAGAATTGATTTTCAAATAACCTGTGCAGGTCGTTTTTTTAACCTTGCTGAATGTGGCTTTTGGAACCACCGTTTCGAACACCACTGAAAAAGTTAAAAATTAAATACTGACTTCAGCTAAAGTGTAGTTCCGCTAAACCGTTACCAAATGTGTATTTCTGTGACCTAAGTTGAGTCCACATCACCTTCAATGATGTTTGGACAAACATTGGTTTTTACGCAAATTTTTTTACGTGAAATAAGTAACAACTAACGCTACGCAGTCCGGAAGTTTCTAAGAAACCAAAACCTTTATTTTGACACATTTCTAGCTTGTTTCCAAGCAGGGTATAAAACTTGGGTTGTTCCCAAGTCCAACTCAACAGACATCATGAAGACCTTCAAGAGTTTGTTGGCAATTGTGGCATTCTCAGCGGTCTCCGTAGTTCTTCCAGTGCAAGGTGCCAACCACTGGACGCCAGCCCTGAAGAAGTCCCTGTCCGAGGCCCAGGAACAATGTGCGACATATCTACGCCTGGATTCGGCCACGGTGGCGCGCTACATCCGAGAGGGATATCCGTGTGAGGACCAGGTCCGGAAGCTCGTTCGCTGCACCCTGCTGAACCTGAACGTGTGGGACGACGAAATCGGCGTGAAAACACACGCAATCGTCAACTTCTTCACGCCGATCCAGTCGGACACCTGCTACCAAAGCCGAACCGACAACTGTCTTCGCGAAAACGTAGATCCGCTGCCGATAGTTCAGGTTGAGCAACGCGCCTATCAGGCGTTCCAGTGCTACTATCGATACTACGGCAATGTGGTAGAGGAGCCTCAGTACATCCCAAACAGTCTCGAAACTCGACGTGAATTCTTCCGGGACGCCGTCACGATCGCGAATATCCCCAGACCGATCGTGGAGCAGTTCAGCACCGGAAAGCTGATCGACGAGGAGCACTTTAGGGACGTATTGTACGTGCACTGTATCCGGGCCGGATACTACGATCCCAAGTACGGATTCAACCTGAAGCACGTTGCGACCGAGTTTAACGTCACCGACATTCTGAGCGAAAAGGTGGAACAGTGCCAGCGGCAGGTTCGGGAGCAGTGCTACGAGGAACCCCAGCGGATGTGGCAGACGTTCAAGCAGTGCCACGATCATCAGGAGGCTGGCTACCAAATTGCACAACTTGCTGCCAAGGAATATCTGGAGGATACTAAACCACTTATTGGGGAAGCTCGTGGAACGGGTTTTGTAGCGGGGTTTAAAAGTTCGCCATTCCCGAAACTGAACTTCTGCTACAATGGACAGTGCTGAGCAAGAAGGAAACTAGAAAAACTTTCCTCAAAAACGATATAAAAAAACTCCAATTTTAGTCAAAATATAAAAATCAATTAGTTTTATTTCAATCCACAAACATTTCTTAAACTTTGTTCGGGGGTGGCCGATTGTGGGTAGTGGACTGTATTTCGGGTTGTTGGTGGATTTGCAGCGGGACCGCAGGAGGGAGGAAAAACATTGGAACTTGGATTTTCTTGTTTTATTTTCTCCTTCTTCTTCCTCTCCTACTTCTCACTACACTACACTTCTTCACTTGCGGCGACGATTGCGTGTTGTCGCTTCGATGGTCGGACGTGTTCTCACGCGAGCGCCCTGCGCGCGCGAATCGTGGATGACGTTTCGTTTGACGTTTTGACTTTGGCAGCTGCTGTCACTTCACAGTGGGCACAGGGGTGTGCGCGCGGTGGGGTTAGCACTTCGGTGACACCGAACATACTCCCCCCGGTTGAGGAACCTCAACAATTTCCTTCTCGTTCGGTCGAGATCCTTTTCAGGTGGAACGGTTGGATGCCAGCCTTGACGCTGGCGTTCGGTCGGTGGTTGAGTGTGGCCTGGTTGACCGCTTTGTCTGGACTCACCTGGAACGTCCTTGTCCGGCGGAACGGTTGGGAACCGGCATTGGCGATGGCGTTCATGAGCTGACCAACAGCGGACCGGTCGACGTTCTTGGAGTGCGCCGTCATCCGGATGGATGCGGCAGGAAAGATGTTGGCCGCGCTTGTCTGGGGCCTTCACCGTCGACGGCAGCATCGGTATATGCTCCGCGGCGGACTTCATTTCTTGGCCGCTGTCCGGTTGGACACGACCTGGACGGTTTCGAATCTTGGCTTCGGGTTCATGTGCTGGATCTGGATCAGATTTCCACTCGGATCTAGCGTCCGGGTTGCCAAAGCACAGGACCAATGCTGGCAGCAGCTGGTCGATGACGTCTTTCGGGCTTCCGGTAGACGCTGGATGGTCCTCCGGATCAACCGCCTCGGCTGGTTCTTGTGGCCCGTGGTTGGCCACTTCGAGAGCGTCGGACGTGGTGTCCGCACGCGCGTTCTTGGCGGGCTTCTCTCTCGGCCGGGAGTCGCTCATGCTCGGTTGGTTCGAGCCAGTCAGTGGAGCACAGTCTCGGGAGACTGCCTCCTCGTAATCCAGGGTTTGGGACCTGGCCTTCTGGGTTTCGACGGTTTGCTCCGGGATGTCCGCTAGAAGGAACTCCCAAGCTTCGAGCTGCTGCATCAGCCATGCTTCGGCAGCGATCTGGGCCGCATCGCCGGGTGGTTGAGCTGAACATCGTTTAGCAGCGGCGTACTTCCTCGCCATGTTGACTTGGACTTCGTGTAAGAGCTCCTCAAACTCCCCAAAGTTTGCCATCTGTTCTTCGAGGGCTTCCGGTGGAAACAATCTGACAGTTCCGAGATGCTCGCTGTCCGCTGTCCTCAGGAAGTTGCGCAATACGGTCACATGCGCCAGCGTCGGTTGCTGCAGAGACAAGATCACATCTTGAACGAAAACGACCTTCTGCTTCGCCCGCTGGCACTGTCGGATCGCATCCGCCAGGTTTCGGGTTGGTGACATGGCCACTTTCCGCTGGTCCGGGAAAGTCCACGTTTGCCACCTGGCACCGGTTGGGCAGGTTCTGCTGCTTGGCCGCAGCACTGGTGGGTAGATTGCTCGTCGACCGTTTGGACGACGACGCTTCGTTCCTGTCACTTCTGGCGTCTGTGACAAACGCACATACACACACGCACACAAGTACGCGGTGTTTCTCCGGGAAAACACGTCCGGACACGCAAATGGCGGGGCAGAGGGGAACAATTGAACGGGAATTCAACTCACCTGCTCTCCACAGCCCAAAAGTAGTTCGGTTAAACCACTTGGTGGAAGCTCCTGGAGCGGACACTTCCGGAATCCGGCTTCCGACGGCGTAAGTCCGCGGCTGGACAAACGCTCGGAATCGGTTGGCTGAAGAGGTAGCGGAGGGTGACGTTGAACTGCAGCGCTTGATCTGGAAAGTTCCGGCGGTTTCCGGCAACTTCAGATCCTGGCCTTGAGCGGGAACGGCGTTCACGCATCCGGTTCGGTACGGACCATGTTCGGGGCTGGCCGATTGTGGGTAGTGGACTGTATTTCGGGTTGTTGGTGGATTTGCAGCGGAACCGCAGGAGGGAGGAAAAACAGTGAACTTGGATTTTCTTGTTTTATTTTCTCCTTCTTCTTCCTCTCCTACTTCTCACTACACTACACTTCTTCACTTGCGGCGACGATTGCGTGTTGTCGCTTCGATGGTCGGACGTGTTCTCACGCGAGCGCCCTGCGCGCGCGAATCGTGGATGACGTTTCGTTTGACGTTTTGACTTTGGCAGCTGCTGTCACTTCACAGTGGGCACAGGGGTGTGCGCGCGGTGGGGTTAGCACTTCGGTGACACCGAACAAACTTAAAAAAGCAAAAACAAACATTCTTTATCTTTGAAAAAAGACTACTTGAATACTCTGCTGCTTCTGTTACTGTTTGCAAATGGGAGTTTTATCTCTTGCAACAACCAAGTACACATTTACACCCTCATATGCATAATTAATTAGCCATGACTTATTAAGGTTACAGAGAAGCGCGCGCAGCAGCAATTTAATTTTAGTTTGTTTCTTTTTTATGTATGTTGCAAGGTGCTTATCACAAGAAAAATCTTTTTTTTGCATTTAAAAGAAACACATATTTAAAAAAAAGTCACGTTTTGAACAAGCTTGAAATAAGAAATGGAAACATTAAAAACATTCTCATTCACCGTAAAGAATTTTTTCCACCATCAGATTTACAAAAGGCCGACGAAAATACGTGCGAAATGTAAACTTGCCTAATTAAGCTTGTATTAACGGTTGGCACGTGACATTCGGGGGAAGCAGTTGCTTTATTCGCGTAAAATTCGCAAAAAGAAACGCTACAAAAAAGTCTCAAATGCAGGACTAGAAGAGCAGTTCTCTAGGATTTCGGTCATTCGTTTTTTTTTGTATTTTTTAATCCGACTGAAACTTTTTTGGTGCCTTCAGTATGCCCAAAGAAGCCATTTTGCATCATTAGTTTGTCCATATAATTTTCCATACAAATTTCGCAACTGTCCATACAAAAATGATGTATGAAAATTCAAAAATCTGTATCTTTTGAAGGATTTTTTTGATCGATTTGGTGTCTTCGGCAAAGTTGTAGGTATGGATACGGACTACACTGGAAAAAAAATGATACACGGTAAAAAAAATTTGGTGATTTTTTTATTTAACTTTTTATCACTAAAAATGGATTTGCAAAAAAACACTATTTTTAATTTTTTTTATTTTTTGATATGTTTTAGAGAACATAAAATGCCAACTTTTCAGAAATTTCCAGGTTGTGCAAAAAATCATTGACCGAGTTATGAATTTTTTAATCAATACTGATTTTTTCAAAAAATCGAAATATTGGTCGCAAAATTTTTTCAACTCCATTTTTCGATGTAAAATCAAATTTGCAATCAAAAAGTACTTTAGTAAAATTTTGATAAAGTGCACCGTTTTCAAGTTAAATCCATATTTAGGTGACTTTTTTGAAAATAGTCGCAGTTTTTCATTTTTTTAAATTAGTGCACATGTTTGCACACTTTTGGAAAAAATATTTTTGAAAAGCTGAGAAAATTCTCTATATTTTGCTTGATCTGACTTTGTTGATACGACCTTTAGTTGCTGAGATATTGCAATGCAAAGGTTTAAAAACAGGAAAATTGATGTTTTCTAAGTCTCACCCAAACAGCCCACCATTTTTTAATGTCGATTTCTCAGCAACTAATGGTCCGATTTTCAATGTTAATATATGAAACATTCGTGAAATTTTCCGGTCTTTTCGAAAACAATATTTTCAAAATTTTCAAATCAAGACTAACATTTTAAAAGGGCGTAATATTGAATGTTTGGCCCTTTTGAAATGTTAGTCTTGATTTAAAAATTTTGAAAATATTGTTTTCGAAAAGATCGGAAAATTTCACAAATGTTTCATATATTAACATTGAAAATCGGACCATTAGTTGCTGAGATATCGACATTGTAAAATGGTGGGCTGTTTGGGTGAGACTTAGAAAACATCAATTTTCCTGTTTTTAAACCTTTGCATTGCAATATCTCAGCAACTAAAGGTCGTATCAACAAAGTCTGAAGAAGCAAAATATAGAGAATTTTCTCAGCTTTTCAAAAATATTTTTTCCAAAAGTGTGCAAACATGTGCACTAATTTAAAAAAATTAAAAACTGCGACTATTTTCAAAAAAGTCACCTAAATATGGATTTAACTTGAAAACGGTGCACTTTATCAAAATTTTACTAAAGTACTTTTTGATTGCAAATTTGATTTTACATCGAAAAATGAAGTTAAAAAAAATTTGCGACCAATATTTCGATTTTTTGAAAAAATCAGTATTGATTAAAAAATTCATAACTCGGTCAATGATTTTTTGCACAACCTGGAAATTTCTGAAAAGTTGGCATTTTATGTCCTCTAAAACATATCAAAAAATAAAAAAAATTAAAAATAGTGTTTTTTTGCAAATCCAATTTTAGTGATAAAAAGTTAAACAAAAAAAACAAAAAAAAATTTTTACCGTGTATTATTTTTTTTCAGTGTAGTCCGTATCCATACCTACAACTTTGCCGAAGACACCAAATCGATCAAAAAATTCCTTCAAAAGATACAGATTTTTGAATTTTCATACATCATTTTTGTATGGACAGCTGCGAAATTTGTATGGAAAATTATATGGACAAACTAATGATGCAAAATGGCTTCTTTGGGCATACCGAAGACACCAAAAAAGTTTCAGCCGGATTAAAAAATACAAAAATTAAAATTGAAGAAAAAAGACCGATTTCGTAGAGAATTGCTCAGAAATGTTTTGCACGATTTATTTTCCACAAAATCAAATCTAATTCTTTTACCACCATTGCTTCTTCCGGAGATAATCCAGATGTGGATTGCTTCCATCAGACCTAACCAGAATGTAGCAGCTGCAGCTGCACCCCGGAAGTTCTGTTTCTGAGTGATTTCCGCATAGCTGCGGTAGCATTGCTAAAGCCATAACCTTTGGTTGCGCAGCAAACCCGAAACAAGTGTAGAATTTCGCATAATGTGATTATAGAAACAATTAAATTTTTACATAAATTTGTTCAGTTTTATTTAAATAGTTAAAAATAGTTGTTGCACCCTAATAATATGTTTTATTTTAGATTAACGAAAAATTTACGACTTATAAATCTGGCAACCCTGCCATTTATGATTTTCACTCAAGAGAGATTTATTGAATATTTTCAGATTAAATCGAAAATTTAAAAAACTAGCTCAAGATTCTAAAATACATATAAACAAAAAGTTTTACCCCATTCAAAAAATTACTCTTGAATCTTAAATTTGAAAGTCCAAATCATTTACAACTTTGCCGAAGTCACCAAATCGATCAGAATCTGACCATTTTATAAAAATAAATAAATTAAATATTTTGAAAGAATGGAAAAACTCACTGAAATTTTGCAGAAACAAGAATAAATGATTTTGGAAGAATAAGACATTTTCAAAACATGTTTGAGTCCAGACTTTTACTCAGAATATTTTTTCGATATACTGGCCATGCTCTTTAAAAATATTACAGAAGCAAAAATACATTATTTGGTAGGATTGGAATAAAACTCTCAAAAAGGTTACGGAAAGAAGTATAATTCTTTTTGTTTTTTTTTTAGCAAGAATAAATTATTTTGGAAGAATGAAAAAAAAAAACTCACAGAAACATTACAGAAGCAAGAATTTTTTCAAAATATATTTCAGTTCAGACTTATTCTCATAAAACATTATCAAGAAACTGTTTCTGTGTGAAAGAACGATCAGTAAAAAAATCAAGACAAAACATTTTTAATTATTTTGAAAAATAAAAATAAATGCATAGAAATATTACAGAAACAAGTGGAAATAATATGAAATTCTTCAAAACATGTTTCAGTTCAGACCTTTTCTCAAAAAAATTAATGTTTGAATAATAATTAAAGAATTCAATCTGGACTTTTTTTATTTTTCGATAAATCATCAACTTCAAAGATCTAGCAACTCTGTATTTAGCTTCAATATTACTTTTTGGTCTATTACAGTAAATTTTTATAAAAGTATATTAAATAAAAACAAAATTTTAAAGTTTGTCAAGTCTGTTGTGTTTTTGTCAAAATCAAACTCAAAGTGGGGTAAAAAATGTAAATTTTTTTAAATTCATTTTTGAACAAAAACAATAAGTGTGGGTGACAAAATTTAGAAGTATGTTAAAAGACATGGTCACACACTTAAACTCATTTTTCGTCAAAATCGAACTCAAAGTTGAGAAATAAAAGTCAAACAATTTTTAACAAATTTCAAAAACAAACAATAAGTCTATTTGTCAAAATTTTGAAGTTTGACACGGTGACAAACTTCAACTCAGTTTTCGTCAAAATGGAACTCAAAGTTGAGTAAAAAATTCACCAAAAAAAAAACAAACAATAAGTCTATGTGTCAATTTTTTTAAGTTTAACACGGTGACCAACTTTAACTCAGTTTTTGTCAAAATCAAACTCAAAGAGGAGTTAAAAAGTTTAAAAAAATATCTAAATTGAAAAACAAACAATAAGTCTATTTGTCAAAATTTTTAAGTTTGACACGGTGACAAACTTCAACTCAGTTTTCGTCAAAATCGAACTCACAGTTGAGTAAAAATTATGCAATATTTTTTGCAAACAATAAGTTTGTGTGATTAAATTTTGAAGTTTTTCCCGATTTTAAAACTCAGTTTTCGTCAAATATAACTCAACGTTGAGTAAAAAATAGTCAAAACTTATTCATAAAATTTTTAACACAAAAAATAAATCTGTGTGTTGAAATTGTGAAGATTGTCACGGTTTGACAACTTAGTATTCGTGATTTTCGGAATATTTTGAGTGATATTTACTAAATTCTAACATTGGCTTCCTTTACTTTTTCTTGAGTAGGTATGGTTTTCACGAAAAGATAATTGAATAATGCCGTCATAAGTTCAGTGCTTCTGGGGATGCGCAGTCCTATTTTTTCGCGATAATTTCGTCTCTTTTGTGTGGCTGTTTGTGTGCATGGGGTGATTGGTCAGTATAATTGAATAATGCCGTCATAAGTTCAGTGCTTCTGGGGACGCGCAGTCCTGTTTTTTCGCGATAATTTTCGTCTCTTTTGTGTGGCTGTTTGTGTGTAATGTTCCGTCAGTGCAAGCGGGTGGTTGTGTTTGTGTGCAAAGTGCCCTTTCTTCATCATCGCTGATTGGAAAGCAATTTGACGGTTGAGTTCGTTAGTTTTATCGCGTAAAATAATATTTTGATTCATCAAGAACGTTGTGTGGTGTGCGAGTCTTTTTTTTGTGTTGAAAAGACCTTCCCATAGCTCCGTAGCTCGGAGGGCTCGACGTCGGTTGTTTGTGTGTTAAGCCCTCTCCATAGCATCGTAGCTCGAGAGGCAACGATAATCAATACCTCATCTATCTAACAGAAAGAAGATCGGAAGGCACTTGATGGTTGAGTTCGTAGCGTCGTTTCCGTAACAAATTTATGAATTAACCCTTTCGAGCCTGATGGGTCATATATGACCCAAATATCAAAATAATATTTTTTTGAAAATTCAGGCCTGAAAGGGTTAAATGGTTATATGATTAAAAATCAGACTACGCTACCATTGCAGCATTGCGTTTAACACCTCATTCTATAAATAAACTTTGTTTGGCTTTATCTTTCCACAGCCGGCTGTCTAAGATGAAACCATTTCATTTAAAATTTAACAACAGTTAAACGGGAAATGTCTCATCCGCAGCATCCGATTGTTTGCCTTGAGAATAATATATAAAAACTTTCAACAAACACTATGATTTTGGGTCGCATCATCACCTTCTATGATGAATCCTGACCAAACACCCTATCCTACTAACAAGTTTTCAGGTTCCTGGCGCTCGTGGGGTGTAAGCACAGAGTAAATCAGCTGCCCTAGTAGCAACCTGCGCTAACTAACATTCCCGTCCCTTAAAATCGAGGTCTACAAACTGACATGGCGGGCGCCGTTGGTGGCCAATGACTGTTACATATTCGCAACTGATCTAGCTTTAGCAATCATGGTGTTTTATCTTTTCAGCGCATTCATACATGCTGTTGATAAGAGAAACACCACTAGATCGTCGAAGCCTATAATCAGTAGTGCTGAAAGGATATTACGGTTCTGTTCAGCAACGGAGGGGCAACCATGGGTGATCTCTCATGCTCATGCTCATGCTCATAAAAGTATATTAAATAAAAAAACATGAATGATTAAACAAGTCTAATAATAGCGTTGTTTTAAATAGATAGAAAGCATCGCAAACGTGGTTAATTAGGACTCTACTGATGAAACTTGAATTTTTTTCTCAAGCTCCACAACTGTTTGCAACGAAATTCCATTTAGAGTGTACATTTCATGCATTTCACCACTTCACCGCCGGAAGCTGCCAAGTAATTTTCCCTTTTTGTAAAACCCGTCCTTTAGGGGAGCGAGGGGTTAACTCCCAGCTGCAGAGGACAACAATAAGAATGTTGAACTGCACCACCCTCATAATTTCACGAGAAAAAAATATATAAAGGACAACGCAAAAAAAAAAAAACCCGAGAGTAGAAAAATGGGACGCAATTGTTCTCGAGCGCGGAAAATGAATTTTCTTGTGTTTGTACGTGAGTGTGTATGTGTTTTTTTCTTTGTAAATGTCAGTGAGAGTAATTTCTCCTGGGGTCTGATGATTTTTTTTAAAGAATGGTGGATAAGGGCCCGTAACAAGAATGAACGCATAATTGCAATTTGCTCCGCAAGAGCCACACGCTGTCGAGAACAAGTGTGAGTATGTGTGTGTTTAGGGTGGGTAAAAGTTGTGAATGGAAGGAGAGGCATGTCAAGTGGGCGGCACTCGAGGTGAAGTGAACCGGTGATGATTTAGGTGTATGTGTGTGAGATGTTCCTTAATGCAGCGGAAATGTGCACCCTGATTATTGCTTCATTAGTAGACTGTGAAATGCTGCGATTTGCATATATTTAGTAAAACTGAGACTTATAGAATTGCCAAGTTTTGATGATTTAAAATATTCAGTAACAGTATTGTCAATTCCACACACAGTTCAACCAAAAACTCAATTTCGTTTTCAGACGAAAAAATCAGGTTTGTAACCCCGAAAACTTTATCTATCAGAGCAGACGTGAGAGACAATCGGAGCACGTTCGCTACATCTCAAAAACATTCCAAAAACAGATTCGTTACAGCTTGGATTTGAGTTTGGCAATCAACCAATTTCCCGATTCCCGTGTCACAAAGTTTACTCCCTCCCAAATATTCGTTTTCAATCGAAGACAGAAAAGAGAACCAAACACATATTTTTTGGAATTCGAAACCAATCTCGAAATTCACTTCAAATTAAGGTAATGTAACCCCAAAATTGCTCCCATAAAGTCACTCCCATTTGTCCAAATGTAATGTCGAAATTATGCCGGAAAAACAATCCATCACCCTGGCTACTCCATGTGCTCCAGCGACGAAACGAATTTAAAATTTAAATTTGCCCACCCTTTTCCTCACTCGACGCGGGGGTGAGGATTTTCCTTCTCTTTGTGAGGAAAGGAAAATCCACCATGGAATGCATTTCCAGCTGCTGCTGCCGAGAGGGAAGTAGAACATGTTGCACATACTTCCGTCGCGCATTTCAACGCCCCAAACGCCGCTGAAAGTGGAGGTCGCCTTTGCTGGATGAGACGTATAATCTTGTGTTTCTGGAAGCTATCCTCACCCACAACTTCATTTCTAGCAGGGAGCTATCGTGGAAAAGTTGGAGGAAAAGTTTTTTTTCCTTTTTTATGGTTCTCGAAATTATTCTTACTTATTTGTTAAATTCAGAAACGCAAAAAAAAGTTCAAAAAAAATAAAATTCTTTTAAAAGAATTTTGTAAGACATTCTGGCAGCACTGCTATTTTATTAAAAAATGTAAAATTTTGACTAAAAACGCATGCATTTTTAATAAGTTGAATTCCATTGTTGATTGTGACTTTCCACACAATTAAATTTCATTTTTTTTCTTCTTCAAAAATGTAAAAAGAAGCTTGACAGGGTTGCCAAATCCTGAGCTTCTTCTCATCTAATCTAATCTAACACAATCGCAGCCAGTCCGATGAAAGCATGCTGGAAAGTCTTGTGAAAAGATGACGCCCCAAGCACTTTTCTTGTCAATATTAATAATTGCAGTACATCCGAGAACACCCGAAAATGTAAAACAAAAATTAAAGCGGCCAGCCCTACTGCGTTGTGTTTTCCGCAGAGAGGATTCACAGAATCGACAGGGGAGGAAGGATGCGTGGACATACCGTACCAAACGCTCCATTTGCATTTTTTTAAGTCAACAATTCACACACAAAATAATAGTCGTTTTTGAAAAATCTTATTATTTAAACGTTTTAGATGACAAAAATGCATCTTTTTTCGATCTGGCACAAATCGAAAAAAATATTTATTCGCAATCGAAAAATACTTTTCATAAATTTTGATCCATCGAATAAATACATTTCAAATTAATCCTTACATTTTATAGGGTTAATTTGAAAATAGTTAGAATATTTGTATTCGAAAGCTTGGGTGTCATCCATAAAGTACGTACGCTCTTAGGGGTGGAGGAGGGGTTACCGTAGGTGTGACAAGATGTGACCAAGGGGGGAGGGGGGGTTTGCAAGACTGTGTCGTCACGCTAGGTTGTTTTTTATGATTGCATAATATTAATTCAAAATGTACACAATTAAATTAAATCCTCGTTTGCTCACTATTATTTAGAAGTACCGTCATCAGGGGTGACATTGTGTCTGTGGGGTGATATTGGGTCATACAAATTTCTGCATTTTCGTATGACCCAAACTATCACATTATAATTTATTATATAGTCACATTTTTTTCAGCTGGAACCTCAATATTTTGCAAATTCTTGATTGATAAAAATAAATGCTTTCAGGGTGTTCATAAGAAAACTGCTATAAATGGTTTGAACTTAAACAGAAAAAAAAATCATGGTAATATTACATCTGGGAAGGGGTACATCTTTTATGTCAGAAAAAAGGTGTAATTTTACCTCTGAAAATGTGTAATTTTACCACTTTTCTGGTGTAATGTCACTTTTTCAGTCTAAATTGAGGTAAAATTACATCATAAAAGAGGTAATATCCAACCTTCCAAAATTAAAGCTTCCAAATTTACATTATTTTTTTCTGTGTATTAGATACAAAGCTGTGAAAAACAGTTTTCAAGATTTTTTAATACTTGAATGTTATACCAATCTTCTAATTTTTAAAAGATTCAAAACTGTTTTTTGATTCGTAATGTTTATTCTAAAAAATGAATAATTAGCCAATATTTTTTTTCGTATTAGAATTGGCAAAAGAACCAAAATTATGAGAGTTTAAAGATACAAAAAATCCCTTCGAAAACAACGGGGGAGGGGGGGGGGTTTGGCAAAATGTGACGTACTTTTTAAGGGGGGGGGGGGGTTCAACCTTGTGTGACAAAGTGTGACATAGGGGGGAGGGGGGTTAATTTTGGCCGATTTTTGCGTGACATACTTTATGGATGACGCCTTGGAAAAGTTCATGATTTTTCATTTTTGACAATGAAAATTGGATTTTGACTTCCAAATCCTTCTTCATCTAAAAATTCTACAAATCATCAGCCGCAGAGAGGATTTTGTAAACGGATCACATTTTACAGAATCTAAAGGGGATAAAGGATGCGTGGACATACCGTACCAAACGCTCGGGCAACACTGACCTGAGGAAACTCTTTATGAAAATGTCTACCAAAAGCACCTTTCTTTGCAACATTGGATAAAAAGTTTAAATCTTACGTTACGGTTTCTTTGAACAAACCCTTAAAGCTCTCACTTTCCCCCATACATTTTGGTCAACCGGCAAATATTTCAACACTCCAACTTTAATTACTGTTTACGACATTTTCGTTGCCCGAAAGTCGTCCGTTCGTCCCTCAGACTGCAAGATGTCTGTCTGTGTGTCTTTGTATGTAACTCCACAGCAGCTGACAGCCGGAGGTCGCACCCACGACCACGACGACCTCCGCCAATTTGCACCAGTTTGACACACAACTTACAAACCAACTAAAATGGCATCAAGGTTCAAAGTCACCGCAGCAGCATCAACTTGACCTCTAGGTGGTGCAGCAGCTGCGCTGGCAACACTGTTAGAAAATTGAAGTTCATTTTGTAATAAAAACCTCAAACAAAAATGTTACATTTGATCGTATGTAACTTTACAAATTATTTTTTTCTTGCATGAAATTCACCTAGAAGTCAACCGGAAATTTCCGTTGCCTTCAATTTCCGGTAATTAAAGTTGGAAAATAGTTTCGCGCTTCTTTGTTCGCTATCGCCACCCATCATAGCACCCAAGATGGTGGAGATTGTCGGTGGTAATGAAGGAAACTTCAAACTGGCAGTAATGTTCCTTTTTCTCCCTCGCCTCGTCGTTTATGATTCTTGGCGCCTCGGGTCGATGTTTGGAATTGGGTCAACCGAGGAAAACTTTTCACTTCGAAATGACATGTTAAGTAAAAGTTTTGCAAGTGCAAGGGGGAGGAAAATGGTGCACACTTTACGCCTTCGGCTAATGTTGTGCCACACAGTTAAAACTTGTGTAAATTTGGAAGGTGTAATTTTGGAAGGTTGAAAACTACCTCCCTTATGACGTAATTTTACTTCGATTAAGACTGAAAAAGTGACATTACACCGAAAAAGATGTAAAATTACACATTTTCATTAGTAAAATTACACATTTTTTCCTGACATAAAAGATGTACCCCTTCCCAGATGTAATATTACCATGATTATTTTTTTTACTGTGCACTTGGTTCGTTAATTTAAGATAAATTACAAGATTTTTATAAAAATGCTGACTCTAAAAAAATCAATAGTTTTTCAAACGTAGATCCAATAAAGGTTCAACTCCCCTAGCAAATTGCATTGTAGCAGCAAGTCGAGACACATCCGTGGGACGCTAGGCCAGGCCCCTGATAGAGAGGTTACATGGTTCTCTACATAGGAAGACTGTGTGTAGTTGGCGACTTGTACACAACCAACATGCCGGGAATAGCGAAACTTTATGAGTGTTTTGACACAATTTAGCGACCCCGCAAATGTGTGGGCGATAACGTGTGGACTCTGGAGTCCGCAAATTGTTGCCTATTTAAGGGCATCTGAATCTGGTCTAGTTTTGAATGGAGTTTGAAAAATTGAATAAAAAAAATGATTTCTCTCAAAAATTAGCCAAATCATCTCATGATTACATCAAGAGACAACCTCAGTTTCAAAACCATGCAACAATGACCACCTCTAATGATATTAATACTTTCCCTTTCGCATAAATCTTTTACGATGGTTGGTCTCTAAGTCTACTCTATAAGAGTATCTCTACCGAGAGCTCTCCAAAAGAAAAACAAAATCATGATTCACAGCCCCAAAAACAATTAATCTTCCAACCCAGCGTTTGGTCGTAGAAATTGCCATATTGGCTACTTTAGTGTTCAACGACCGAAACAAGTGTTCAACGACCGAAACAAGTGGCAACAATGTTTCGCCTGGAGTTAGACGATTTTTGAGAAGGCAAAAAATCTAGAATACGCCCTAAGCAAGTGTTATGACCCTGGCCGTTTTTGCAAAACAAAAAAAAACTTTAAAGCTTGAAATTTTTCAAACTTAAAGAAGCTTAAACGGTCAAGTGCCACCTCACCACAATCAATTTGGAAGGTTAAATATTACCTCTTTTGTGATGTAATTTTACCTCAATTTAGACTGTAAAATTAACATTACACAAGAAAAGTGGTAAAATTACACATTTTTCTGACATAAAATATGAACCCCTTCCCAGATGTAATATTACCATGATTTTTTTTATGTATATGAGGAATTTGCTGACAAAATGGAAAGCAAACTTTTACGGTAGCAGCAGCTGCTGCCTTCCAGCATTGAACTGTTTGCAATCAATCAACAAATTATTTGTTGGTTTAATTTTATTCACCTTCCAGTTCGCTCAGCCTTTAGTGAACTATGCAGTTTATTGGCTTTGATTTCTTTTTAAGAGTTCGCTTTTTGTTTGTTTGTCCCACTTTCACAACAAACTTTTTAAAGGAAAAAAGTGTTATTTCTGACACGTTTTTTGTCTGAATAAAAATTGCATAACACCTTAATATTTATTGTTTTTTCTTAAACAAATAAACCCCAAAAAAAGCTATGGCTTCTTTTTGATAGTCATGGCAAAAGTGGCCAAGCCAAACCTTCAAAAGCAAAGAAAGGGAAGAATGACGCAGCATAAACAACTTTTTCTGATTATATTCAATAAAAACTGGCAAAAAGGGTTAAGATTTTGGGGCCGACCTTCGCAGAAAAAAGGTCAGCAAGAATGCGCTGCGGTGTGATGATTATTAAATCGAGCTAGCTCCAAGGTTGGATGGAAATTGTGGTGAAAAACTTAGGTAGAAAATGACTCTGGACATTTCAGGGTGTCATAGAGTGAGTGACCAAAAAATGACGAATAAAAAAATCACGAGCAAATACCCAGTTACAATTGAGCGAATTAGTTCCACTCCGAATTTCATTGGTCTACTTTTAAGAGAGAGAGAGAGCAAAAAAATCTAAACATTATTCAATTATTCCAATCAGTGGCATTCAAATCGTCGTCGATTCATTCCAATTCCGAAACAATTTGACGGACCCAGTGATAGAGTTGCTCACCAGATTTCCCTCAGATATAGCTACACAGTAAAAAAAAGGTTTAATTTTGGAAGATAGAAAAAAATATGGTTGAACGTTACCCCTTTTCAAATGTAATTCTACCTCAAGTTATGTGGAGTAAGTAAAATTACATACAAACAGATGTAATATTACCATGATTTTTTTTTCTACTCTTTATAGCCCTGAAACACTGACAACAAAACCACATCAACATCGCCGGTTGTCGGCGGTCGTTCGGAGGTTCGATCGTGGTGGCACGTGAGATGCATATCAATTGGCCGGGAAAACGGGAGGGGTGGGAAAAGGGGAGCATCTAGTCGATTCCCAACCCCAGCGGGACCAACCCACATCCCGGACTCGTGGAGTTCGATGGGAAGCTTTTAAACGTGTGCTGAACAATCAGTTTAGAGCACCTGTGGGGTGGCGTGACTTTGGCAAGTTGTTTTACTGAATGTCAAATCTCAATTCTTGTTCACAGTTAAAAAAAATCATTTTAAAATACATCAGGGAATTTTGACGCATTTTGTGTCATAAAAATGTGTAATATAAGTAATACTTTTAATATATGTAAATTAACAACTGTTTACGTGTAATTTCACGCAACATTCAACCACCTGATGTGGTTTTGTTGTCAGTGTTTCAGGGCTTTAAACAGTAGAAAAAAAATCATGGTAATATTACATGCTTGCATGTAATTTCACTTATTCCACATAAATAAAGGTAAAATTACATCTGAATCCTTCTAAAATTCAACTTTTTTTTTTACTGTGTAGCTATATCTGAGGGAAATCTGATGAGCAACTGTATTAGTATAAAATTACATGGAAAAGGGGTTAAATATATCAACCTGTGAAAATTATTTTTATTATTTAATGTGCACACAAGATTCGGAATTGCTCAGAGATTCAAACCCACCCCAGCGGACAGTGCCTAAACTAGAGACACATAATCAGCACACAATTGGAGCGCAAACCACCTGAGAACGTTTGCTCTTGATTGGCGGTTGTCGCGCGGGCTAGGATTGAGTGGAGTTTTTCCACCGGCGTCATGTCTAAAAAAGCTTCTAAAAAACACAGAAAATATGAATTTCAGGAAGTTTTTTTTTACAAAAATAAATCAATCAAACTAACGTAAAACCAAGCCTTGTAGGCCTTTAAAATAATTAGAAACTTATTCACATATTATTAAAGGACGAAAATCTACCAAATTGTGTAACTTTTACAAATCAAAGCCTTCAAAAAAAAAAAAATTGCTGTTTTAGATACTTTGCAAATCCAACTTCTTGATCATTTTTATTTTTAAATAAAATCGGAGACAATGATTAAAACTTTCATCATTTTTATTAAATCAACGATTTATTTTGGAGCATTTGAAAAAAAATGTTTTTTTGTAGAATTCAATCTTCCAAAATTTAACATTTTCTACTCGGAAATTCGTGTATAAATTTTGAAAGGTTGAAAATTTGATGATTTTTGTAATTTTACCTAAAACAATGTGTAGAAAAGTAAAATTCAACGTGAAAATTTGTAATTTGATGAAAATTTCACCAGTTTCTGATTCAAAATTACATTACATTTTCGACTGCAAAACTTTCTTGAAATATTTGTGGTAATAAAAATGTGTAATTTTACATCAGGAGCTGGTGAAATTTACATCAGTTTCTGTTGAATTTCAATTTTTTACACATTATTTCAGGAAAAATTACGCCACCAAATTTTTCAACAAACTTCTTTTCAAAAGTTGTGATTTTGTGTTCATTTCAAGTGAAATAAAATATATTTTGCTTCAGAATTGTTAGGCCAATTCAACTCAAAACTTGATAAAACATACAAGAGATTTGTCCTTTAGATCCCTAAAAATTTAAAAATGTTTTTTTTTATAATTTCAACTATGTCTGTGTAGTTGCCGCTTCTCAATGGCCAATGAACCGTGCACGATGACACCTCCCGGTATCTGCTATCTGTACTCAATTGGTGAGTTTTGAAGTGATTGTACGGTGCGGGCGCGGTTGGTTGGCACGCCAAACCTATCTAGCTCAACAAAAGTGATGATGAAAAAAAACGCTCGACGCATGCGATAACATGGCAGTATCTGCAGTGGGTGACATATTTGTGGAGTTTGTTCTTCTTCTTTTGTATTAAAAAGCGATTCAATCACAAACGTAAAATCTTTAAAATTGTTAAATAATTTTGAAGCTAAAATTTCACAATGTGAACTAAAATTCCCCAAAATGTCAAACTAATTAAGGCTTAAAAAGTATTGCCACTGACCTTCCCACTGCAGCAGCAAACACACAAATTTCAAAAAGCTGGCGTCTACAAAAAGAGTAGACAAAGATTACAGTGGTCAGTACTGACAGCAGTACCTCTACCACAAACCGATGTCGGTCGTTAAAAATAGCAATCAGACAGTACGCGACAAAAGATTGGTTCTGGTTATAAATAGAAGGTACACAACAACTATGAGACAAATACCGGTGACGTCACCAACATTATGTTTTCCTTGTTGAATTTGAGTTTTTTTTAAAACTCGGATTGAATTTCTTCAATGAAACGAAAAACTGCTATCTCTGCTGTGAAAACGTGGCTCGCTTCTCCATCGACCACAAAGTCCAGGTTCGAATCCCGTTAGGCGCGAAAAGCTCGCCGTAATTAGCAGTCGAAAACTGTGAGCGCTGGTTGGCCTCCCCCGCGCGAAGCAACATAAATATTTTCACGCCTGCTGACCTCCTCCTTCTCCTCCGGCTCGTTCAAGACCACAAGTTTTCTTTTGTTTAATTTTCGGATTCGACCGAGAGAAGCACCTTTAAAGCGTAATTTGATTTACACCTTTAAAATAATCGACCGTGCACAAACTGCAGGCGCACCTGCTGCTGCTAAAGTTTTGTTTTACGGTTTATCTCGATTATGAAGCACGTTCAAGATCTGGTACAAAGCCTACGTAACCAACTTTGAAAAGTTCAACTTCAAAAAACGAACCAAGAGCAAACTGAGCACAGCTTTTGTGTGGGAAGTACAACCTCTTTAGAGAACACATCCCTTTGAAGAAATGCTCAATCAAAACCTCATGACATCGTCGTCGTGGTGAACGAACAACAAGAGAGCTCTCGTTCTAAAACACCACCCAAAGTGGTCGCCCTTGTCTGTCTGGCGATCCCGCAGCTAACCCTTGGCTTTCATTTGTATTAACCCTCAAACGTCAAAGGGTCATCCAAACTTGTAAATCTTTTCTTTCTTCCATTGTTGACACTAAATGTTAAGCTAATTAAGTAAGACAAATCGAGGGATAGCTGCCCTAAGAAGTCACACATGTCTGAGGGCGACAAAACAACGCTAACAACGACAGCGCCTCCTCAGCAGAAGCAGCACGGGCGAGGTTTCAATGTCACGTGCATGTCGGATTAGTGATTTACACCAGGTTGGTTGGCGAGGAGGAGGTGCTAGCCAACACCGCGATCACGTAATGTTAGTTTTGGTTCACGCCTTTGTAAACAATAAAATATGGGATGATGACCGAAATTCTAATTAGAAATATATTATTATTTTTTGGGAAAATTACTTATTTCACCTTTTTGTTTAGTCTAAAATGTTTCATGGAAAGGTTGCCAGATCATCAAACCGTATAATTCATTGGAAAGGGCTTTCAAGTTTCCATCCAATAATGTAAAAAAGTGGTTTCCGAAATAATGTTTATTCAAATCTACTTTAGCAAATGTTTCATTACAGTGTTGCCAATTTCTTGAACATTAGATCATCAACACGAAAGACTGCAGACAATTTTTTAAGGTCGTTCCTGCTCACCAATTTTGAAACAATAGTCAATCTGGGGCAGATTTTTTTTTTTGAATACTTGATTTCTAGAAATTATGATTTTATTTTAACAAATTGGCAACACTGACAAATGAATAAGGTCATCGTGTGTTATAGCTAAAAAGGTGGCATTTGTAATAATTTAAAACATTCCAAAAATTATTATTTTGAACAATTTTATTGTGTTCTGTTAAAACAATAAATAAAACTAAATAAATTATTTGTTCTCCCAATTTTAAATATTTTGGTGGCATTTTAGTATTGACAGCTAACAAAATTTTAGGAAGATATTTTTGGAATTTTTAAACTTTCAATATATAGTATTTCGTTATCGGCTAGTTGAAGAAGTTTGAGGGAAAAAAAAAGATTTAAATATTCAAAATGCAGAGTGACCAATCAAAGCCAACTTTCAAATTCCCGACTTGCCCAGAACCACAATTAATGGTAATTTGTCAAACCAAAAACATTCAATACTACAGTCAATATCAACCATCGAACAAAATTTCTAAATACATTTAAAAGGAGAGAAAATATCTAGATTTATAAACAATCAGTTTTTTTGAAATAATTAATTAGGTTTTCGATAATTTGTTTTAACTGGAAATGGAAAAGGGGATTGCAACAAGTTATAGATGACTAAATTAGTAATTTTATTTTTTTTTAATCAGGGAACGTCTCAAATATCAAAGTATTTTAAAATACCTGGTAATTCGGGAATTCAGGAAGACTTTTCGTTTTACCCCTTATTTCATGAGAAGTATTTTATTATTTACTATTATATTATTTAGTTTCTAAAGCAAAATTTCTAGAATTTTGTTTTGTGGTTTTAATATTTTTCAATACGTAAAAAACTTTTTTCATTTTTTCATTCAGGACGAAAAACGTTTGGATTTTATTTACATTTAATTTTTCCGATAACTGAAAATCAATCTTTATGTATAGTAATTTATCCATACTCACAAAATAGTTTAAGTGATTCAAAGATTAGGAAAAATGATTTGAATTTAAGTTATGAATTTAGCCTAACACTAACAAAAAAAACGCCACAAAATAAAATTATTGCCAAACTCAAGTAGAAATTGTTTTGTTTTCGAATATTCAAGCAATTTGACAAAATGAAATTGAGATTTTGAGATCTATTCATATATTCATTTCCTTCGATGTTGTTCAAAGTTAGTTGTTACCTTTTGTTTTAAAAACTCTGTCAAAAATATATAAAAATCTCTTGAATCTTAATTTTTTATGAAAATCTGTTCGATCATGATCATCCAATATTTATAATAATTTTAATGTCTTACTGAAATACTCAAATAGAATTAAAAATAGTGAAAGACTAAAATTTAAAGTATGTTGCTAAAGAAGTAAAATTAATTCGCAAAATTCACAAAGAATTACAAATTGTTCAGGAGTTAGAAGACAATTTTAAAACATGTATGCTTGGGATTCCCGACTTTTCCCGATTATTTGACAAAAAAATATCACAAATTCCCGACTTTTTCCCGATTTTTCGTGAACTTTGCAAATTCCCGACTTTTTCCCTACATTCCCGATTTCCCAACTTCAGTGGCCACCCTGTTAGGGGAAAGTGGGGCAAGTGTAACAAGCTAAGGATATGCTCGTTATAACCCATTAAAAACGTTAAAAAATCTGTTGGATTTTTATATAATCATCTTATTCCAGGTCTTGACTCAGACTTTGATAGAACAAGTTTTTAAAAAAATCCTGTTTTTTAATGTAAAAAAAAAATGATTTTAATATTTTTGATTTTCCGTACGTTCTACTCAACTAGTGGGGCAAGACGAACAACCCGTTGGGGCAAGAGGAACAATGCATGAAACAACATGTTAATTTGCTAACAATTGAACTGTTATCACTTAGATACATCAAATTAGAATGTATTTGAAACGTTTCTTTCATTTTTAGATTAAATAATAATATTTTACAAAAAAAAATTGATCATTTTAACGAAATAAAAATATTACTTACATGATAAATAGCAAATTTTCATAATATCACTATATTTTGTATGGATTTTTTTTAAACAATTGTTTATCAGTTTTTAAGTACTTTTATGTATTTATTTCCCAATAAAATATGTTGTTGCAGCAATTCGTATTTTTTCCATACTAAAAATCCATATGGTACACTTGCCCCACCTGAACAAGATTTTTTAAAAGCTCTCAACAAAAATAACTAAAAGTTAAATCATACTTTATAATAGGCGCAAGTCATTGATAGGGACACTACTGATCAAGGAAAAATAGCATTTTGATAAAATGAGCCTTAAAACGAACCCTAAGCCTTATTTTGAACTTTCCAAATATTATAAGAAAACAAAGGTTTTGATAAAACTTCATTAAATCTTATGCCCCGAGGCGTTTACGTCGTTTTGGCGGTTATGAGTTAATAGAATCAGCTAATTGCATTGCTAGCAACAATTCCTCATACTGGAAATATTCAAAATTGTAAAAATTACGGCCGTATGAATGATTGTTGCTCTTGCCCCATATGGTCGTCTTGCCCCACCTTCCCCTAAATTGTTCTTAAAAGTTAAAAAAATTAAGATACCTGATATTCCTAATATTCCTAAAATTTCTAGAATTCCTAAATTTCCTAAAATTCTCAAAAATTCCTAAAACTACTAAAAATCTTAAAATTTCTAATATTCCTTAAATCCTGAAATTCTTAAGTTCTTAAAATCCAATTCGTCATTACCATTTTTGTCGCCATTTTAAATTACACAAATTCAAACCACTTTGGATCGAGCTCACAGTTTAGTTAAAAATTAAAATTCCCTGACTTTCCCTGGTCAAAATAAAATTCCCTGACAGTGACAGTTCCAGGTTTTCCCAGACTTTTCCAGAACTCAGTATGTATGTATGGACAAACTAATGATGCAAAATAACCTTTTTGGTCATAGAAAAAATCCTCATAATGCTCCAGACAAATAAAAAAAAGACAAAAATCTGCTATCTCGGGAAAATTTCCTGAGGTGAGTTAAAAAAGAATCTCTAATGAAGAAGAATGAAATTAAAGGTTCTTTTTATAACAATATGTCTAAGAGGCTCTAGAATCTTTTTTTAAGCAAAGGTAGGTTGAACTGTTCCCAAGCAAAAAGCTACACAAAAATACAGTCTAATTTGCAGCCCTCTCCAATTAAAACCCACATTCCAAACAACATGCCTCAAAGCAACCCAAATTACGATCGAAAACAATTGCGTGTAGTACCCACGCCGACGTTGTGTTGGTGGCGGAGGTGCTTCCTCTTAATCAAGTACTAATTTAGTTTGTTTTTTCTCCCAGCCCTCGCGAGTTACTTTATCCATCTGGGGTGTTTGGCTGGGCGGCCCTCGCCAAGTAATTAATCAAAATGATAACACCCTTCCCCCCCTTCTCTGCTCCAGTTGGGATTCGCGCAATTAGTTGATCGCGCATAAATGGGCTCGAATCACGCACAAACACACGCTGACCGGTCGGTTTTTGGTGCGAGTGTGTGTATTTTAGTGCGCTAATTGTAATTTGAAAACAATTAGCCTCCGGTGACCCCTCCCGCACTTGGTCAGAGCTGCAAAATTACGAATACGAAAAAATAAAATCAAACAGACTCGCTGGTCACTTCCATCCCAGACTTCAATCTATGTCACCAAGGCACTTCACACTGTGACTTCAGTGGTGAATACTTTGTAGTGTTGTCTCATTTAAATTAGATTGCACTCACCAACACACTTACACCTATACAGCAAGTGTGTTTGTGTTTTTTTTTTTGTATAAATTAATTAAAGTCATTAGCATCTGCTGGTCGTCGCGTCGCGAAGCGACTACTTTAGTTCAAGCTAAACTATACTGCGAACGAAATAAAGCCACAAAGGTTCCATTTCGATTGGTGAACTTTGTTTTGGGAAGGTGTTTTCAGTAAACCTACACCACACACACTCACTCACACAGACATTTGAATTGATTTTCATGATGGTGGTGTGAGTGATTTGTGGAAAAGCCACTGAGTAAATGTTTTCTTTGGTTTTGGGAAAACAAAAAAAAAATAGTCTAAACGAAAACAAAACAAGCCGAACACACAGTGACAGTGATATATCGACGAACCAACCTCTTTTTGTACTATCTTTGAAGCTAGATCGCGAGAGGATGCAAATGTGCGCGACGAAAGTGGTTACATAATGTATCACTTTAGCAAGTAGATGGAGCGAATAGGGTGGGGTCGAAATGTAAAGTTGAACTTTTCAGCACTTGTATCGAAAAGTTATACTTTCCGATATTGTTTTGGAGTTTGACACTTTAACGGAAAATGTCAAGCGAGAAAATAAAATTCAAAGGGTGATTTCGGATTTGCAAAAAAAAAAATATGTTCAACTCGTTGCAAAACTGGATTTTTTTCAGCACTTGTTTTAATTCTCCAACTCGGTAAACCTCGTTGGATGAATGTACGACTCGTGCTGAACAAATCTTCTTTTTGAAACTTACACACACTATTTTTTTAATGTGTATCAATTTTTCTGAGAAGTCCTAAGAGAAGACAACTTTGCCGAAGATTCCAAATTGATCAAGAAATGCTTTCTCAAGATACAGATTTTGAATATTTTAATAGCCTTTTTATGGACAAACTGATGATGCAAAATGTTTTTTTATGGTCATAGAAAAGGCACACACACATTTTCTTGAAAATACAAAAAAAAAACAATTTGTCGGTCAAGGTGGATTGCACCATGTGTAAATTTGGAAGGTGTAATGCTTGGATAGTGCAATAATACTTGTTTTATGTCTTAGAACGTAATATTCAATGAAGGTTGAAAAAGGCATTACACTATAAAATTGGTAAATTCACACAGTTTTAAAGTAAAATTACTCATTTTTCTGACATAAAAGATGTCTTCATTTCTAGACGCAAAATTACCATGTTTGTTTTACTGGGTAGATTAAGAATTAGATGTTAAAAGATGGTTCGACCGAATATGTTAATTAATATTACCTAAATTTAGGTTGAAAAAGTGGAATCAAGTTAAAAGGGAAAGTTAAAATTACGCATATTGTTGACATAGCAGATTTTTTCATTCCCAGATGTAATTTTCCATGATTTTTTTAATGAGTTGCAAAACAAAGCAATTTGATCAAAGACGAAGCATAATAAATCAGTGTACAGTCCAGACTGGATTATCCGAAGGCCTCGGAAAATTTTCACTTCGGATAATCGAATTACGATTTTTCTATTGTCTTATTTTTTATTGTCGATTTTAAGTATGACCCATAAACTAATCTAAAATGATTTAGAATTTTTAAATCCAAGATGGCGGCCAAAATGGCGGTGTTGACATATTGAAAAATTGCATTCTTCAATTTAAAAGCAATTAAACATTAAAATTTAACTAAAATTGGGTCGCAGAACTCGAATATGATGCACAGAAAAAAAATTTATGGTAATATTCATCAGGAAATGGTGACAGATTTTGTGGCAAAATAAATGATTAATTTTATCCCTGAAAATGATGAATTTTCATCAGTTTTTGATGAATATTCATCAGGTTCACATTTTTACACATTTTTTAAGTAATATTACACAAAAAAGAGGTAATATTCAACCTACCAAATTTTCAACATTCCGAAATTCAACTTTTTTTTGCTGTGTGTTAAAAAAAAATAAACGAAAAAACATTTTTTTGGTCGTGATACGATTATCCGAAGTCCCATACAAACCTTCGGATAATCGAACTTCGGATAATCAAAACTTCGACTAATCGAGGCTTCGGATAATCGAGTCTGGACTGTATCATGCTCGTTCCTAATGTAAACATCAACTGACGTAACGGGATAGACTCTTTGTTTATACTTCGTTTTCGTTCAATGTTTTGCTTGAAATGTTGAAAAAATGTTTTTCATTTTTTTTCACCTTTAGAAGAGGTGATATTGTTAACGTTTGAGGTCAAATTACACATCTTTTCTTGCATACAGCCATTCCCAGATGTAATATTACCATAATTTATTTTACTCTGTGGCACACCTTCAAATTGTCTGGCAAACCAAAATTTAGTACACAGTAAAAAATGTGTGAATTTGGAAGGATGAATATTACCTTTTTTATGATGTAATTTTACCTCAATTTAGACTGAAAAAGTGACATTACACCGGAAAAGTGGTAAAATTACACATTTTCAGAGGCAAAATTAAACAATTTTTCTAACATACAAGATGTACCCTTCCCAGACGTTATATTACCTTAATTTTTTGTTACTGTGTATATTTCGGTGTTCCAAATGTAACAAATCAAGGAGAAAGCTACGATTCCGTCTATTGATAAGAGCTACTAGACTAGTCGAAATTCTTAAACAGGTGTTTCATATGGCAAATGCTAAAACATTAAAGTCACCTAAGTCAAATTTTGTGCAATTCACTGATACATCCATGTTTGACTCATGTTGTTACCGCCGTGTCACTTTAATTTATAGTACGATGAGTAATTCCACTATTTTTCCAATGACTACATAATAAACTACAAAAATCGTCCCACGTCTAAAACATTTGCATGTCTCAAGATGATTCACACAGCCCGTTTTCAACGGAAACTATTGTAAACAGTCTCGAATCAATAGACACACCACGAAAAGACCCCCAAAATAAAATCAATCGACAGCTCAATTCACGCGTAATTCGCGAGTCTTGCCGTATCGGCCGTAGAGCAGGCAGGCCGTAGAGCAGGCACCAATTTGACGTTTTACCGTTTTTTTTTTTTTGTGTGTTGTATATTTTATCGTGCAAGAGTGTGTTCGTAAAGCCCCCCGTCTCCGTTGCAAGGTTAGAAGAGTGCTCTTGTTGTGTGTAGAGTAGGCCGAGACCGACGACGACTGCTACACATCTTCAGTGCGGTGCTGATGACGGTCCCGTCCCGTCGGAAGAAGAGAGTTTGCACCGACCAGAGGCCAGAGGCCAATGTTTACTACACAAGTGCTGTCATTGCGAAAAAGGCAACACAAAAAAAAACTTTGTGAAGTGCAGTTCACTCACACCAGCACGGTAATCAATGAATGAGTTGCTGGTGAGTGACTGAGAGCTCAACGTTTTGGGAGTGTGTATTGGTGAGTTGGCGAGCTGTCAGTTAGGCCCAAAGATGGAACCAACACCAGCACCGACTTGTGGCAAATACGTCAAAAGTACTGCTAACTTTTCTCGATGGATCACGGCGAACGAACGGACAGACTGACCGACGTACGGATTCACACACACAGGGTCGGAAAGTAGGAGTAGGTTAGGAAGAAAAAGGGAAGACACACATTTTGACAGATGCAAAATATCGCACAATCCCGAAACGATTCCTACCCGTTGGCGTAGATTCGGACCTTCCTGGTATCCCAACTCCGGAGCTATCCACCGCTCGCCTTTCCGGTTCCGAAACCCGCAAGTCTTCACCGTCTGGCTTCTTTTACACTGCTGCAGGGCAAACTACTCCCGAAACGTCAAAATTATTCATAATTGCATCACTAAAGGCAGGGTTCCCGACGACGGACGACCTTCTCCTAAATTCCTCACACCGTCTGCGGATCACTTGCGTCCAAGACCTGCTACCACGACCTGGCCACGTTCCCAGCAATCTTCCGCATCTTCCAACTCCACAAAACTTCGCGACGTCGTCGTCGACTTCTGGCAAAGGTTCAAAACTTTCACCTCACGACGTTCCTTCGCACAAAAGCAGGGGCGCGCGCAGTCCAGCGAGAACCGGTGGAACCACGGATTGTCCGGAAACGCACCGCAATCGGGGGTTTCGTCGCGGATTTGACCGTTCGACCGACCGACCGAGAAAAAGACCGTCGTCCCGTCCTTCCTTCTTTTGCTCTTTTTTTTTTCTTCCTTCTCGGCTACTTTTGCTGCTGCTGCTACCGAGCGCGAGTCGATGCTGGGTAACCCACTACAAGGTACTACTGGCCCGTGCCTCACAACCCGATGGACGACGACACGGAACACCGTACCTCTCACCGCCGTACTACTCGCCGGAATTGCAGGAGAGTGAGTTACAGGGGGTTCTCTGAGAGATAGTTGGCAGTGAGGGTTTACAAAACATTCTCTCAATAATTTTACAGATATTTAGAATAATAACAAATGTTCAAATCATGCATTCTTTACTCAAATTTTTTGAAAAGATTTTTTAAGCAGCTTAATTCTGTACACACGTAACCAAAAGGTATCTGACATCCAATGGAATCCATGAAATCATCCTAAGGAATCCCTTTCCCATACATCTTCAGAAGAAGAGAGTAGGAGCAAAAAGAAATATTTAGTTCTACTTCAAGCACCTGTGATAATGTGATAGGGAAAAGATCATCATAATCTCCTTGCATTATTAAATTGATAAATATTCCTATATTGAACCCAAAAAGCAGAATAACGTTGATTCCTTCAATTTAAAAACTATTCCCAGTTTGCTTGGAGATCACTGAAGATTAGGGTGACAAGAAAAAAGGAAAATTTTGGGAAATCTGAAGAGATACCCCCTGGATCGATTCTTTAGGCAATAATAAGTTACTGTGCCAATTTTGAGTCAAATCGGTTAAGGCTAAGGGGTCGCTTTTTATCGTTGAAGTTTATATGGGGAAAATCGCTAAAATGTATGGGGAAAAACATCGCTTTAGGATTTTGGCAGCAGGTGGCGCAGGTCTCGCCCAAAATTGTCCAAGTGTGAGATTCTTGTAGGAAATTTAATTTCCTACAGCTTTGTCGAAGGGTGCAAGAAGATCCGAGTTGATCCTGATGAGTTAATGGCAATGCGATGAAAAGAAATTGGCTTATAAACTTGAAAGAATATAAGGGGTATATAAGAAGTACATAAGAAAATAATTTTTACTACAAAAATCATCAAAAATCAGGATCAACTCGGATCGTTTTGCACCCTTCGACAAAGTTGTAGGAAATTAAATTTCCTACAAGAATCTCACTCTTAGAAAATTTTGGGCGAGACCCGCGCCACCTGGCAGAAATATATTAAAACGATGTTTTTCTGCATACATTTTTGCGATTTTCCCCATATAAACTTCAACGGTAAAAAGCGACCCGTTAACCTTTATTGATTTGGCTCAAAATTTGCACAGATACTTATTTTTGCCTAAGGAATCGAATCAGAGGGTATCCCTGATGTAATTTTTTTGTTGATTGTCACCCTACTGAAGATCCAAGAGCTATTAGCACTTAACACTCATTTTTATTTCTATTTTAATTCCACGTTAAAAAAAAATCCTAGACTGGGGCACAAGTTCACCGATCTGAAATAGTGGTAACTAGACTAGAGACCTTATCCAGAAATGCTTGGTATTATTTAAATTACCAAAAATGGTTAAAAATAATTCCTGCCAATATTTATACCTGAAAAAATACTTTTTTTTATTTCAACAGAAACTTTTCAAAATTGTGTAAAATCGGTTTTGTGTCTTTATAAGTTTTCATAACAATAAAGAGTTACAATTAAGTTCTTATATTTTGAGCCAAGACAAAGTGCTTGTCCATAATTCATTTTTCAAGAAAACCCTAGACGGTAGTCACAACTAGATAACATTTTGGGAAAAAGTGAATCATTTTATGTTACAGATATTCTAGAAACCATAAACCACGTAAAAACTTTTTAAGAAATTTAATGGCGTTGACATAACATTGAAATGTAATTATAACGGGTTAATTAAATGATTTAATTTAATAATTTAATGATTAATTATTTTAATACATTGATAATGTACTAAATTAAGATTTAAAAAATATTATTAAATAATTCAATAATATAATATATGATTAATTCAATATGAAAATAAACAATATAATAATTTCTTATTTAAAACAATAATTAAATGATAATATAATTTAAAAAAAATCATAATATTTTAATTAATAACATGATAATGTAATAATGTAATAACTAAATGATTGACAAAATATTCTTTTTAATAGTTCAATAATCCGATAATTTAATAAGTTAATAATTTTACAATTTAATTCTTTAATGATTTAGCAATTTAATAAATACATAATTAGAAAGTTTTAAAAATAGGTTCTTGAACAGTTAAATAATTTAATGGTTTCATGATTTTCTTATTTAATAATTATCTTATTTATTGTCTCATTTGGGACCATCCAAAAACCACGTGGACACTATCTTGGCAACCAAATTATGCCAAATTTGGTTCCCTCAATCTATTAAAAAATACCGGAAACTCAAAAATACAAATATTGGGCTTGGAATAAAAAAGGTAAGAGAAGAGTATTTTTTTTAAAGATTTTTGCATTTATATATATTTTTTTTACGACTAGTTTCAACATTCAATAAAGAACCATTCTTTACGACCGTCCTGAAAAATTGTATGAACACTTGTATGGAAAAACAAATGATGATATTTTTTTAACAATAGGAAATGAATTACTTACTTTCATGCAATGAAAAATACAAAATTTTTAATCATTTTAAAATCCTTAAGATTAATATTTCACGATTTCATTGTCAGATTTTGTATATATTTTTTAAAATCTTATCGATTATGTAAGCCCTGCCTGTCTACACCTCCTAACCGGTGAGCGACTCGGTCACTCACTCTCTTTCTCACCGCTCTTCGTTCTCGGCTTTTTCCTTCCGACGTCAAAGTCTCCCCTAAATCAGCCCACTTAAGCGCTACCAAAGCGAGATCAAAGTATTGCGCTAAACTCTCATAAACCTGCTAATTATCGCAACCGCCTCGGATCATCAAAATACACCCAACTAATTACTACCCACGGCAAATATGTAAATAAAAATCAAAATGGCGGAGCGTACTCTAGTGGCACCCAGCGCTCATTCTAAGCTGGCACTCATTCTCCCACACGAAGCTCGAGTTCAGCTTCTCGGTGTGCGTGTGTACGATTTGCGTAATTTCACACACCAGCGAAAAGTACACTCTGCAAACGAAAAAGAACAAAAAAAAATATGCGAAGAAGAGCAAATACAAACACTTTCACACACTGTTGCTGGCTAAGTGTGTTTGTGTGTGTATGATACCGTAACAATATTAAATTTAGTGCCGTTGTTGTTGTTGGTGCGGCGAAATTTCGAGTCTCACGTGAGTGACGTTTTGTTGACAGCTCGTCACTCACACTTGTGAGTACAAGAACTCTCCACATACTCACACAGCGGCAGGGGCAACTTAAGTGCCGATATGAGCGTAAATTCCTCGACTTTGACGTCTCCCGAACCGCGGTGGGTGTTCTTCTGGGTCGTTTTATTGTTGTTATTATTGTTCAATCATTGATCGCGGTGCATGCCAGCAATTTACGCATACGCACACTGTGTTCTTTTTTGCGTGTAAATTTAGTGTGTGCATAGTGCGGACTAGGCTACGAGCTAAGATTGATTAGGGCAGTTTTTTTTAATTTTTTTTATGAGTTTTTAAGCGAGCCCAGTTGAAGTGGGTGCCATGACCGATGGACGATGGACTATGTTGTTGTTGTTTTTGAGGTGCTGCAAAATATAGCAAAATATCTTTTTATCTATGCTCAAAGTCGATTCCCATAACATTTAAGAGAGTTTGATAATTTGATTTAACGAATGACAGAAATGTCAGCGTGAAAATATAATATTGATTTTGTTTTATTTTTTTGATAGAAAAACAATTTTTTCATTGAAATTTTTTTTTCATAAAAAAACGCAAGGCCTATTGCGTCAAATTAACTGCAATGATGATTCATTGAAACGAGTTGAGTTTTAGTGCCAGAATTGAATCATTTTCTTTACAAGTCACCTGGTGGTGGTTTACAAATCTAGAGTTTTTTTTTTTTTCATAGCAGCCAATGGGCCATGGGTTTTCTTTATACATAGGACGTTTTGAAAAAGATGACGCGATTTTTTCAATATGTAATTACCGCCATTTTGCCCACCATCTTGAAATTAAATATTCTGAATCACTTCAAAGTAGTTTAGGGGTCATACGCTCGACAATCAAATATAAGACAACGAAAAGACATATATTTTGTGATTCGATTATCCGAAGTGAAATTTTTCGTTGTGGTATGGTTGAGCGTTTCAGCAGAATAAAATTTTTCCTTGGCCTTGGGATATCGAGTCTGGACTGTAACTTGTCTAAAATCAAAATTTGACATAGTTTTAGTCAAAAACTGTTTTCAATGAAGGGATTTGATGTCTTCGACAAGCTTTGTGGAAATTTTCAGTTCTATAACATTGACAGTCAAAAGTTCATTAAAAACTATGATATTTTCTCTAGAGATCCTATATGGAGAGGCGAAATGTTATTCTCTGGATTTCAATCGAGCGACAAGTCCTTGCAAGTTTAAGGTTGGAATTTGTTTTGAATATGTTTGATCGAAAATCGAGATATCACATAAAAGCAATATAAACCAAAGTTTCACAAAATGTTTGATGATAAAATACTTGTTTTCTGATAAAAAATATAATTCCAACCTGATTCTTACAAGGTCTTGTCGCTCGATTGGAACCCTGTTTTGGCAACTAGATTGAAGCCCGAAGAGCAACAATTCGACTCTCCATATAGGCTCTCTACTTTTTTCGAATATTACAATTTTTTTATTTTACTTTTGCTAATGTTTTGAAAAACGAACATTTTTGACGTTGAATGACGTCTTACTCGAAAGCTCGGAGGTGGGTTTTAAAATGTTTCAGAAACTTTCTATTAAATTTCAAACAACCCACTTGGGTCACTCGTTATTTTCTTTATTTATAAGGTTTTTACCTTTGAAAATATTTTCTTAATACTTTTAATATCCAATCAAAATTAGCCCCCAAAATTACAATTTTGATGTGAGCTATTCTCTACCAAAACAGGAAATGAATTTTATTTATATATATTGATTAGGCTTAAACTTTTTGGACGTCTTCCCTATGACCAAAAATGCTATTCTGTGTCATTGGTGCACCCATACAAGTCACCATACAATTTTAGCAGCTGTCCATACATTAATGGTACGTAAATATTCGAAAATCTGTAACTTTTGAAGGAATTTTATTATCAATTTGGTGGCTTTGACAAAGTTGATGAGGACTATTCAGGAAAAATAGGTACATACTTTTTTTGTCATTTTCTAGATTTTTTTTAATATGTTTCATGCGACAAAAACCTGCAATTTTGCAATTATGGTCAAATATTTTGCAGCCGAGTTTTAATTTTTTGGAAAAATAGTGAATTTTGAAAAATAAGGAAATTTCATACATTCTAAAATCATTGGACGTGATATTTGAACAAACCATAAGGAGATAAACTGCACTAGGGCGTAGCTCATTATTGTGACAAGTAAGAGAAAATTTTGAGCTGGAATAGAAGGGAAAAAAACCACAAAAATCACAGAGACAACATCTTGTTGGACTGTGTAACAGTTTAAAAGGTGGGCTATTAGATAATAAGAAAAAATAAGTTAAATTCAGTGCTACGGAAAGTTAGAATTCGATAAAAAGTTCATATAATAAACAATTCTGAAAAACCAACTTTGATTTAATTCAATTTTCAAAAATGTTTTTAAAATGCAGAAAATTCGAAAGCAAAATAAGTGCTTCATTAACACCGACGTGAAGGACAAGTGCTTTAAATTGGTCACCGAAACAGCGCTTCCCTAGTACGGATGTGAACTTCAAGTACCTAAAATGCATAGAGAATAGAACCTCTCGATTAACTAATTTTACATTAACTAGTTATTCAACGCCCTTGCGGCTATGTCACGGCAGAACAACTATGATTTTTTTTCAATTTTTAGTTCCACCAAGATTCCAGCACCACAAATTTGACATGAGACAGACCCCAAACCCCCCACGCTTCCGTTTGCTCCCAAGTTTCCCCGTAATTGCTCGTTAATCTAGGGTTATGATTCCCACTGTGTGTGTGTGCGTCCGTATGTGCTCGATTCCGGGACAGCCTGCCGTGTCTGTCCAAGGATGGATGTGTTTTGATGGTCCAATTACGGCGAGTCCGGCCGTCGTCGCCGCCGCCGCTCCCAGAAAAGGCAATTCTTAGACGCGCTAGTCTGTCCTGCTTGCTTGCTTGAGGGTGTGCGTGTGTATTGGTTGGTATCGATAGCCGCGATGAGGCAGCAAATCTCTACACACACTGTTTTGAGGGGGGCCGCCCCCGGGGAGGAACCTTTCCCCGCACAATCTGTCACTTGTGCGAAATTTGCCGTCTCTGAAAAGGGATTTCGAGTGCGGGAGGGGGTTGGGTGGTTAAAGGGAACGAGGTTGAGGGCAAAGTGACTCACCTGTACGAGGTTGGGGGCTGGACGAAAAGGTTAAGTAATCCGGGAAGAAGGTGGTCGCAGTTTTTTTTTTCGGGCGTCTAATCCGATTTTTGTTGCCTGCCTACTGTCAACTTTTTCTCGCCATCACTCACACTAGCTTGATTCTACTTTTTTTTACGGAAATTGCACACAAACATTCACTGGTCAAATTTGAAAAGAAAAAAAAAACACTTGAAACTTTCACTGAAATTAAGAAAAAAGCAGCCTCCTTCGGTTCCTGCAACGAGCACTTCCGGCGCGGAGATTTCCGCGTAGATCCAAGCAACCTTCTTGATTCTTCCTTCTTCTTGACCTGCTTCGTTTTCTTGCCTTTCTTCCTTCTTTTTTTCCTAGCTGACTTGCGGAGCCGCAAAAATCAGACGCAATTTTTTTCCCTTGCGCTCGAAAATTGCCCACAAGAAGCAATCAAAAATCAAGAACCTGGTTCCGGATTCTTCCCCGTGGAGCAAGAAAACTCCGCCAGCCGAGCCGAGAATCCGCAAATCTATTTCCGTCTCTTTCGTTCCGCCAGGGGGCGCCTGCTGCGATGACGATCCGCGGCCAACTTTTTTTTCCTTGTGCTTCCTCCTCTTTCCCTATTTTTTCAGCAGCCCCAAAAAAAATCTTCCCTGCAAAGAAAAAGCCCCCTTTTCTTACCGCCGTCACGCACTCTCGCCCAGAAAAACACGCACACGCACTTCCGGTTGGTCACGCACGGTTAATTTTCGGGGTCCGGTCGGTCGGGGGGTTCCTGCGTGGTTCTTCTCCGGTGCTTCCGTTCCGCGGCGGTCGTGAAAATCGATCGCGTTTTTTTCAGAAATTTTTTCTCCAACTTTTTGACGTCTCGTTCGCTCGGTGTTCGCTCGTTCTCTCCTTTTTTCTCGCTCTCTTTCTATTTCGCCGCAAATGTCGCACAGGTCTGTTTCGAAAATGCCGAACAGCCCTGTTTTCGAAATAAGCCCAAGTTCGAAAGCTGTATTGAAAGTTCGGAAAAATCTGTAAGAAATTATAAACATTTCAATTATTTTTTTTATCTGGAAGTTTTCACAACATTCCGATTTCACAATTAAAATACTTTTCAAAACTTAAAATTTTTACACTCTTTTGAGGGCGAAGGGGTCGTACATAAACCAAGTGGCACTTGTTTTATACAAGTTATTTTTTTTCTTTTAGCGGACACTCGAATTAACGAATCCGCTCTGTACAACCACAGACAACAGACGTAGCGGCTAGAACAAAATAATTTGAAAATCGTGTGTAAAAACATGGCTGCCGCATCCTGCTAATCTACTAGCGCCATCTGTTAGCCTATTGCCACTCTCTAAAGCAGCCATGATGGTTTTCTGAGAAGGTGTGTTTGAAAATGCATCACCCAAAAATGTTTAAAAAATATATTATTTCAATTTTTCGAAAAAAAAAATTAATTGGTAAAGATTATGTTTTTATGCTATAGTAAATCTACTTTAATTATTCATTAACACGATTTACAAGCACATGGAAGTTTTTTTTTTCATTTAATTATCAATATTAAAAAAAAGTCTAATCTGATGCTTTTTTAAACACAGCAAGCAAGGCCGCGCTTGAGGCTGTCAAATTCTTGCTGGTTGTTTTTATAAACAAAACCAACAGAGGTGAGCGAAAATAAGGAGGAGACCCGGTGGAAATCGGGAGGATGGGAAAGCGTTTCTTGGAGGATAAAAGAACCGGAACCAGAAACGAAACAATCCGGAACTGTCGAAGAAGGAAAAACAGCAAGGCATGACACGGTAAAGTCTGGATGTCATCGGCGCCGTCAGCAAGAGCTATTATCACGGCCAACCCCGTTAACGTTTTGGCCCCAAACGACCACATTCCGAAGATTATCTCCGGAACCGACAAACCAGCTACCACGAGCATTTCAACGCTCACCTCCAAGGCATCAACCTCTTCAACGCCCTCGAAACCCACCCCACCTTCAAGTGCCGCCTCTTCCGGCGAACCCTCGTCGCCATACCAAAGGCCCGAATCTTGAATGTTCTCCCCGGCGCGTCAGATTCCCCCACCGGATTTCTAGTGCAAGCGATCCTCAAACACCAGAACCAGAACAAACGATTACAAACGTTGAAAACCAACAAAATGAAAGTAGGCGGAAAGCGATATTTTGACAGCGGGCAATGTGTCAGGGCAAAGCGACTGCAGCGCCACAAACGGATTGCCACAACTAAAAAATCTGTAGCAATGATTTACACAAGGGAAGAATCGAGCCCAAACGTCTGTTGTCTGTGGTACAACTATTTAAAAGTGATAATTTCGCATTATTTTTTTAATTTAAAATTTATAATAAAACGTTACTTAATCCACCTTTAGGTGGTTGGTGCCTTCCTCGCATTCATAAAGTGTATCCAGGTTTTTAAGCGAAGATGGCGTTCGAATGGTGAACGCCCGAAATGTCAAAATCGCGCAGTAGCACCAACATTAGAAAAAAAATGTGGCTGTCATGCCATGGCACACTTGTTCCGTAATGTTGGTACCACTGCGTGATTTTGACATTTCGGGCGTTCACCATTCGAACGCCATCTTCGCTTAAAAACCTCGATACGCAGCCTCAAAAAAGTGTATAAATAACACTTATTTTTTATCAAAATATCTGAGATCCTACTTCAAAAAAAGTGTTTTAAAACACTAAAGTACTTATAACTTTTGATAGGGTTGTCAGATTTTCAATCTTTTGGGCTTGTTGGAAAGTTTTTTTGATTACCTATCTAACGATCATTTGCATGATAGATCCGAACAACTTTTTCATCAAAATATTAAAGATCCGGCTTCAAAAAAGTGTATAAATAACACTTAAGTGCTCATATCTTTTGATAGGGTTGTCAGATCGAGTTGGAAAGGTCTTTCAAATACCTATCTAACAATATATAGCATGACGGGTTTTCTTACAAAAACCACCCTTTTTACAATCTTCCGAAGTTTCGCTAAAAACGTTTTTTTAGCATAACTTTTTAAGTACTTTTCTAAACTTCATAATATTAACTAGGGTCTTGTGGGACCCCAAGACGGATCGAATGAGATCAAAACGGTCGAAATCGGTCCAGCCAGTCCGGAGATAATCGTGTGCATATTTTTCGGAGCACGGACTCACATCCAGACACACGCACAGACATTAGTTCAGAATTTGATTCTGAATCGATAGGTATACGTGAATGTGGGTCTACGAGGTCGAATAAAGAAGTCCATTTTTCGAGTGATTTTATAGCCTTTCCTTATTGGGGTGAGGAAAGCAACAAACAGATTGCAAAAAAAAAAAAACGCGAGTTAAAAAATATTACGAGTACGGTTTACTGGTAATTTCCGAGGTAAATTTTACCTTTTGTGAAAAACAAAGTTAGTAAAAAAAATTTTTTTAGTGCATCCAGTCCCAGTCACGACGTTCTCGCAGGATTCTAGCAGAGTTCTTACAGAGTGGATATTCTTACAGCATTCTAGTAGAAATGTTCCACCGTTCTAGAAGGATTCTGTCAGCTATAATATTTCGTGACTAGGGTGGTGCAACTTTAAAAAACTTCATCATCCCGGTACGAGAATCGAACTCACGACCTCTGGATTGGAAACCCAGCCTGCCGCTAGTCGAAACCCATCCCCTACCGGTCAGTATTCCCAGTGAGCATATTTCGTGCTTTCCATTTCATTAGGGCACAAAACTTTTGTAAACAAGAGTGTATCCCTCTCACACCTTATGCAAACTGTCATTTGAGTGAAAGGGATACACGATTGTTTACAAAAGTTTTGTGCCCTTTTGAAATGTTTGGCTCCATTTACTCTTTTAAGGGATCTGACTTTGCCGAGCCAGACAGGAATCGAACCCATCACCTTCCGCTTACAAGGCGAAACCCGTAACCTCAAGGCCACGGAAGCTCGGCAAACTTTGCGGAAGACATCGTCTCGATCAGATCCATTCCAGAGATACAGATTTCCGAATATTAACATACCATTTTCGTGTGAAACAGCTGCCAAAATTGTGTGGAAGGTTTGTTTGGACTAACCAATGAAGCAAAATGCCTTCTTTGGTCATTAAGAAAAAAAAAAGTTTCAGCCCAATAAAAAAAAAAAAAAACAAATGAGATAAATTTCTGGTTTTCGTGGAGATCTAAATAAAAAATAGAGAACAATATAAAACAAAATTCCATCAGTTTTGATCTAGGTTTGATTTATTTTCCTTTTATTCTGATAAATGTAGGGATAAAACTAACAACTGTCACAGCTTGTATTGTACTTTGTTTCAAATGAGTTTAAAAAAACATCAGCACCACCATTCTCCTACTGTCCCCGTTGGCGCTTCGGTTGGTCCCTTTCAGCCTCATAATCTTCGTCATCGGACCATGTCTCGACCTCGAAGTCTTCTCCGTGTTCAAAAACAACCGCACCAAAAGCTGCAACCCGCTCGCCGATCTCGTTGATCTCCTCCTTGATCTCTTCCATCCGCTCACACATTTTGATTATCCCTTCACTCGTTTTTTCGGTCTGCTTAAGCAAAATTTCCCAATTTTGACTGCCGTGTTTGCCGGCGAAAATGATCACCTTGCTGACATAGGTGTCGTAAACTTCCTTCGTTGTGCGGCATTGATCCTGGCACAATTCAACGGAGGCCTCGACTTCCGCGAACTTCCATTCTCTGACGTCGTCAACTTGGTGCCAGTGTTCCAGTAAACCATTCAGAGCCGTGCACAAGTCATCGTACAGCAAAATGTTACGATTTACTTCGGCGATTAGCGGCAATAGCTCCAAAAGGTCGGCCACTGCGCTCGCCTCGGAGGTGTCCATTGTTTTTTAGTCTGGAAATTGAGTTGGTTGATCAGATTCTTGGGAAAATTCAAAATTATGAACAAATTGTAGCCTACAAAAATATTTGAACCGTTTCTGGTTCAGGATCAGCGGCGAAAACAAAAATCAGCAAAAATGTGGAAGAAAACAATAGTGATTTGACAGGTTCGTACACGGTAAAATTAGTTCAATAATTTTCAAGCAAAATTGGGTTACACTACTTTAAAAGAAAATTTAAATGAAATTCTAAGGAAGAACAACGGTTTTTCGGTGTTTTTTTTCCAAATTAATCACATTTTATTTCTGTTTCATTTAGATTACAAGAGCTTATTTCAGTGATATGCTTTCTTGTCCTTGAAGGCAGTAGTAAAAAATTAACTTTGTTTCAAATACGTTTAAAAAAATCAGTCAAATCTTGTCCCTACTGTCCCCAGTGCCCACTTCCACCCCCATAATCTTCGTCATCAAACAACGCCTCGATCTCGGCGACCGCTCCGTCAACAGCGGCCAGCTTTTCGCAGATACTGTCGAACCGTTCCTTGAGCAGTTCAATCTCCTCGCAAAGCTGGTCCATCATCTGATGCATTTTTGCATCGTTTTCCAGCAAATTTTGAACAACAAAAAAAAAAATCGTTTTAAATTCGAAATTGGCAATGTAAACACAAAACTGCGAAAGAAAACAATAGCGGTTATCTGACAGATGCGTACACGGTTAAATTACTTTAATTACTTTTTACATTTGGGCTTAAGCTTTTTTTTGAGCTTAAACATTTGTGAACACGCTAAAATAGATCAAACTTTTTTGCACACTTAGCAGACGTGTAAATCCTGTGCACCCTAACCAAAAATCATGATTTTCTGAGTTCAATATCCCACTTTTCATACGATTTTTTTCAGTTCAACCCATATAACTATTTTTATGGTTGTAGTACCTGAACTCAAAAAAACGTATGAAAAGTGGGATATTGAACTCAGAAAATCATGATTTTTGGTAAGGGTGTACCAAATCTTTTTCGGAAAAGTTCCGGCATCAAATTGTTTATGCAACTGCTTAAAAATTACAAAATTAAAAGATTTTATGATTTCGGAATAAATCATTTTGTTTTTTTTTTTTTATGGGATGCTTAGAGTTTTTTTCTTTCTTTTAATTTATTAACAAAATTAAGCATAGGCAGAAACTCCGATTTTTGTTCAATTTAATCAGCCACAACTTGTTTTGTTAATTTCTTTCAAATATTAAATCTGTAATTCTGTAATTCTGTAATTTCGGAATACATTCGTCCGGCTTCAGCTGAAGATTCATGCTGTCCCATGTTGCATGTTCGAGTGTAGACCTACGGAAAACCTTGCCGCGAGGAGAGGTGAGTGAGAAGTACACGAACCACCTACGACATAATTCCTCGGGCGGCCCAGGTCAACTCGAAGTTACCCCAGGCACCCCCAGTGCAGGACACATTGGGGGTAGAAAGCGGATAGATATTTCAGTGAATACAATAATTATGACAATATAGTTTCATATAATCCTTATTCCTTAATCTTACCTTTTGACACTATCAAACCTAGCAATATTACTATTGCATCTTACCATTCCCTTTTGATAGTGTCAACTTCAAACCTTCACTCATTGTGCAATTAACACATAATTTCCGCTATATTCTTCATGCGGAATCTTCGTCTAATTTCTTCGCCTTATTATCACTGAACCACGGCGCGATATTGTTCTCACATTTTTTGAGCTTCAACGACCGATTGTTATTCACGCACTTATAAAAATACTTGTTCTGTTTCGCGGCTTTGTGAAAAATACACGTGTGTTGGCTGATACAATGACTTTTTCGGTCATCGTATGCTCGCAAGGTACATGAAAGAGAAAAAGAGAAAAAAATGGGATAAGTACAATGTAAAATAAAATCGAACATTGGAACAGACTAACACAGAAAGAAAGAATAAAGAAACCTTATTTTGCAACTAGACAGAAATACCAACTTGTAACGAGAAGTTTACAAGAAAACAACTGAAGTTGTGAAATATGGGACAAGACAAGCAAACTAGAAAAGTTAATATATATAATAAAACAGATTGAACGTACCTTTAATCATATTAATAACAGTTATGCCCAAATTTCTTACCAATTTTTTTCAGCAGTTACATTTCTACAATAATGTATTGCGATTCCAAGTTTGAAGAATAGAGTAGTTAAAGTTTGTGAGGTAAGGGACAAGTTATAGCAATAGCAAAATAAATAGATGGATAGATTTTAGATTTTACTAAATTGTATCTTAAAAGAATAGTAAACATCTATCTTGTTTTGAAAATAGCCAATGCACCAATTGCAAACATACAGCATGTCACGTTCACACCGTATGGAGTAAATGTGATAAGCTATATGTCCACATTCGGGGCACCACCTTTTTTCAAAATACAGGAAATGATAGAAGGAAGACCCCTTCTGTATAGTGGAAGATTTCTGCAACACCTTGGATTCGGACCAGACATTTTGTCTGAAATAAGAGAGAAAGACAAATATTAAAATTGTGGTATTATCACTAAATCCTATCATCCTTTCACCCCCCAAGACATGGTCTATCCTTCGTGCCTTCGTGTCTTGGGTGATGGCGAATTCTACCTTCTTCAATGATCTTCGGACCACCTCCAACTAGAATTCACAACAGGACCCCCCTCGGCTCCAGTTTACAACATGACAGCGACGAGAACACAGCCGAATGGGAGTTGACAGTATCAAATGCATGCTATACACTTTGCTTTGCTGGATACTTACTAATAGCAAAGGGCGAGAGTCCTGCGACTCTCAGCAATCATGAATACTGCCCATTTGCCACAATTTCTTTCAAATATTAAATCATTGACAAACGATAACCGCAAAGAATTACTGTCCCCGACCTCGCACAGGAAGTTTAACCTCCTCTTCGTAGTCTTCCTCATCGTTAGAGGAAATGGTATCCGACTCGACATCACCACTCATGCCATCGTCACCTTCTTCGTCGTCCTCTTCACCGGCAGCATCCACATACTGTTCCATCTGGCCGCAGACCAGGCCAATCTTCTCCAGTATCTCCTCTGCCAGGTCCTGCAACCTTCTCATCGTCGTAACTTCCCACTCGCCGCCCAAGTTGTCCTCGTCGAGGGGTTCATATTCCTCGACGTACTGCTCGAACTCTTTCTTCGCCTCTAGGAATCGGTGCAGCCACCAGCCGGCAGCTCCGGCAGGACGAAATTTCTGGTCCTCCGTGAAGGTTTCCAGATCCTTGGTCAACTCCCGGCAGGCGGTCACAAGCTGATTCACGTTGGATTCAAGCTGGCTCACGGCGTCAATTACCGAGCAATCGGGTCCGGTGGCCGCTTCCGAAGTGTCCATAGTTTTGGGGTCTGGAAAAGGAAATTTGTCCAAATTAACTTGAAGAGCACTCCCTAACAAACTTTATCTTGCCTTGTCCGTTTTCAAACTTCACGACGAACACAAAATTGCAAAAGAGAACAATAGAGAAATCTGACAGATGCGTACACGGTTCAATGATTACACGAACTTTTGTTTTGTTTTGAGCAAAACTACAGAACCAAGCAATTTTGGTTAGACTCTAACATGACGTTAAGGATTATTTAACTAAAACACGGACATTTCTAATTAACGTGTAGATATGATTTGATAGCTAATTAAAAATTATTTTTTTGTCTTACACATCATTGCGCATTAAAAAACCTGAGAAGGATTTATTTTGATCAGGTTTTGCCTTCCTCACCTCACTGAGGCAAGGCTATAAAATCACTCGAAAATTGAACTTCTTAAATACAACTCCTAGATATACCTTCACGTATACCTATCGACTCAGAATCAAATTCTGAACAAATGTCTGTGGGGATGTGTGTAGACATGATTTTTTTTCCACACGATTATCTCAGAACTGGCTGAACCGATTTTGGCCGGATCCGCCTTATTCTGTTCGTTTTGGGGTCCCCTAAGACCCTATTAAATTTTATTCTGTTTAATGAAGTACTTTTAAAGTTATGCCAAGAAAAAGTTTTTTTGTTGCTACAAAAAAGGGTGATTTTTGCATAACCTCAAAGGCCGGATCTTTTTGCTTACGCGCGAGAGTCGCGCAGCATGCGTAGGAATTTTGGTTTGACCATGCGGGGGATTGGCAGCCACACCCCCTTGCATGCGTATCGCCCGGTTGCCACATTGCTTAAGCAGTGTCTGCGTCTCTTCTGGAAAAAATCTGTATTAATTATGTTGCTGCATCATTTTGTCTCGACAAAGATTTACACGAACTTTTTTCTGAAATATATAACTCATGGGACTTTTCTCCTTTATTTTGGAGAGTTGGTGAAAAAAAGAATTGAAAATTGCTGTTCAAGTAAAACCAATAATTATAAAAAATAAATGAAAAAAATAAAAAAAAAACTCTTAAATTAATTTGTAAATACAACCTAAAATACAACATGAATGCGAGGAAGGCACCAACCACCTTAAGGTGGATTAACTAACGTTTTTTTTAATTTAATTTTCTTCGTTTTTGATGAGCTGTCAAAGCATAATTTACACGCTTCATTAGAAATGTGTATGTTTTAGTATAATAATTATGATTTACTATGATGATTTTACTCAGTTAGTTCGAATCAATTTTTAAACAACATTTCGATTCGTATTCCGTTCCAAATGCAAAAATATAATAATATTCAAATTTTTTCTAAGATTTTTTTTTTAATAATATTTATTGCTATCTCGAATATGTTCTATCTTAACAAGCGGATTTGGCAATTCCAAATTTCAGTGTAAAAGTGCACACCTTTATCGTAACAATCAATGCCAACTGAGAAAGAAGGTAAGCAAATCAAACCCATTCACTGTACAGAACGCGCACATTTATTTTGTCTTCAATAGCGCAATAACAAATCCATTTTGTTTCTACACTTTTCCAGCTAATCCAGCTCAAATTCAATATCATCCTTATCGACGGGAGCCTGCTCTTTTTCCTCGCCGCGGTAAGTCGCCTGCTGCCGGAACTTTTGCATCGCCATGTTGCACACCGCGCCGAAGACAAACCGTTGCGACCTCGGCAAGTTCGCACTCAGCTCGCGGATCATGCCCTGTATCTTTTGCAGCTGCCCTTCGTCAGGCTGGCCCGACGAGAAAATGTTCTCCTTCATGGCCATGTTGAACAGTAACCCGCACGCCACCTTCTGTTCCGGACCCAACATCGAGCCCATCTCCCGCGACAGATTCCGGATAGTTTCCAACTTCTCGCGGTCCAGCTCCATGGAAGCCATCTTACTCGCGGACGACGCTTCGCCCACGTCCTTCTGCTTCTGCTTGACCTCGTCGCTACTGCGTTCGGAACCTGTTTCGGGAATTGCCTCTCCTTCCTTATTCGACGCCGCAGCCCTTTCGGCCTTCCACCGCAGAAAGTTGTCCATAAACTTGCCGATGAACGATTTCAAGTGCTCGAGCTTTCGTTCGCTCAACTCCTCCTTGGGCTTCCAGATCCGGGTGGACGGTCCCTCGAGCGGATCGTAGTCCAGGTTTAGGTTAGGTCCGGACATGGCGGCTATTTGATCGGCGATCGGCTAAAAAATCTTTTTGTCTTTATCGTGACCACACTCAAGTCTTGAAAAACTTACCCAGTTTGGGGATAGAACCGTTCGGAAGTGGCCTGGAACGAGCCGGGAACCGTTTTTCCTGGGGGAAATCGAATCGGAATGACGGAGGGATCCAAACAAAAGCATTTGCCGTCAGAAATGTCAAATCGAATTGACAACTTTGTTGCACGTGTTTGTGGGTTTACTCAATATTCAAGTAAAGTTTAGTTTGAAGCCCTGCTGATGTACATAATGAATGATGGGACTCGCAACTGGGTCCTATATATAGCCTGTGTTTATTTTTATGTTCGATTTATTGGGCAAACTTTATCATATTTCTATTTAATTTTTAAAAGGCTTTAAAAAAATGCTCAAGTAAAGGTCAAGAAACGGGTCACGCAGCTAAAAATGAACAGAAACGTTTGAAGTTTCTTCTCGCTATGCTTGTTTGCAAAAATGTATTGATGAAGAAAAAATCAGAAAATGGGCTTTACTCTCGGCTTTACTAATTTAAATGTGGCTATAAGCTACAAACGTTTATATAATTATTTAACTGTATTCGATACAGTAAAATATTAAAAAATTATGCGGAATCTAATCTTATTTAATCTAACCATAGCGCAGCCATTCTTTCGGAAGCATCCATGTTGTTACTTCCAACATCATTCTTTTCTAAACGGCCAGGCCAACTGCGTAAAGTTATCCGCAAGGATGATTCGTTGAATTGGATTGATGTTACAGCAATGCATCGTCGGAAGCACCATGCTAAGAAGTGTAGGTGCTCCGGGACCCTCTGGGATGGGACATTGAACACTAAATGCCGTGGTTATAGCGCTACAACTCGCTCAAAATGCAAAATTCGAAGAGATAAAAAAATATTCATGGATTAATAATTTCTAATTTAGAATTGGGTACTAAAGCCCTATGTCAATTTTTATGTACAACGGTAAAAACACGATTAAAAACCATTCCTGATCACTTTTTTTTCATTTTAATGCAAATTTTTTTTTTTTACAAGACAACATTTTTTCGATGGATCAACTATGGTCCCCTTGGAAGGAGCTGTCAAGTATGTAGGAGCTTTTCTGTCAAGAAGGACCGCGAGGTTAATTTTTCAAAATTGATTTTAAAATCAATTTTAAATTCTTTGTGGTCGTACAAAGGGTCATTGTACTCAGAAAAATATGCTTTATCGCTGTAAACAATAATATCAGCAATCTAAGCTTCATTTTAGGACCCAATTGTTTACTTTAATTTTTTAAAGGGTTAAAAAAATGGAAATAAACATTTTTATACATGTTTTTATTGTGAAATTGTCTCAGGAATATGAATATGATAAAATTATCACTGGACAATTTGATTTAGGGGAATCAATGCATGTAATATAAATGGATTTCGATTTTTTTCAAATAAAGAAGCTGTTGTGCAATGACATTTTTTGGCTGCTTTTATTTTTTATCGACTTGGTGTGTCAAGTTGGGTGGGTGCTCCATTGCATTTGATTGTGATTTGGATTGATGATATAAACATTTTTATGGTTGTAGTACCTGAACTCAAAAAATCGTATGAAAAGTGGGATATTGAACTCAGAAAATCATGATTTTTGGTAAGGGTATATGATGTGGCTTAATTCAATCATTCAAGTGTTTGGGCACTTGAATAAAAAGTGTGGCGTATTTTCAGTGTAGTCCCAAATGTTCCCTTCAAGCTGCAGTTCGAACCGAGTTGATATCTGGATGGAACATTTTTTTATTTGAGTTTGAAAATTTTGCTAGTTTTTCACTGAAATGCCAATAACTCCAAAAACAATTTGAAATTAATTTTTAAGATTTTTGACGTTGACCTTAAAACTTTGTGTCCCAATTTGCCCCGATTTAGTTTTATATGTACAAACAACCCCTAAAAATTTCAGGCAGATTGGTGAGGTCGATGCGAGATGGGTATGCTTTGCTCGTGGACTCGCTCTTATTTAATATTAAAAAAAGATAAATGTAAATAAATCAGTAAGAAATGAGCAAGCAACTTATTTTCATGAGTTTTGTAAGATAAGTAAACCTATTGTTTGAACAGTGAAATTCTGCAAATTTGACGGAATACAACAAATACCGTTAAGCTTCGATATTTATATTTATTTGATTTTCAATTTAATCGGACTTTTCGGATCGAAACACAACAAATGAATATACCTAGTTTTCATTATTTTCCTTTTATTATACAATCTAATAAACAATAAAACTAGTGCTTCCAACCGCATTCCTTACGACGACCCCTCCGTCTTGCCGGATTTGTCCCCGCTCTCGAGCTGCTGTGCCTTGAACATTTCCAGCAGCACTTCGGTGGCCGTCTGCGGTTGTCCCTGCACGCGGCCCAACTCCTCACTCGGAAACTGCGCCACATTCGTCGACGGGTGCTGGTGCGTGAACGGCGTCCACGGTCCCTGCACCGACGGCACGTCCGTGTGCCACAGCTTGCGCAACCGAGCTCCCCCGGCGGCACCGGTGGCCTGCGTCCGCAGCACTTCAACCCACTTCCGGATCTCGTCGCGGGTGCTGTTGCCACAGTTGACCCACTGCCGGTCCCCGTCCAGATACTCGGCACTCATGACCGCCGTCCGGTGGCGCCGGGGCTTCACGTACACCACCACGCCCGGGTTGGCCCGGCTAAAGTCGACCAGGTCGTTCTCCAGGAACTCGCGCATTCCCTTGCTGGAGCCGTGATTTTTGCAGTACTTGAGCGTGATTCGCTGCAGCTGGCACACGTACCGGCCGACGCCGTTGGCCAGCGGGGCCCGCGGGAAGGCCGACTTGAGGAAGAGGTGCGAGTTGGACATGATTCCGGCGGCCGGCGAAATCCGGTGAAGCACTTTTTTTTTTGTTTTGAACACGCGAGGACAGACGTAATCACACAACACTGCTGCAGATCAAAACATGTCAAAGTGCGCGCACGCTTGTGAGGGAAGACTCAAAACAGCTGCTTTTTAACTCAATTATGTCTGTCTAGATGAAATGTGCTAGCAAAGACGCAAACCACCAGGGAAGTTTTCAAGATAAAACAAACACGTTTTACTGGGCCTTTTTCCGTTTTGCTTGTTTTGTACGTTTGATTGAAGTTAACATTAAAATGTATTTTATTTGAAACTTTAAAACCAAAACCTTCCATTTCAGTTGGATTGGAACGGAAAAGGATAAACAAACGGTTTAGGCCTTTTTTTCCTAATTTGCTGTAAAATTGTCCTGATGTAAGCGAACAAGAAAGAGTTGCAAGAAGCACCAAACCTCTATAAATCAGTAAATTTCAGAAAATACCCATAATGTTAATTGACAAATTTGAGAATTTAATTTTCTGAGAGGTTCGCAGTTTTTCCAGCTATGCCAGAAATGGCAGTTTCTATTAGCTTTGATATTTTAAAAATGAAAAATCGCGCGTTATGTATTTTTTATTATTTTTGAACTGGTTTTACTGTAAAATGTTGCAAACACACTAAAAGTGTTCATTGTTACGATCGAATTTCATATTGTATACAATTGGGCACACAAAAAAATATTATGGTAATGACAAAAGTAACTTACTTTTGAATTAATAAGTGGTTAAAATTTGCTACATTAAAAGTTTTTTTCTTGTTTTGAAAATGAAAACTTTTACTGCTACAGTTTTTGAAAATCTCATTGCTAACTTATTTAAAAGTTTTAACTTTTAATTCGACTGTATAATTTCTTTCATTTCGTCGTTCTCGTGTAACCGTGTACGCCTAAGTCCAAAATGTAAACAAACGTTTAGGTGATTCCGGTGGTTAGTGAGTGGTGGTCCACGACATCAATCAAAACAGAACGCGTCCGTAGCCAGGACTTGTACGCGGATACCTTCGAAGGAGGATGGTGCGGAACAAGGTTAAGGGATTAGGGGAAAGTTGGTTTTCAAAAGGATGAGGCCAGCTTCCTGCCGGATCTGCAGCTGTTTCACGACCGAAATGGGTGAGAAGGAAGCTTGGGTGTTTGGTGGCGTTTGTGTTTGATTTTGTTTGTTTTTGTAGGACGCCGTTTATGCGGATGTGAATTTGCACCGGTTGTATTCGATAAAGTTAATTTTAACGGTGAGGAGAAGGATCCGACGGAAGAGGGAAACGACGAGAAGCGATCGGAGGTGGTCAGCGCGGATGTTGCACTCGGTGCCGGCGGTTTACGACCATCAGCAGCATGATGTGCCGGAAGTGATGACGGGACAGTGTGGGATGTCCTGAGGGTCCGCAGTCCATTTCTCGGTGCGGGACATGTTTGACGAGTATTACATAAACATCCGGAAGAACAGTTTGCACCAGTTCTGGAAGAACCGTCTGTACGAAAGCCGCAGGTCCTGAAGCTGTCGTACTCGGATTACTTCCAGAGGTTGGAGCGATATCCGACGAACCTGATCAAGAACATCTACCTGGAATACCGAAGAAGTCACCGGTGAGCAGGGTTGTTAAAATATCAAAATAGCAGCTCTCAGCAACTACAATTATCCCGCCTGAATATTCATGCCTCAAATACAACTACTTTTCTCTCCTCATTGAAACTCTCAGCGCCGAACATAGCCGAACACGTTTTCGTGATTACCCACTCGCGATTGACATTTTCCTTTTCTCTCTCATTCTCGCTCCCACGATCATCCTACCGCAACAGCGTTTAACCACAAAAGCCGCCACAAAACCAATTTTGCAAACGTAGTTTAACGGGACGTTATGCGTGGTCGGCTCCTAATCGCCATCTCGCGTTCTCTCATTGCAGTTTTCGGAGAGATTGAGAGACTCAGCGGTGAGAGCGCATAGTCGAGGAATAGGGAAGGAGTGATAGAGAGAGAATGACATCGCTGGGAATCACGAGACACAAGAAGAGATTTCACAAGCTATAGTGACGGCCGCTATACTCTCGGATATCTTTGGTGCAGAGATAATCTATTGATAGCTTTTCTATCACTCTTTTGCAACACTGCCGGTGAGTATTGAGAATGTGTTCAGTGTCTAGCCAATTAAATTTACTTTCAAACTCTTTCAGCAAACTCCCGCCCGCAAACTCTCAACTCGCGACGGCGCAGCATCGGCCGGATGAACTGACAACATCCTTGCCATTCTCGAAGGAGGACCATGTGATCGGGAACTATCGGTTCAGGCGCTTCACTTCCCAGTTGGAAAACGTCGACTTACCTTCCCGAATCAACACCCAATGGCCAACTCCTCCAAGCCTGTCCTGATGATGGCCGGCAACGAGACCACCCTGTTCTCTACATCGCTGTCGCGCTCCAAAATGTAGGCCGCGATGTTAACCTTCGGGAAGTCGCGTGTTTTCGCCTTTCTTACAAGTGCCCTTACAAACTGTGTACAAAGTACACGTACGCGACCTCCGGTGGGTTAAGCAGCATAAGCAGCAGTTTTAATATTACAATAAAAATAAAAATAGAAATAAAATCCATCACATTTTTCGAAAATCATCACTGTAATGTTAAATGTTATTTATTGTTGCCATAAAAAGTTTCTTCTTATAATAAAAGTAAAAAACTTTTACCGATACAACGATTTTGTTCTAGAAGTGCATGGTAGTATCAAAAACTTTCCAACTTTTAAATTAAAAAGTTTGAACTTTCTACGAATATTCACCAACGCGAACTTTTAATCCAACGAACGATCTTTTTAAATTTAGAGTATTTTTTCTTTGTGTGGGTACTAAAGCCCTAAGTCAATTTTTATCTAAAACGGTAAAAAAACACGATCAAAAACCATTTCTGATCACTTTTTTTCATTTTAATGCAAATTTTTTTTTTGACAAGACAACATTTTTTCGATGGATCAACTATGGTCCCCTTGGAACGAGCTGTCAAGTAGGAGCTTTTCTGTCAAGAAGGACCGCGAGGTTAATTTTTCAAAATTGATTTAAAAATCCATTTTACACTCTTTGTGGTCGTACAAAGGGTCATTGTACTCAGAAAAATAAGCTTTATCGCTGTAAACAATAATATCAGCAATCTAAGCTTCATTTTAGGACCCAATTGTTTACTTGTGTGTAAACTAAACTGTATCAAAGACGATTTAAGTCTTGATTTTAGTTGTATTTGTTTATGTAAAAACAAATATTCGTTTGAAGTTTTAATTAAAGTTTTTTAAGTTACGAGTGTTTAAAATTAAGTGTTTGGATACTTGAGAATTTTAGATTTGAAAAACTTTATGGATGAAGAAATATTTTTTTAATTAAAGAATTTGTAAGAATTTCAGAGCATAATAATCTAAGAATTTTAAAATTTAAGAATTGTAAGATTTTGAAATTTCGTAATTTTTTAATTTAAGAATTTGGAATTTTGGATTCTTGAATTTTAGAAATTAAGGATGATGGAATTTTAAAAATCAAAATTAAAATATTTGAGAATTAAAAAAAGTCGGATTTTTTTTAGTTTGAGAGTTATTATTTATTAAATAATTTAGGAATTTTTGAATTCTAAAATTAAAAAAAAATCAAATTTAAGATTAGAAAATAAGAATTCTGATTTTTTTTAGAATTTATGCATTTTCTGAATCTAAGAATTTCCTTATGATTATGAATTTGGATTTTTGGAACAATACAATTTTAAAATTTCTGAATTCTAGAATGTTAGAGTTTTGGAATTTCCGAATTTAGAAATTGAAAATTTCAGAATTTAGAAATTGAAAATTTCATAATTTTGAAATTTAAAACCTTTGGAATTTTAAAATTCGAAAATATTTTTATTATTTTAGAATTCAATAATTTTTAAATCAGATCATTAGAATTTTAGAATTTAGGGATTTTCGAATTTTAGAACATTTAAATTATGGAATTTTAGAATAAGGCTTTCTAGTCGAAAATTTAACAACACGGTTTGTCACTGAAGTTAAATCATAGTTTTTGCACTGGGCCTAGATTTTATTTTTCATGATTTAAGAATGTTAAGATTTGAGAAACTAAGAGTTTCCGGATTTTAGGGTATAAGAGTTTCTGAGTTTCTTAATTTTAGGTTTTAGAATCCTAGAATTTTAGAAAATAAAATTTTAGATTTTCAGAACTTTAGAATTTGGAATTTCAGAATAGTCAATTAAGAATTCGAAAATGAAAAATTTGAAGAATGTCAACTTTTTTAAATTTCTAGCCAAGTATAAAATCTTAGAATTATTAAATTTGAGATAAAATTCTAAAATTAAAAAATTCTATAATTCGGAAACTTTTATTTTTTTTTATTTCTGAAATCCTAAAGTGCAATAAAAAAAATTCAAAAGGTTCAGAATGAAAGAATATTAGAATCATTACTTTTTTGAATTTTTTGAATTTTTGAATTTAAGATTTTTTTTATAGTTGTTTCCTCGGTTGTTTCTTATTGTTTTGATTTTAAGTGTTTTATTTGATTTAAATTTATTTATTTTTTTTTATATTAACAGAAAACTTCAGGAAGGTTCGGATACATTTTATTTCAGCAAACACAACAAGATTTTTTTTTTATATTTCTCAACTAATTTATTCAATTTCATTGAAATGGAGCATAAACTTTTGTCACAGTGATACATTGGGTTCGTGTGTCATTGTATATTTACAGGCTCAGTTCAGCATATATTTTTAAATCGATTATTTTTTTTTTGCTTCATTTTTTTCCTTTTTTTCGTAACTCTGTCCTATCCTCGCCCTCAAGTCTTTCCAAAACAACTTTTTTTTTGTAATGATTTTTCGCGTTTCTGTTCATCGGTCACTAACAAGCGGGAAGAAATAAATAAATAAAAGCATCGCGATGTCTGGGACACCGCGCATCTCTAACCTACTAACTGGAAAATCTACCTTTTTTTTCTTCTTATTCAAATCCTTCCTCTATTAAATATCAAAACTTGTCCAACTATTTACACTTCCTGATTACGCGCCGCAAATTTGATTGTTGGTAAACACTAAAACAAAGTAGGTACAGCATAAAAAGAGGTGATAAAGAGAACCGCTCCCAAAACTTAAAAAGAAAAGAAGAGAAAGTAACAACCAGGTGCAAAACCAGAGCCACTCGCAATTCTCTTAACCATTTTTTTTTTAACTATGCAATATTAAGTGCTAGGACTACTCCAACGTTAGGTATACTTTTTTTTTACTCTAAGCAGTCGAGAGGTGTTTAGTAAAGAGAGGGGAAGAGAGAAGGAGAAAAGGACGTTTCTATTAAAGGGGAGAGTCTACGTTTGAGGGGAAAAGTTTGTTTTTACGTTTTAAAAATAGTTTGTTTTCCTTTTTGTTTTGATTTGCTTATTTACACATCCAAGGGATGAGGGGAAAGAGTTTGGCCCACGTGGTTTTGTTTTGTAAATTGTTTTGATTTTAACCCAACTTTGTCTGGTTTCGTTCTAGCGTGTGATGGTCGTTAAACGTTGTGATCTGTCAAATTCTAAAAAAAAACTGGATGAAAATTGGAACTGGATTGGAAAGAAATGTTTTGTTTTCTCTAAAAGTCGACACATAAATCCAACGGAAATCAAACCGGCCACCGGGTTCGATTCTGCAAGAGTAAGCTTGTTCCATTCGTTTCTAGGTTATGTAACAACAATCAACGTGTATTTGGCTTCCAGATCTCTTAGGCTCTCAGTTGGTTCCGGGCGTCACCGGTGGCGGCGGCACGGTGCTCGTCCGGTGCTGATCCGGCAGGGACTTTTTGTCGTTGGCGCTGAGCACAAAGATGGGCGAGCTGTAGTCCAGGTACTTGTCCGCGCCGATGCTCATCATCCGGTTGCCGTTGCTGTAGTGCTTCATCTTGTTCTTGCCCCGCTTGAGCATCACGAAAACGACGAGGATGCTGACGAGGAAGGCGGACGCCGTGGCCAGCACGAACACGATCGTCTGGAAGGTGTTTTCCGGAATGCCGGACGATTGCTGCGGAACCGGAAGGTTGGTGGAGATCTTGTGCGAGAATCGCGACTGGGTTACGTCCGCTATCAATGCTCCGTGGTACATTACGAAGGCATGGTCACGGACCATCTCTTCAATGGCAAAAGCATCGTCCACCTTATTGTCCTCGATGAGATCGAACCGAAGCATGACGCTTCCGTCGAGATTCTCGTGCACTCGATAGTTGTCGAAGATGCTTCCGATGAGTCCGGTCAAATCGTTCCGAAGAACTTCGTACAAGTTCAGCAGCGATCGCTGGTGCTGATTCGTCAAGTGCAGTTCAATCTCCACCGCATCGATCGGCGTGAAGAGACAGTTCCGGAATCCCCGCTTGAACGTACTCGACAGCGGAAGTTGATTTCCGGCCGCGTCCACGCACCAGCACGTGTCTCCGTTGCACTGAGTCGGCTCGAATGCCCCATTTTCATCGCAGGCCACCGGGAAGGAGGCGGCCAGCCGGAGGGCCTGACAGCGCGTGGTCGACGCGCTCAGCTTCTTGCCGGAATCTTCGATAAAGTTGCTACCGTCGTCGGTGCGGGCCATCTCGATGATCTTCTCGGTGACGGCCGCCACCGGGCTGATGTTCCGGACGCGCGGTTCCGGCGCAAAGTTGGCCAGGGTGTTGGGGGCGCTGGCCGACGGAACCGTCGGTTCCACGTCTTCGTCAATGTAGTTGTTTTCGTCCACCAGGAAGGTTATTTGCCGAATCAGTTCCTCCATAACTGTGTAAAAAATGATTAAACATTAGTCAAAATTGGGTAACTTTGCACGATCGTGTAAAGTGACAGCTGGCAATGAGCTTGTGTTTTGATTTATTGTTAAGAAATTCTGCGGTAAGTTTTGGTGAAAGTGAAAGTGTTAAAAAACGCCAAATTCGCGCGACTTGCGAAAGAGAGAATGAAGATTGTCAAATCACCTGGATCGCTGGATTCCTCGCCGCTCGCAGACAATCGCCTCCTGGCCTGCCGGCTGCTGCACTTGGGCTCGGAACCCTTCGTCAGCGAGCCCTTCACCGGGGCTCCCTTTTTGTCCGCACACCAGCAAACTCCCAGGCTGGGAGTTTCCTGCGTCGTCGTGCCGTTGCTCGGGCCCGTCGAGCCCAGGCACTGGACCGGGCTCCAGAAGCCGGTTTCCGGGTCGCACCGCGGCTGGAACCACGTGCTCGGCTGGCCGGCCCGCTTGGCGGCCATTGCGTTCTTCAGCCGGAGCCGCTCGCACTGGGACAGCACCGGGCAGACGCTGTGGCAGGCCTGCTCGCTGTGGAACAGGTTCTTCGACTGGCAGACGCTCGCCTTGGGCAGGTTGACGGGCACGCACTTGTTGAGGCGCGGGCTGAAGCGCCACTTGGTCGTGCTGTCCAGGTCGTTACTGTCGGAGAGGTGAATCTCGGACGCCAGGCAGCTCGATTCGATCGATTCGAAGCAAACATCTCCTGTTGGGAAGGGAGAGGAAAGGATTTAGAACGCTGTAAAGAAACTCAAGGTCGAAGTCTTACTTGTTTTAGCGCAACAAGACCCCCGGTTGCTGATCGGATTGAGCTGGCAGGTGTGCGTCGAGGGGCACAGGTCGGCGTCCACCTGCGGTCCGCAGGCGATCTCGCGCCCACCGGATTTCAGCGGGAGTCCCTCCGGACAGACGGAATCGCGGATGGGCACGCAGATCGGCATCTTGGGACACGGCACCGAGATGCACTCGACCTGGATGAGCTGGCACTCTTCGCCGCGCGGGCAGCTGATCTCCTGGCAGGGGTTGCGACACTCGCACGTCTTGCACCCGTTGGCGTCGATCTTGTGGCCGTACTCGCACGGTGGACACTTGCGCAGCGGGCACTCGCTCTTGGGGTAAATTTCGCAGTTTGGTTGAGCGTCGATGGTTCGTGTTCCGCTCTTTTCGTTGCCGTTCTCGTCAACGCACCAGCAGGCATTGCCCGGACCACACTGGATCGTCCGGAAGGTTCCGTCCACGTCACACTGGGCGATGTACTTCTGCTTGGGAGGAACTCCCAGCTCGCTGGCCTGGTGCAGCTGGATCGTTTGCAGATGTTGGCAGGCGGTCTTCAGCTGCGGTTCGACACACTGAGTTCCGCATCCGTTCGAGCAGCATCGCTTCGATCCTTCGCAGTGGGAATCCGTTCGGCATTCGTACTCACACGAGTCGGACTCGGCGTTTTCACTACCCGGTGGAACCAGGAACGGACACTGGCCTGGTTTCTTCGGGAAGCAAGCCGGAACCGGTGGGCAGTACTCACCTTCGCAGGAAACCTCAACCGAGCGACACTCCTGTCCTTCTGGACAGCTGACGGTATCGCACGGATCACGACACTCGCACGACGGGCACTGCGAGTCGGAGTCAAGAATGAATCCGTAGTCGCAACCCATCCGGCAGGTCAGATCCAGACAGCCGAGCGATTCACGCAGATCTTCACAGGACTTCTTGGTAGCGTTCATGCCACGTGTTTTCGGAATCTCCGTGCCAAAGTTGTCCACGCACCAGCACTCTTCAATGTCCAACTCGATGAGTTCCTCCGGAACAGCTGTGACGACCGAGGACATTGGCTTCTTCAACAGCGTTGACGGTTTGACCTCCGGCTTGTCCAGATTCGCGTTGGAGTTCTTCGACTCCAGCCGGTTAAAGTCGATGATCTTCGCCGATCGGCCCTGAACTCCGAGATCGTCAACGGTCTCCGCCGAAACTAGCATTCGCTGCCGCAGGTAGGACATCATCGCGGCATCAGAATCGGCGACTTCCGTTCGCGCACTTCCGTACACATCGTCCACCTTGATGAGCTTGAGGTTCTGCGTCGTAGGCGTCACTGCTGAAACGTCCCGCTTGGCTCGCTTCGCCTCCTCCAGCAGCTTGCGCATCTGGCGGATGTTCTTCTGCTCCAGGTAGCGTCGCTGCTCGACCCGGTTGACCCGTGCCTTCCGGACCGTACACTGGACCGCTTCGTAGGCGCCGTCCATGCTGCAGGACGGCGGAGGCAGTGCCAGCTCCATGCCCTCAACCGTTCCCTCCATGCGGTCGGAAAAGTCCCGCAGGTATTCGCACACTGAGTGAAATACAATTGTGTTAAAAAACGAACTTCTAAAACATATCCGACAAACAAAGCAAGTACTCACTGGATTGTTGACGTCCTTCCGGCGTCGGAACGGTTTCACTCTCGATCGGACAGCAGACGCTACCGGACTCGCCGTGCAGCTTGCGGCACTCGTGCGTCTCCGGGCAGATGATGGTGTTCGACAGGGACCGCTTGCGGCCGTTGGCGACGTCCTCGTCGTCGGCGTCGTTGAAGAAGGTGCGGCTCTGGAACTCGCGGCTGCGTGGGTGATCTAAGGGAAAAGTATAAAATTAGTTGGGGTCTAGAGAAGTATTCAGGAAGTACTCACCAAGATGGCAGTAGGCCAGCTCGCCGGTCACGTTGTCCGCAAGCGGCGTTCCCAGCTCGCACGGGTTTGAGTAGACCAGATCCGGCTTGCAGACCGGCTCCGAAGAGCACAGTCCGGAGAAGGACGCACAGGATGGGTCCTTGGCGACCTCGCAGTGCGATCCGGACGGGCAGAGGAAGCCTTCGCAGGGTTCGGAACACTCGCACGTTGGACAGCCGTTGTGGTCACTCTTGAAGCCGTACTCACAGACGGCGGCGCAGATGTTGTGGTCACACAGACCTTGGGAACCGTCAACGCTACGACCTCCACTGCGACCGATCATGTTCTCAACCCCGTCGCAGTTGACCATCTGGGCTGCGCCCATCGTACCCTTGATCTTGTTGCCGTTCTTCGGATCGACGCACCAGCAGACCAACCCGTTGCGAGAGCATTGCCTCGTGGAGAAGCTTCCTCCGGGGCCGTCACACTGGGGCACGTAGCCACGACCTTCACGCTCGTTGACCGACAACAGTTCCGACAGCATCCGAGCCTGATGACAGACGGTCACGTTGTGCGGCTGTTGACAGTTGCGGCCACACCCATTTGAGGTGCAACACTTTTGCATCTGGGGACACTCCAGGTCGTGACCGCAGGGAGTTCCGCACAGATATCCAGTACTATCAGTGGACATGATCTCTTCCGGTTTAGGGCAGGTTCCAGGCTTTTCGAACTGCAGCGATGCCGGACAGCACACTCCGTAGTCGTTTCCGGATTGGACTAGACAGCGGTACAGTGGTGGACAGGACGGCTTACCGGGGTCGTTACCGCACAGGAAGGGCCGAGCAGTTCCGCTGATTGCCAGCGGTTGACCCGCTGGGCAGAGATCCGACAGCGAACGAGCTTTGCGACCTGTTGGAATTAAAAATCAAGATTAGTAAGGCATGACCATCGTAAGGATCCTCAAAACCTACAAGTCGGCACCGGTGGGCACGGTTCGTTCTTGCACTCCACCTCCAGCGGTTCGCACTGTTGTCCCCGCGGGCACTCGATGCCCTCGCACGGATCGCGACACTTGCACACCGGACATCCACTGCCCAGGTCACGCGCGAACCCAGCCGGACAGAACATCCGACAGCTGGACGCCTGACACTTGGTAACCTCCGCGATCGTCGTGTCCGTACAGTTGACCTCGTTGGCATCGCCGCGGCGACTTCCGGCCAGCTCGACGCCGTACTCGTCCACGCACCAACACTCGGTCCCGTTGACCTCGTTCGAGCACTGGATCGCCTCAAAGTCCCCGTTGGACGTACACCGCGGGATCTGCACCGCCTGGAGCAAACTATCGCCTAGTGACTTGGCGCGCCGCGACTCCGCCCGCCGCAGGTGCTGGCACGCTGTTAATTCTATTTTTTCTGGAAGGAGAGGGGGAAGGGTTAGCATAAGGGTTTGCATTTCATGACATTTGTGCTCGGAAGGCACGTCGTTAGGAAAACCCCAGTAAAAAATCTTAAGGATTTTAGCTAGTCGGTCCTTCAACCGAAATCAGCTTGATATGTCAGATTTGACAGCTGACAAATGTGCACGCTTAAACAAGAAAACTCATTTTTGAGTTGAAATGCAAAAAAGTCATGTTTTCGAAGGTCATTTCAAACTGGCCCCCATGTGTAGTGACTCAAGTGGTTTGATGCCGCCGGGGTTTGGCAAGACGATGGATGACAACAACAACACGATACTAAGTGGTGCATCTCCGGTTATCGGACACAACTTTGCCTTCGCGCTGTCTGTCGTCGACAAAGTGCATTCGAGATAAAGGGGGAAAAAAACTCGTGTAGAGTTGGAGGAAGGGGACATGCCTTTGGGCGCTTGAAAGCAGCAAATCGGAATCAAAACGGAATTCTGCTGCTTGGTTTGGCACGAGATTCGCCGGCTACCCGAGTTGAAGTTGGTTGTTAGTTTAACTGAAATTTTATAAGATATTCTAGTTTATAAAAAAGCCAAACTCCAAAGATTTTAGTTTAAATTTGGGCTGATTTCCATGATCGTGTAGCGGGTTTCCACATAACCTTCCTCTCAATCTGTCAATATATCTTATTTTATAGCAACAACTTATTTGCTATAAAAACCGACGTTAAAAAGCAAATTGTACACGTTAAAAGTTGTTTTCAGCAGTTTTCATCAAACTATTCGGAATAAAACACATTTCACCCGCAATTTCTCCTCGGGCTGTTGAACTCTTCCCAGAACGTGGGGGCGAAAGTGGCCACCACACGACAGATGGAAAAAATCCCACGAGAAGTACGTCCAAACAGATTGCGAAAAATTGCAGCCGCCGCCAGCTTCCGAAGCCGTTTCGTTCGTTGGTTGAAGGGGTATTTCAGTGCGGGCTGGGAACCAGTTTTTATTGGTTGGGTGGCAATTTAAATAACCTGTCGCACGGCTACCTGTTGGTCGCCACCTTTCGACTCAACTTTTGAGTTTTTTTTTTCTATTATTTTAGAACATTAATTTTTACTGTTAGGTTGATTTTTCTTCAAAAGTGAGTAATCGACAAGAAGCGTGCAGCGCCCAGCTGTCAAACGCTTTATGGCATTCGCCATAATGGCGTTTTCGGAAGGAAACCCTTCAGAATCGTCTCATGTAAGAGTTTGGATTCACCTAACGTTGATAATTTATCATCAAGGCTGGCCGTCTGAGCCATTATCACATATCGGATTATTTGTTCAACCACTTTTGGGGAGGAGTTGGTGGTGTAGCTGATGACGAACAATCGTCTTTATGGCAAAGCACACACACCATACAGTTTCGTCTTCATTTACAATTCCAGCGTCGTCGTCGCAAGCAGCTCCATGGTCGTGGAATCTCGCGCAGAGATCCTTATTATATCAACCACAAACGGCTTTGTGTGGTTTCCCTGTTATCGGCTCAAGAATTTATCTTTCTCTCATCCCAAGAGCGACGACGAAGAGGACGTTGCTGCCGCCAAGAAGATGATGGCTCGTTAGATAGTTGTGGATTCTAACCTCCTCGAATGTGATTTACATTTTCTGGCCATTAAAGAAGCTGCGCGACGTTCTTGGAATAGATTTTTTTGAGGGAAGATGGTGCTGGAATAATTTGTGGTATTGGTTCGATCTTTATCTGAAGAATTTTGGAAGGAGAAAGAGAACTTATGGAATTGTGGCAGCTGCTTTGACAGCTAACAAATTGGTTGAACCTAATATTTTGCACCTTTATTGGCGTGAATTATGCGAACAGCTTATTAAACGTTTAATTTATGTATTTATAACGGAAATTGGCAACTGTAAAACATTTCGAAAATAAATCTGTTCACTTTGGCGTCTCTTTTTGACAGTTTTAAAGTATTAATTACGTTACCTCAAAGATGATTTATCTTGATCCGAATTTAACGAGAAATACATTTTGCTGCCAAACGTCAGATTTGGGTAAATTTCATTAGAATCCATGAGAAAATTACTCAAATCTGACGTTCACAATAACTAAAAAGCTTTCGTTAAAACTGGACCTACTCAGAAATGAGTAAAGAAGCCTTCTGTCAGATTTGAGTAGATTTCACTCAGAATTAAACGAAAATTGAGTGAAATTCACTCTAATCTGACAGATACCCCATTTATTCATTTCTAAGTAGGTTCGATTTTGATGAAAACTGAGAGATTTTGAACGTGCGTGCAGATTTTGACAATAATTTGCAAACTGTCAAAAAAGAAAAAGTAAGCCAAACCGGAACTTGACAACCAAGCCACAACATCCGAATTCACACCTTTCACATTCATCCGCCTTGGCGTGTCCAATCTTGGCCCCGCTCTATCATGAATATTATATTTTAACACTTTGCGGACCATCGCCATCGTCGTGCTGCGCGAGTCGCGCCATTATGGCGAACCTTCTCTTTAGGCCGAGACCACCGAAGAAATGCATCATCGTTTGGATTACAAATTTCCACTTGTTGCGAAAACGAGCTTAAATAAATTTGTTTTGAAATCGCTTTCACGCTCGGTTTGCCGGCTGCAAACAGCCGATCTACCATAATTATGGCACATTTTGACAGTTCACAGCCGGCGCTGGGAAAATTTCTCTTCGGGCACGACTTCAAGCTCAACTTTAATGACCACTCTCTGTGGTTACAACGACTGCACAAACATCAAAGGAGGCACTGCTGGTCGCTTTGTAATCACCATGGCGCGGGAGTCGTCACCGCCATCTTTGTTGGCTTTCGAGGTTAGGGTCCAACCTTACTTTCTCCGCGTACGCGGAGAGATGGCGCCAGCAGCGTGTCCAGTTCGCGGTGGCCCCGATCGATTGTATGCTAATAACTACTCTTGTTACTACCGACTATCTCTCCGGTGGTGGTGGTGGTACTAAAAAGACGCCCTCCACATGGTTGAGGACCGGTTTCCAGTGAAAATGAAAGGCCATGTAGTTTCTTTTTCTTCTTCTTTTTCAGGTTGAAAGGGAAATTGACTGACGGTAGCGATTACTGGTTGGTTACTTAGTAAGGCTGCGTTATTTTACGATCTGAGGGCAGATCCGATCAATTTCCGTTGGAAATCGATGACTTTCCCTAATGGGGCGTGACAGGAGTGGCTATCCCCTTGGTTGAGGCGAACTCTAGCTGTAATCAATAAAGTTATATTGTGACAAATTCGTTTTGACAGATGGAAGTGTGACCCCCTCGGTTTAATTATAGCAATCTGACAGTTTACACGATGATGTGAAATTACGTTATTCTAAGGGTAATATTTATTCTTAACTTTCCGAAATCACTCAATTTCAACAGTGTTGCAATAAAAATATTTCCAAAAGCTTGATAACATCATTTTGTAATTTTTCCCCGCGCCTAGTTGCCAGACAGCAATTTTTCCTCCTTCTAATCCCATAATTGTCACATGGCGTGCGAAACAAATTTGTTTACGAGGTGCTGCGGACGGCACACTTGGGCTTGCAATTTGTCACGGCAATCCATCATGTCGGATGAGTGATTTTATTTCCGGACCCCCGTCCCCAACCAGTACCGCCGCAAAGCCAAAGTTACATCTCATTCTCACACCGTCTATAGCGCAGTAGGCCAAGCTAGACCGCCATCGATTGCGTCTTGCTGCCGCCGGCAGCGCCATCTCGTCTGCCATAAATCTCAGAGGTTGCTCTGCAGAGAAGAACGTTCTCGGCGAGACGCGGCCTGCTCCGATTAGATCGAAGCCCAGGCATCGTTTAGCGAGCGATTGATGTCGATTTGGGGCTCTTCTTCTCTTCTTTGGTTGGAAATTGATAAAAACAGACGCGGTTGTGTCCGGACGCGCTGAACCGTGTTAGTTGGTCACTCCTTCTTTCCGGTTCGCCAATTGCACTTGCCCGAAGGCCTTTGATGATTAAAGGAAACGTTTTTTGCTGGGTTTGACAGTTCGCTTGCGAAAAAAGTCTGGCAGCACTGCCGGCTAGTCAGTTTGGGTGAAATCTAATTACCGGTGCTTGGTAAAATGTAATTGGTGGGCGTAGATTTGCAAACAACAAAGAAGAATGAGTAAAAGTTAATTAAACTCTTTCGTCTTGCTTCAATTTTTGCGATATTCAACCCACAGAAAAAGTTGTTCGACCCAGCCTTCTTTTTAATTGGATCTTAAAGATCCAATCTACTTTTCAAGTTTTCGGTAGGTCCGTCACATTACTGAATCGATCAATCTGGCAACACGCGCCAGCTGTCAACCAACCGACCTTCTTTGTCTAAAAAGTTCTGCGTAGCGTGAAACAGCTTTTTCACGAGCTTGTGCAGCGAAATTATCCGAAAACTTTTTCATTTTCTACCTCAACGATGCGAAACTGAGAACTGCAGAAAAGTTAACACAGTGCCATTGTTCTACACCGTTCCGAAAGGGACGACGCCCTGGCAAGTTTCCAACAAAGTGTGCCATGACTCGAGTGGCGCCCCCCTCGGATCAGCAACTGTCACTGCGCTGACGGGTCGCTGTCGGCGTAAAGTGTTTCGTCAAAAAGTTTTTGGACAAGTCCTTCTTGGAGGCATGGAAGCGATCCCACGGTTTATGATGCAGTTTTTTGGTATTTCTGGTTTGGAATAGTTCATTTTCCAGCGGAAAACTTGAGGAAAAGTTCAAGGTTAATAGTTTTGAGTGGGAAAAGTTGGAACTTGCGTCGAGTTTGCTCAGAGATAAACAGAATTGACAGTTGAAAATGATCAAACATAAAATTTTAACTGTCATCGGTACACTAAAAATTTGATTTGCGCAGATTATCTCTAACTTTTTGTCGAAATAACAAAGTAAGCTTCGTTTGACGGCAATCAAGCGGTGGAACAAAGCAAGCCTAATGAAAATCAACGAGACTGCAATTTTCGAAGGTGAGGGAGAAACTCAAGACAAGAATAGACTGCAGAAACTTGAACCGGCAGAGATTCCTTCGCGCGAGGAAGCACCGGAAAAGTTCCAAAAATTGAAATTCATCACAAAGTTTGGCATTGTTCCCACCGCGTTATTCGCGGTATTTTGTTTGTCAAGTTGACAGCTGTGCCCGCACACCTTCGCCGTTCTGCCACCTTGATAATTTATTCATGCTCACAATAGTAGAGTCGTTACCAACCAAATCGTTACGACTTGGCTTTTGTTACGCTCACGAAAGCGCAGCGTTGCGTTGAAATTAGTTCACGTATTGTTCGCCGAATGCACTCATACATTATTCACTGGCCCAATCGGACTGCAGTCATTAAAATTGACGATTTTCTGTGTGTTTTATTTTGCGGGCACTTTTGACAGCTGATGACCGCTGCAGCGGTTATGCAACATGGCCGCCATATTGACGTGACGCGACGCGCCGCGCCCGCAAACTGGAGAGATGATTTCATAATCCAAGTTGGCGGCGACGCCGAAGAAACCACTCGAACTCGGGCGTGTGTGACTTGTTTTGGAGAGCTGCGCAAACCTGTTCCAGCGGGAGTGTGTGTGTACGTGACAGATAATGTGAATCACGGGGACCTGTTCCGAACGGAAAGTGGCAGGGGTGAATTTGGCGCGGTTGATTGTTTGCTGATGTCAAGCTGATTGGTTATGCAAATCGAATTCGGCGAGCTTCTTCGCTGTCGTCAGCGGGATTTGAAGAAGCTGCCGTGCAACAATGATGCGCAGTAGGCGGTGAGCTTTAACATTTAAAGGCGCTTTGTCAAATCTCTGTCAACTGTCAATTGTTAAATCTGTCAAACAGTTAAGGTGCAAGTTTCATGTTTGACACCTCAAGTGGCTTCACCGCCTCTAGCAAGTCAGGTTAGTCGCGTGTTAAACAGCAACAACAGCTTGCAGTACACGTTAAACGCTTGAACCTCAACTCGTTTGCTCTTGAAATGCGTTGAGGGAGAAGGCGAAAAAAAAGCGAAAGTCCCACCACTGTCAGTCGTGTTTGTGGTTCAGTGGCAGAGGAAAAGCTAGATGTAGAGTAAATTCAGCGTACTGAGAACAGACAGGGCACACGGTAAATATTTTATGCTTGCAAATTAGCTCTTCATAATTTAGTGCGATTACCGTAAGCGTGCACCCGAGGGGGGTGTCACTGCGCGCACGTGGTGCGAACGTGACACGACCCGCCGTAACAAGGTTTGGGGCGTAATTTTGCGTGGCAGGTTTGGGTTTTGGGGTGAAAATAGTTGGATGACGCGCTAATCGCAAATAATTTAGCGCGAGCAAATTGAACTGTCACCGTTTGATTGCCAATTGTCACTGTCGTGACCTAGTTGTCAAATTAGCACGCTTAAAGCGTAAACTTGAAATTGAGTTTAACCTAGTTTTTCTGCATTGGCCAACATTCGCCACCACAATCCAATTATCACCCCGAAAATTGATTAAAATGCAACTCAATTTCAGCGAAGGGGTGTCACACCGAATAAAATTGAAATGCATCCCAGCGGCAGCCGCAGCTTAACCTCGTTGTGCGTAATTTTATCAACCAATTACACGACATGGGAGCTGCGAATGCCACAGAATCAATTAAACTTCAGGTCGGTGCACGAGGAGGGGTTGTAAACAAACCGCGCACGTTAAATATTTGTCAATTCGTGCGTTTGTTGTTGTTGTTTGCACGATGTCTTTTTCAGCCGATGTTCCTTCCATTCGATGAGCATGATGATGACATTTTCGTTTTTTTTCCATCCGACGATCGCAATTCCAGCGTCGCAGAAATGCAATAACGTCGAATGACATGACGCTTTGCGCCACAACTGTCACGCCCGCCATCTTTCGCCAATTCTGACAGCTGCAGCATGCAAACATTCCGGGCCACGACACGTGTTTTGGAGAGTCGATTGGCGTGACGCAAATTACCCTGTGGTAATTTTGCTGACCGGCAGTCATTAGAAGAGGGGGCCATTGTTTGCTGCCTTGCAATTTTAATTGTTCACACAAATTGTGGCGGTGTGATTGCTGTATGAGGTACTCTATATAAGGGGGGTTTTGTAACATTCTTTGACGTCCAAGGTCGTTTGGTGGGTGATTGTTGCGACAGGTCTGTCATAAATTATTAATTTCGCAAACAGAGGATTCATAGAGCAGCATTCAAGTTATTTTTTTTTCTAAATCACAATTTGAATACTGACTAAAATTCAGAACTAAGTTGAAAAACAATTCAAGAGTAAATTTCGTGCATGATTATTACAAAAACAATAATTGCGTAAAAAAAACTTCAAAAATGCGTGTAACAGGTCTTCAGTACTACCCTATGATCATTCCCAGGTCAAAATTAGCTTTCCCAAATTGGAAGTCACTTTTGGGGCTTCTGTGGAGGTGCGTGCTTGCCCATGGCCTACTTTAATTTTCGGTAATGCTTCGACTAGGACCGTTAACGTTGGCTTTATTGATTCTAGGGTGTTTTGGAATAGAAAACAATAGATTTAATTTTGGATTCAATCAAAACGGAGGGTTTAGCTATATTTTACACAATAAAACATCAAAAATAACTTAAGCAACAAATTATTCCACAATTTGATACTTTTTCATATCTTTTCAGTTGCCACAATCAATCAAAAATGTCAAAATCTCATAATGAAAAACAAACCCAAATTTGGATTGTTTTCCCTTTCATCGCGTGAATCCCACACAAAAAAAAACGAGTAAATCGAGCATCGCACGCTCAATCCATCCCGCCGGGAGTCCCGCATCGTTCCAAGGAAAAGCAAATCACACAAAAAAAAAACCGCTTTATTAATGTTTACTTTGGCGCAGCACGTGCGTGCCATAATAATGCAGCGAAGCCATTTTTAAATCCCACTGTGCCCAACAGCTCAGCGATGCTCTTTATTGCTTTTGTGATTTATCGATGTCGAGGGATGGAAATGAGAAATTTGATTTTTTGCTAAGTTTGAACGATTTGACGTGTTTGGATTTTTTTGAGTTACCATAATCGGATAAGTATCTGTCAAAATGACATTTGTGACGCTTTTGAGTTGATTTTTGGTAGCGTGCATCCGTTTGACAACATCAAATGTCAGTTTGACAACATCAAAAAAAAAAGTTTTGCCATTATGACAGTTGCTATAAAAAAAAGCTACTCACCACTACTACTACTATCATCTAGGGGTGTACTACTGCTAGTGACGATCTGCGTGCACAGGAGTCCAACGGCCAACAGGAGCGCCGTCAGGCGATGATGTCGCCGAACTGCTATGCCCCACCTCCTCCGAACTTCCTCGTCCATCTTTTGCACCTGCCAACAGTCGGTGCCGCCGCCGTGGGCCAGCTTCCTACTGCATCCGTCCGGTAATCGGTCCATTTCCCGCATTCTGGTTCATAGGATCAACGCGGGTGACCCGGGCGGTTTGTTGACTTTTGCGAACGCCTCTCTGAAAACAAAACAAAGCAAAGATTCAAAATTAGAGGGTAATTACGGCGAGCTGGCGTTACGCCTGCGATGGAGGTGCCGCCGCCACAAAAAAGGAGGTCATCAAACTCCGCGAACCACTCCGTTCGGAGCGCGAAGGAGGTTACGGTGATGAAGAGATGAGATCTAGAGAGATGATGATGGCAAAAAAAGGCGTCAAATTTGGACCGACCATTATTGGTAACATTACACCGTACCGTTTGTAATTCAGTCGTAATGGGATTATACAAAGAAGTAAACACAATGCTTAGAATGGTAAGCAACATAATTTGCTATAATTATGGTAACGTCGTTTGACAGCTGGCAGTCTCATCGCAGCAGGCTGCGAATCAAACAAACTTTTACTCTTTTTGTGTCGTACGTGAAACATAAACAATTCATCGACATCGAAGCAATCCGTTCCGAGAAAGAAAGTGAAATGTGATCCACGATTGCTTCGATCAAGTGCAAAAATTTGCGCTTGTTGTTAGCGCGAACAAGTGCCTGTCAATTTGTCAATCTGTCACCCAGTCAATCTGTCAATCAGTCTAACAAGAAGCCTGAATTCCTCTCGGAAAGGCAAATGAGCTTCTTGTCATTTTTTCCCCGCAACTTCCCTTACGCGAAGGAGGAGAAGGAGGGCAGAATAAAGCTAATAAAAAGTGCTTTTTAGAGCTTCTCCTCCCCGTTCCGCCCAAACGAGAGGGGGAGGCGGGTTGATGAAGCAGCTAAGCGGGCGTACAACTTTTGGCGTGCGTGACTGGCAAGCTCGACGGGCTGTATTTTGCTAATTTTATTTACCCTCCTCGACGACATCGTTGATGTCAATTACTTACAGGCTGTGCTCACGCAAAGCTGCGAAAAAGGAGCGAAGTTTGCGGGAATTTTTTTTTATCGAATAATGTTCTGCATTTGAAAGGTACGAGAGCGGGGATTTTTTTTATGGCTGAAGAAAAACTTTTCCCTTTTCGCTGATATACGATAATGGGGCTGGTTTTTTTTTTGCTGGGAAAATTGGCGATTATTGAAAGTATGATTGATATAATGGCGGAACGAAAAGTTATAAAAACGCTGTGGTCGCTGAAAGCGATTGCGAAAAAGTTGGGTTTGACAGCTCCGTGGCTTGGTATAAAGAGTGACTGCCCCCTTGGTTAAAGCATTCACGCGTTACACTTTAAAGAATTTAAACATTACAAAAAAAACATATTTATAGTAAATGCTGCATTATGGCAGTTTGACAGCTAATCCCCGAATCGAACCTCTTAATCTGTTGGAATTTGACGAACTCACGCCCAGTATCTTCTCTGATTCCACAGAAAGCTTCCCAAGAATCGAAATCGCTCCCTCTTAATGGAATGGAACCCGGTTTCCCGGAATGTGAAAGAGCAAATTCGTTGCCAAGCTCCCCATTATCCTGCCCAATTGAGTCCGGGCTTAATCAACCGTCGATAATTAAAAAAGTGGATTGGGACGAAACTGTCTTTCGTCCCGTTCGCAAGAAACATTGTTTATTCCGGAAACGTCGCTTCTTTCAAGTCTCCCACTTGCGGACTTTTCTTCCCCCACTTAACCTTTCTCCACTTCCGTTGCTCACCGCGGAAGCCCCAAAAACCATAAAAAAGAAAATTTAATTTTCCCTTAACCGCATTTTGGTAGTTCCATTCGGTTGAAAATGTCAACATTTCTCAGAAGTGACCGTCCCCTTGTTGGAAAACCTCGCTGAAGAAACGCGACCCAACTGTCAATCAAAGAAGGCCGCGTGCAGTTTTATGGCAAGCAAGCTTCGACCGTTTCTTGTTGTTGTTGTTGCAATCAACAATACGAAACAAAATGTAAAAAAGGTGGCCAAAGGCCGCGCAGCGGCGTTGCGCAATGATTGCTATTTTGTTTCGGTTCGAAAGCCAAAATTACACATGTTGCGCGGATCCCCACCGCCGCCATCTTTTTTTCTTCAGGTCTGCGCGCGCTTGGTCAAGCGTTAATGGCGCGGGCCGATAACACACCAATTGACGTAATCGACATCGAGCGAATCATGGCTAGCTTTGTTACGTCGCGTTGTTGTTGTGGCTACAGATTGTCTAGGGAACAGATTGGCCAATGTTTCTGGACACCAAACGCGCTGGACACCAACCGCCCTTTACGCCCAGCAAAACTGGCAGTGTTGCAAGCGCAAAACATACGTTGCCAGTGCCTGTTTATTTTGCATTGGCCAGTCTGTTTCCCAAGACAGTCTGTAGTTGTGGCGAGCGCGTGCTTTGTTTTGGTGTCAGACAGCGCGCGCCATAATGGCGTCGGCCGCGCTATAATGCAGTTTGACAGCTGGGCAGCGCAATTTGTCTCTTCGCTGGAGTGGAAGAAGTGAGATGCTTTCGATTTTCTTCGAACAAAATTCAATCACGGCGCGATCGGGTTTCGATGGGCAAATGGAGCGTGACAAACGGGGTGGAAAAATAATGGTGATGTTTGGACACGTGTGTTTGTGCACGAGGTAAACGGCAAATCGGCTGTGCAAATGTCGGAACGTCAAGAGTCGTGGTGGGTGATGGTTTCAGCGAAACGGTAGAGTTGTTCAGTGTGAAGGTCACCGGAAATGAAGTACGAAGCAATTTCCCTTCTGGCCTTGCTGGTGCTTCCGATTGGGAGTCTGGCGGTTGATATATTTGACGTAGGGTTATGAATATTTCAACAGAAGCAATGAAAGTGATATGTTTGACTTTTTGTAGGGCATGGAGGACGGAGTCAGTGAACCAGCAGAAGATTCATTCGATGTAACGGTCAAGGACGAACCGGAAAATGTCCCAAAAAAGTGCGTCAAAGACATCATACCAGACGATTCGATAAGTTTCAAGTCGAAAGCTCTCCAAAAGCTTAAGAATCTGTCAAATGAAGTTCCTCAAGCTCCTCCACTTCCAAAGTTGGATCAATTCTGGACCCAAATAACCACAATCTTTCAGCAACCAACTTTCGGCGAAAAGGTTGAGGAGGCAAAACAGGTCTTCAACCAGTATCGTGCCCTGATTAAGGCATTCAGCCAAGAGTGGTTAAAGTTCTTCACCAAAAATCGTCAGGATGCGCTCGCAAACGTTCAAAAGGTCATCCAAGACACAAACCAAGAGATCAAAAGCTTCTTCACTAGAAAGTTCAGCGAATTTGACGGATTGTGCCTGCCGGAAGACAACGAGTGCCTGAAAAGTGTCCAGAACAGCTTGAAGGAGTACTCCAAAAAGGTCGAGGAAAATACGGCGGCTTGCGGTGAGTTTGTCGATCGACAGCTCGATCAACACGGTCAACTGGTCGAGGATGAGCAGAAAAAGCTGGAATCGGGAATGCTGCGGATCGACGGTTGCTTCCAGAAGAAGGAATTTCTCGGGGGAGTTATGGCTTGCGTTGGAAGTGTGGTGAGTAGGCTGCGACAAGAGTGTATTTTTGACAGTTTCGAGGGGCAGGACACTCCCACAACTACGCAAATTATTCTAAAGTAAATTTTGAGACAATTGTAGATATGGATAAAAATGAGTAAAAACCACCCAAAGTTTGACTTATGCCACAACATAATTTCTTAGTGAGTTCTGCTTGAAGTTTGAAGAGCAACTGTCAAAAATAAACACTAAAACAAACTTCAATCACTTTTGAGTGCTTCCAACCCACTTTCAGGCGGCCAACTTTTTCCACAAAACCTCGCAGGCCACGCAAAAGTTCGCCACCGCGATGGGCAAAGCCTCGGCCAGTGTAACGAACCGGCTGGGCCGCTTCCGGACCTGTGTAGTCGAGAGGAAGCGCCTGCTGGCCGGGGGCCAGAACCAGATTGCCGAAAAGGCCACGGCTTGTCTGAAAGCGCAAAAGTCGTCGTCGTCGGGGGCTGGTTTGTTTCAGTAGTGGGGGTGTGGTGAGTGTGTAAAATAGATACACTCCTGCGTTCGGGGAAAATTAATATTAATTAGACGCCATTAGTGATATTGATGACAGCCACTTTCGAGGGGGATGCTAAAGTGCTCTGGGTGTTACTTAGTGAAACAAACGGGTGTTCTAATTAATTTAGTCACGGTAATCGGTTTTGGGAATCGATGAGCAGCTGTTGCCGCCGACGGAGATTCATAAATTGCACGGAAATGATCTTTTATTTAATTTGAGAGATTTTTTTTCCATCAATTGATTTCTTACTCAAAACTGAGTACATCAATTTCGAAGTGACTTTCCCCTCTTTGATATTTCTCAGATAACATTTCAAATTCCATCCAAAGTGACAAGCAAACACATGTCAATTTGTCTTTTTCACGAATTCTGCCAGAAATCTAGCAATAGTAGAAAGATTCAAACCGGAGCAAACGTCTTTCCCCAGAAGAAGCCAACCGGCATCAGTGAGTCGGGTCCCGGTGGGATCAATCCATCAGGTTGTTGCCAGGGTCGACCACCGAGCAAACTTTTGCATCTCGAAGAAAGAAGACCCACCAGGACGACGCGCCACCTGGTGAACCTTATATCAAGCTGTCTGACAGGTCAATAAATTCAACCTCTGGCGTGGCAGCTGTGCTGCTCGGACAGAAAAGTGTAACAACTTTTTGCTACTTTATGACTGATTTGAAAATATTCCTAAAAAATAAAATAATAGGTAAAATATGGCGAAATTCGATTGCTCTAAACCTCAGCGTGCAATGAGTTTCGAATGTCAAACTTACACTGAGAAGCGGAACTAGTCAATTTGTTTAAATTTTGAGTTTACACCTTAACTTAAATTTGGGTTGTTTTTTGTAATTCTGTATTTGAGACTTTTTGTTTACTTTTTCAGAAGATTCGCAAAGAAACTTTCATCTTGCATGCATGAATAAAAAAGCAAACCCGCAACAAAGGCAATCCTCCCGGGTCCCATTAGCATCGTCAGTATGATCCTGTTCGATGGCAGTCGAGGGAACGTCCCTGTTGGCGCAATAAAGTTGATTGTTGAGCAAAAACACTGTTACAAACACACACAGTGATTGTGTATGGTAAATCGAACATTTGTTGATTCCATTCTCCCTGCCTCCTGCTCAATGGCACATGGACAATGTCTTCCAGCTGACCAAACAAAAGAATCTCGGTTGCTGGGCAGTGCTGCCAACTTGATTGATTTTTGCAAGTGAGTTGAACTTTTCAAAGTTGGCAGCACTGCCGGGATTACGCTTCAAGGCCTATAAATTGAGCTTCCTCCTGAAGTCGTCTGTAATTTCTGGTCCAGAACCGGAACTCATTTGTTCTGCCAACACGTATCGTCACAAGACAAGACAAAGAGTCCATCACCGACTCGAAGTAGGTTCCGGAGCGGCAATCCTATTATAGGGCTTTCAAAGTGCTTCCCCTTGAGCTGGTTTCTGGAAAGGCACCGGAAGTTTCATCTAAAATCAGTGCGCAAATCTCCCAAGAGGCGAGCATCAAGGTAGACCACAATAACGAGGCAAATTTTCCGGCTACACAGGCAGGAATGTGGACCGACGGTATTATCCTGCTTGGGACCTTGATTTGTGCCATTCTACTTCTTCTGCTAGGCGCTGTTGTCGAGCAGGTGAATGGGGAGGTAAGTGAATTGAGGGTATTTTGCATAATGTACTCTTCTCGGCCTTCCCGTTGTCTATCGAATTGTGGGTGGAAGGTACGAGCCATAGATTTTCATTCTAGATACGTTACAACTAGAAATTACTAAGTTTAACGGTGAGTGTACTTCGACATTTACCACTGAAACAAGCTTTGTAGTTACCTTGATTTAGAAGATCTTGAAAATTCTGACAGCTTCAGTACTTAATTTTGGGTAAACGTCTATGTTGACAGTGTTACCAGTTCTGGATTTTTGACAACCCCGCACAAAAGTCACGCACAAAGTCAGGATCGATTTGGCTTTCTTCCGAAGAAGTCATGCCCCCCCTCTATAACCTTGACTTGACATCCGAGCAAATCGGAGCATCTGCTTTTTCATGCAAATTGAGCTGCTTTTCTTCTCGGGAAATCCTGGGCTCAAATGTCATCGATGGCAGGCAGATGCTGTGTGGGGAGCAATAATCATAACAGTATTTCGGTGATTTCGGTTTGGCTTTCCTTTCGAAAGGGGAGGGCGAAACCACAATCAAACGATTACGAATTGATCGGAAGCCGATAGGATTCGGAAGAGGGGAACAATTTGCAAACCCGCCTCCGAATGGGCTGTTAGATGTCGAGATTGGGTGTGATTTACTTCATTTGCTGCGTAATCCGAGATTGGAGTGCAGCGTCTTTTGACGTTTCTAGCTTTTTATAGCAACTGAAGAATCTTCGGTGCGAGCGCCATTATGGCGTTTTGACAGTTCTGAGTTTTTATGGCTTCTCTGACGTTTCAGGCCAGCCTAAACAAATGAGACAGTTCAGAGATTTGGAAGGATTTGCCGAAGCTTCCGGCCAAGTGGGGTGAACAGTACGATTTGAAACTGGAGCGGGATTGTGGCGTTCAGGATGAATTCGTGCCAATTATCACGATGCCCAAGGAAATGGTTGGGGATTTGTTCGCTAAACAGCAACCGCTGGAGGAGCAATCTAAGGGACTTTTGGGCAAAGGTAGAACTTGGTTGAAGAATTTCGTGTCGACGACAATGAGTGGGATTAAGGAGAAGCTAGAAGAAGCAACTGGTAAGGTTAAAAGTATGATAAGTGATTTTCAAAAGAAGAAGACGGATGCTGTCAAAAACGTTAAAGAGAAATTAGACAGTAAAACGGATGAAATCGAAACTAGCTTGAAAGAAGCTTCGAAAAAAGTTAGTTGTGAGAAAACTGCAAACAAATGTGTTCAGAATGCTAAAGGAACGTTTGAAGAATATCAAGAGAGCTTGCAGCAAGCAATGAATCCATGCTTGAATGAGATGAAGGATGCTATAAAAGGTCATGAAAGCAGAATTGACTTAGCGAAAAGAGAAGTGAACGATCTTCTGAGTCAGCTGAAGAACTGTACCGAAGGTAATCCAACTTCCGGTGGAGTAAAGGAAAGAATCGGTGCGGTATTTGGAACAATCCAATGTGCAACAAAAACGGTGAGTTTTATTTTATTTTAAAACCTGAGATTCAAACTAAACTTATTATAGCTAGCTAATCAGATTAAGAACCAACTGGGAACTGCACTGAAAAAACTGGCGGATGCGGTCAAAAGCGCTGGAACGCTGAAAAAAGAGGTTGACGGTGCCAACAAATGTATCGATGAACCTCCAAAACACGATCAAGTTGAGAAACAACAAGCCAAACTTGTTGGATTGTTGGGTCAGTGTAAATAAGCGTGTAAATTAAAACAAAAAACTTTGAAGATTACAATCATTAAAATATTTTTATAGCATCCTTCATTATGGCATCAGTGCTGCCAAACCAACAAAAGAGAAGAAAAAAACATGACTCCCCTTCTCAAGGTAATCCAATTTTCTACGCGTCACCTCGTTACACGCGCCATTCATTCATAACAAAACCAACAAGAGCGTATACTGCTTTAGGCATTTATCGTCCCTCGGCGGAAACTGGATCCGTCACGTCAGTCCGTTATTTACGTTTGGGAATTTACTCCTCCGGCGCGTCACAATGCGGCTCGGTTTCTTTTCGTTCGATGGAATTTGCTGGCTCATTACGTCGCTCTCTTTTTATTTTATTTTTTCGTTTGGAAATAAGAAAAGTGATCCCTTGCAGGCATCCTTCGTGGTTCAATTGTGTCAAGGTGGTGTGAAAAAGGTAGGAATCAGGGAAAAAATATGCTTGTCAAAATTTGACAGTTCATGTGATGACATCTTGCTTAACTGAATAATATTCCCAAAAAAGATTTAATTTTTAACTTTCGTTCCCACCTTAGCATCAACGATCTTGACTTCTTTCTGTCATGTTTGTTTTGTCCCCGAATGGTTTTCGCAGAGGAGTGGCGGGGGTGAGCCGCAATTTCTTCCATTCATAATCTGTTTTCGTTCGCTTTCGTTTCGTCTGGGGCTGGCCCCTGGTGTAATATGAATTTATTCAGACGCAGACCAGACCAGGGGTGGGAGACGCAGGTTAATCGTGGAAAAGTGGCAAAAAGTGTCCGGCGGGGATCGCATCATGGGAATAATTTAGTCGAGTTTTGTAATGTCATCAATTTGCTTTTTTTCGAAGAAAATTTCGCTACTGGCGAAGAAAAATGTAAATATAAATTTCATCACAAATTGAAATTGTTCAACGAGCCACGCAGGGCTGGGGGGAACCGCAAACTTAAATCGAAAATTAATTTTTAATTTCCATTTAAGCTCGCTTGAAAAACTTTCAGCCTGTCACGATTTTCCTGCAACCAGGGGGAGAAAGCACAAGTGGGAAAACGAGCGCAAAGTTTGAGGTTAATTTCCACCCTTCAAAAGTTGGCGCAGAGTGCAACTACTACTTTTGCTACGAGGAACGGCAATCACGACGATGCAGACAAGATTTGTGTGCTCGGGTTGAGTTTCAAAGTTTTTCGTCGTTCCCACCCCTGCGGGGTGACAATGTTTTAAAATATGTGACCATAGATAAACTGTACTTAATATAGTGGCAGTAGATTGGAAATTTGCACGGATATTTCGATTTCATCACTCATCGCTCTTAAAATTTGCTTTTATAGCAATTTAATGTCAAATGAAATTGAAATGTCATTTATCTGTGCACGATCTAGAGTGCTTTGCAAGCGTTGCACGCCACGCTCGATTCAATAAACGTCAAATGCATTTCACCACGTGTCCATCGAGCGCAGGGTTGCTGCGCTGTCATGTTTTCACCTCATTAAGTTTATAACATCATCAAAAAGTTAGTGACTCCCGCTCCGCGCGTGTTCGGACTCTCCGACCAACTTTCAACTGGGTTTGCCACTTTACTGTGGCTGCAGCCCTAAAGCTGTCACCATAAATGGGGCTTCACGCTAGTTTGGGCTGCTCTTCAACCATTATAAAGTGCAATTCCCACCCGCACACACACACAATGCGAAAACTTTTCCCACCCCACGCTCGGTGTTTATTTTTGATACCGCACAGTTTGTTTACATTGGTGCGAATGTTTTTGGTGGGGGGCTTGCTATGCAAATAAACCCCACCCCTGAGCGCGTCAAATGTAAACAACCGCAGCGACAGTGCCACCATGTGGCGGATCGCAGTAGGCGAACACGCGCTGGGTTCCATTAGTGTAAACAATGCACCAGGGGTGTGCGGATGTTATTATGGCATCTATTTTGGAATTTAACGTGTTTTTTTTTCTTAACGCAAATTCAATAAATTTACCACCAGATGGTTGCAACAGTATCGATTTGATAGTGAGCGGTAGGAAATTGGAAAAGCCCGGGTTTGAAAGAGGTTTGCTGACCAAGGGGGTTGTGTACATTTTGTCCGGTTCAGTGCACTGTAAATACACACAAGAACCGAGCGCAAGTGCAAGGGGCGCCATTGTTGTCCGATCTGTTTGTATGGCTGTATTATTGATTACGTCCATACGACCAGCAACGTTTGAAGTATAATTCCAGTGAATCCATTGAGCTGCATTCGACTAATCAGGGTAATCGATAACTAGCATGAGGAAACTTCGATATACACGAATGCATTTGTACAACATGATGTATGCATTGAAAACGTGGTTTTGATGTAGCTATGTTGTAAATAAACAACTTTTCAAAATGACGATTTGAACTTATTTCAAAGCTTGTCAGATTCCGGTGCTATAACGACGATTTGCAAACTGTCAAAAACGCCATAATGGCGGCATTCGTTCGGAATAAACGCTGCGACAAGTCAATCTTCGTAATTGGCCCCAACAAAGGCCAGTTTCCACCAGACTGGCCCTTACATCCATTATTTCTACGTTCAGCTCGATGTAATCGAGGCGTCTATCGTTTCACCGAACTTATCGTGATCCCCGGGGACATCGTTGACGTCGTAAAGTATCCTTTTTCTTTTGTCACATGGGAAATTGAATCCCGCTTCAGCTGCTGCTTCTATTACTCTGGCTTGCCAGAGAAGACCGCTGTTGGGATGAACCCAAAAAAAGGAAGCTAGAACATGAGTGGCTTCGCTTATCTCTGTAAGTCAAGATGATGAATGATAAGTAAGCAATTTGAGATTTGTCATACGCCAATGTTATCAAACCAATCAGATTGTTTTTTGCTAGAAATTTTATAGTAAATCATATTTAAGGTTTGTTTTGAAATTAGCTTGCAACCTATCAGATATAATCTTGGCTCACGATGGCTACATGCCAGTTTCGCCACAGGCTACTACGACCCAGTGACAGCAATTGTGTCATTTTGCACACAGACTCATTCGCTACTAACATGGTGAGATATAAATCAGGAACGAAACGTCGTCGTCGCCGTCATCGTCTCTCAGCAGGCCATGATGCCAGCGGGGATCATCGTGACGCCATTGTCATGGAAATTTCGGCTGCCATAAAAATGTGAAAGGGATGACATAAAATATCCCCATGTAATCCACGGCGCTCGCGTGACGTGACGCGCCGTCAACTGCCGAAATGAAGACGTGAAGTGCCGTGAAAAACACACGCGGATTAAGGTGAAGCCTGGCGCTGAAAATTTGATGGAGTTGGCGTTTTATGGCTTCTTCGGAGGCAGTGCCAGATTTAATGACACTTTGAGAGTGCCTTGCTCACGGTCTGGGAGGTAAGAGTGAATCAATTTAGCTTCTTAAGGGCCGTCTTGTTGGAGCCGCGCCGACAGGAGCAACTTTTCCAATCAAGGATTAATTCAATTCAATTCCATAAATTAAGCTGGGGCTTCGCGAGAGCGCAAAAGGAATCCCCACGCGAAGCGAGCGCAAAATTGTTAGGCAAATTGGTTCGCTGATGAGTTTTGAAAATGCGAAATTGAATTCCACTCACAATCTCAAAGTGATTCGATTAAATTGAAAATTTCTTAATCTTTATGGCAAAATTCACTTCCCTTTTTATAGCAACCAAACGTCAAACACCGTAAATCGCGTGTCCCCGCGTCGTTTCTCGAACTGACCTTCGCCACTGTGGCCAGATTTTCCACATGACACAACAATTCATCAAGAGTTCAGACACGCAAACCCCCCTTCCCCGTCGCTCGACCCCGTTCGTTACATTTTGCTAATCAGCCGCCATTATGGCAAACAAAAAGAAGAGAGAAAATAAGCCAACGCAGCAGGCTATTTTTGTCGCAGCGTCACGCAACACCGTCGGCATACTACGACCGCGACCATTAAAGCTATTCTAATGCTCGGTAAGTGCGGAAAACTGGCCCGCCCCCCACCTCCTGTCAAACACGCACAGCACGCAACCAAAGTGGCTGCGTGGTTGTTTTTACTGTTGTTTTATTCTGTTATCAAGCGGTGAAGATCCTGTGTTAAGCTGTGTGTTACGGAAGGGTAATAATTCAAACCACGAGTCCCCTTTCATTATGCGGTGGGTAGTTCACAGATTACGTAGCAAAACTTTTTTTTGCACGTAATTTGTGGCCAATGAAAAACGGAGGAGCGATACAGTACAAAAATAAACCGTCCAACTTAATTGCGTCGTCGTCCTGCCGAGGCTCGCGAGGAATGCTTTATTCAAAAAGGATTTTTTACGATTCCGGTTGGGTCTGTTTTGTTGACGTCTCTTCCGGAGAGACAACTTTCCTTATTTCACGGATCGCTGAAGGTCATTACGCGAAATTTTAATTGAAAAACGATTGGATTTAGCAACGAAAGGAAAAAAATAATTAAGTCAAATTTAACGTATAGCTCCGATCGATTACAGTGAATCAGAAGGGTTCATCTCACGTTCATCTCGTCTTTTACGTTGAGTAAATATTTGGGCAAGTGTTCAACGTTTAGACAAGTATGCCGATACGCCCTTTGGCGTTCTAATCTAAGCAGGCAGGTTCGTGTCACGTAAATAGCTATCGAGCCATCTCATCACATTCGACGACATCAAAGTAACCCGTTGCCGGGGTTGCTGTAACTCCCGGCGGGGATGAACCCTCCCGATATTGCTCCGGTTTGGAAGCAATTTGTGAAAAAATGTTGAATGTCCAAAAAATTCATTATTTGACAAAACGATATTACAAACTGTCAAATTTACACTCGTGCTTAAAATGATAACGCTTTAATTTGTTATTACCCACAAAAAATGTTCAACGACCGCTTACCGGGTATGCTAATGCAGCGCCAGAATATTTTCCGACCTTTCGACAGCTCGCCAAATTGAGGCAGGCACCTTCGCAATTCATCCCCGGAGGATTGCCTTCAATTTATCCGATCCACCCTCGACCGTGTCGTCAGCTCGCTATCTTTTTACTACACGGCTTTTGAACGAACTTCGAAAAAAAAAAAACATTTTTGACGTTTAAAATGTGTTTTGTCAAAGTGCCATAATGGCCGCTGCTATAAACTTTTCTGACAGCTGTCAACAAAAAACTTTTTCATTTTTTTTCTCAGTGCCAGCTACGATGACATCGCGACGCCGCCGGCAAGGAAACGGGGGTTCCCGGGACAAAAACGGTGGGACAATCTCATTTGGTATGCAGCGGAGCTGGTTGGCCCTTATCATCCGGAACGTCGCTCACACGCACGCACCTCCAACATGCAAGGCCAGACCCATTTCTAATCTTTGCCGAGGGAGCTGGGCTCCGGTGAGATGGCATCTCACCTTTTTTGTGGGTGTTCCGGATGAAGGCATGTGGCGTTTTAGCTGAATTTTGTAGGATTCTTGTAATTAAAACACGTCTGTGTGGGGTTTTTTGGGGTGAAATTGAAAAATTATGGCCGGTTTAAATTATATCGTACATCAGAGAAGTTCGGGCAGCACTGCTGTCAAATTGAAAAAAGTTTTTCTGACCGTGCCATCTGACAATACCAATTACACGATAAATTTAGTTTAGGTAACTTTCCCCGACTTTTTACCCACATGTTTTTCTCACTTTTACTTTAGAAAATTGACAAGGTAATGATTGTTGGAGCTGTTAACACTAAACAAAGAAGGGAAAACCCCCTTATCTTCCACCTTATTAGCATAACTGGCACAACGACACTCGCTGAGTATCGTTAGTCTGAATAAAACAATAAATGTAGGCAGAAATCAACACTCAAAGTGCAAATTACCATACAATTAGCAGTAAAAACGCGTGGAAATTTCCACCTTCCGCCGTTTTCCGCAAGTTCAAACCGGCTATCGCTGCCGCAGTGGCAAATTGAATCATCTCTGTCTCCAAGGCTCCCCCACCCTCTACCGGGAAACGCACAGATGGAGCAAATTTTCTCTTTTGAGAAAAAAGAAATCAAAGTTGTATTCTCGAAAATTATCAACTTTTTCCTTTCGCGTTGCGAAAATTCCGCAAAAAATTGGAAGTCTCAATGGGGCGACGACACACTGTGAGAAGGTGGGAGGAAAAGACACTTCAAAGGAAAAGGCCTACCCACCCCGCTGGGCACCCCCTTGAGACGCTCATCATCCCACACTTAGGGGGGGCTCTTAGTAGGGTAGGGTGACCAGCAAATACTTAAATCTATGTTTCTTATGGGTCCACTTCTATGATTTTTAGTTTTATTAATGTTTATTTCTGGAAGCTTTATGAAGGTTGAAGCTGCGAGAAATGAATGAATTATCAACAACAAATAAAAATATTATAAATTTAAATCAATTTAGAAAGTTCCTGAACGCTCATTCGAAATTACTCAAATTTTAGCTTAATTGAACTCTTCTATGTAAATCAAAGATAATACAGTCAGAAATATGCTTTCTAGTCAGAAATTTAAAAACATTATGTTCACATGGATGCTGGGGGTTTGTTTGTATAAGATTTGCTATCTCTTTCTAGTAAAAGTTTTTTGTAAGGCGACTTCCAGCTGTTTTTTTTACTGACCGCCCGATATGTCAGCCAAGATATTTCGCAGTGCTATGACAGCTCAAGCTCGATCATTGTTTGCATCAGAACACTGTGACAAAAAGTTCGTCATTTTAGGGTGAAATTATATTGTTTCACTGGGCCTAGGATGCTTTATTGGAAAAATATCAATTATTCCAAAATTGAACAAATGTATCCAGCTCAAAAGGTTCTACTCAGAAATGAGTGAGTGAAACATATGTCAGATTTTGGTTAAATTCACTCATATCTAGGTACACGCACGTTCAAAATTACTAAATTTTCGTCAAAACCGAACCTACTCAAAAATGAGCAAATGAGGCATCTGTCAGATGTGAGTGAATTGCACTCAGAATTCAACGAAATTTGAATGAAGTTCACCCAGATCTGAGTATAAGTTACTCAAATCTCCGTCTTTTCGGTTTTTACGCACACTGAGTACTTTAAAATGAAGTTACATATTTGCGTCCAGTTTTCATTCAAATTTACCCAAATCTGAGATTTTTGTTCATGACTCATTTTTGAGTAAACAAAATCTGTGTGATCTGTTTTCCAAATCAAGATTCTCAAACTTTTCAACTGTAAAACTAGGTTTTATAAATTAGTAAATCAGTCACATGTATTAGCAAAAACCAAAGTGCAAATATTGCCACTAATTACTCCGATTTCCCCAGCAAGCTTTTAACGTGTTTCCCAACTTCAACGAAAGCGCAAACACTAAACGGTTTGCGAGGAGTGAAAAGAACTTTTATTTCTTTCTTCCTGCGCAAGAGCTGACGCTCTGTAAGTGAATTTTATGTGTTTCCGGGAAGACGGCGCCACTTAGGATGCCTTGTTCAAGTTTTTGAAAACAGGAGCCAAGAGCTTCTACAACAAGCTGATAGCCCCTTTTGAAAACTTGCTCTTCCCCCAGAGTGGGTGAAGTGGAAAAGGTGATATTTGCCACGCGGTGGAAATAAACAACCCGGCAAAACGGGTTTAGCAGATTTTCCCACTGGATCTGGAGGGGTAAAAACTAGAAAAGGGGAAAAAATCCGGACTTGTTATCTGATTTCTGATGAAAATTTTGTCACTTTTCTTCTCTTTTTTGTTGAGATGGAAACGGACTCGGTGCAAATCAGCGCCATCTATGATGGTTGCCAGCGTGATGATGTTGCGGGGGGAAAAAGTGTTTTTGAGCCCTGGATCACGTGGCCAGGTAGGAGGGTTCCGGTTGACCTGACTTAAACAGTTTGATATTGGAGAATGTGATTATGGTTTCTGAGTAGAAATTGTATCCACTCGTCGATTGATTTATATATTGCTTTGTTTCGTGGTTTGCTTCATGAAGGCAGTATTTGAAAAGTGACAGCTTTTTGGTTACATTTTTCTAAAGCAGTTACGCTCACTACTCAATTTTGAGATAAGCCAAGTTTCTATACATCTGAGCTCTGACTTGTTGAAATTGAAAGTTACTCAAAATTGAATAAGTAAAAAGTGACAGCGCTTTGTTTACATCTGGTAAAACAAGTATACTGATTACTCATTGACAGCTGAAATAGAAAGTTACTCAAAGTTACGTTCAAACAAACTACTCTAATAATTTCCATAATTTAATCCATGTTCCGCCCCAATCAGCCCGCTTTCACAAGCGAATAATTGCTGTAATCCAAGTGAATCCAGTGTCAAGCCCCGTCAACTTCGTGACCTGCGTTATTAACATTTCCGTTCTGCCCAAGTTTCTCACACTTAACCCAGCCAGGCTTGAATACACTCTCAAATTTACCCACCACCACCCATCATCTGGTGCTGCCACCAGTCGGTCCTAAGCCCATTTCACACCCATTTAGTCTTCCCGTCCACCCTCATAATTTCGCTTCCTCCGGAAAGTGGGTGTTTAAATTTTCCGACCTCATTTTTGCTTGTAATTATGCACATAGAGCTTGACGCAAGACCTTTTTGGCGGAAAATCTCCCAAGGCTCTACTGTAATGGTGGGTGTTACCTTACAGTAGAGGAGCAACGTTTTTCACCACCGGATCAGTATCTATAGCTATATAGCTTCTATAAATCGTCAATATCTCCGACAAGGTGATGAAAGCTTTCTTCTTCTATTTTTTTGTGTGGCTTCCCGACAATCCGGCTTGGCTTCCGCGAAGGGCTCTTTATTCCTCGGTGACCGAGATTATCTGCGCGGCTTCCCCCTTGGAAACCACGGCATAGTGGCTGGAGGAGGTTCGGGATTCAGAATGGTAATGAAAATGTATTACCCTGATACCTAGATTATTGGATGAGATATTGTTACCAGGTTGGCGTAACGAGGAGGAACCGTTGGGAGGTGACACTTTTGATAATTATTTAATTTTGAAACTTTTTGAATAAATTGAAATCTGTCAAACCTGCTTGGTTCCATTTAGAGTGTATAATGGAAAAATGTCAAATGTCAAACTTGCACGTTTAAGCGAGTTAGGTATTTAAAGTATGTTTTTAAATGCCAAATATACACGGTAAACCAAGGATGTTCAATAAAATTAGCTTTAAGGATTTTTTTTAAATAAAAAAATTTAAACAAATTTCAATGCAAACCCAGCAACGGTATGCAATCTTTCTTCCATTCATTATTTTTTCGCGTTACTTCCACAGCGTTGGCGGGGAGGGATTTTCCGGCGAAGCCCCGCAATTGCCAGGATATCTCTTCTGCGTGTGAACTCAACCAACCTGCTGGGTGCAAGCTGAGTTCGTTGTTCGACACCGCGCACAGTGAAAACTGCAGCCAATCCATTTTGGCTGGTGGTGGCGCCAACATTCGTCGGAAAAGATGGAAACAAATGGATTATGAAGAAATAAAACGGAAATATTAATCTCGTTTCAACGCGCGCTTTCATGGGAAGTTCTTGGAGAAAGAAGCCAGTTGAGCCAGAAATGAGAAATAAAAGGATTTGACTGGGTTTTCCTCTTTAGCGTGTAAAATGTCAAATTTAAGTTTATCTACACGCTCATTCAAAATGAAATATTTGTAAGAATCTTTACTTTAAAATTATTCTGAATGCTTTTTTTTCACTTTTATTTGAGTATTATTTATGTAAATCTACACCCTCGTTTAAAATCACCCACTTTTTTTTATTTATTTTTAATTATAGACATTTTACCACTTTTGTGGAATTCATGTCTACCCACTTTTCATCAAAACTAAACGTACTCAGAAATGAGTAAATTGAGGTTATGTTAATTTTGGGTAGATTTCACTCAACTTGTATTGAACTCAGAGTGAAATTCACTCAAACTTCACATTTGCCCCTTTTACTCATTGCTGAGTAGGTTAATTTTTGACGAAAACTGAGTGAAAAAAAAGCATTTTCTAGATATTTGATCTCTTGCACACTAAATTGCAAGTCAAATAACTTTATCCTTTTTGGACATTGTTCTACACGCCAAACTGAGACGGGGTCAAAGGTGAGTTCGAAAAACTACCAGGGAAAATCGAAAGTGAGCTTCGGGGGTTCGTATACGTAATAAATTGATATTAGGGAGCGTTCTTTTATTACGTAACGCAGTAGGGGAGGAGGGGGGTTGAAGGCCGTGTTACGCTCCATACAATTTTTTTTAAAATTTGTATGGAAATTTTGTTACGAGGGGGGGGAGGGGGTCTAAAAATCCGATTTTTTGCGTTACGTTATAAAAGAACGCTCCCTTAGAGAACAAGATTTGGCTGGGACGGTGATGGGGAAAAAGGTCAGACCTGTTTGACTCGTTTTGCCCAATGTCCACACCGTTCGGTGAAGTCAGCCAGACAAAAGTTTACGATGGCAAAAACCGCCGGTGAGCGTGTCTTATCTGGCTCTGGTGTAAAGATGTAGAGGAGAAGATGCTGCTTCCACGATTTTTTGCTCTTAGAAATTTCTTGGACTGCTGATAAAAGATGTCAGACGGTGGCAAGATATGTTGCAAATAGAAACGGTTTTGGGGAAAAGTCGGTGAGGGTCCGCAAGTTGTGTTTCACGGTGAGTATATTAAAAGATGGTGCCCAAGAGATAAAAGTTTTACGAAGCAAGATAATTATTTGCGGAGGAGGAAGCCCGAGCGTGAAAGGTTAGTTATGATTAAATATTTACCATTTATGTTTTAAATTGGTTCAATTAATAAAGATGCTTTCACAAACCTGAAAAGAGAAAAAAAAATCATTGTAATAAAACGCGTAATCAAACAGAAACTGAATATTAAATGAATGAGTAATAGTTACTCAAATATGATTAATTGTGAATGACGGTGCATATATTTGGTTGTCATTTGACAGTTCACACGCACGTTCAAAATCACTCAGTTTTCGTCAAAACCGAACCTACTCAGAAATGAGTTAAGGGGCATCTGTCAAATAAGAAAGAATTTTCAATAAAAAAAAATTCGCTCATAAAAATCGACGTAATAAAAGGCTACATCTTAAATAAATTTCTGTTATTTTGAATAAATGAAACGATTTGGATTGTGATTACGTTTTCACACAGCCAAATTTTGTTACAATTTACTTAACCAAAGTCAGTCGTTCTGACTTTTCACATCTCTCATAATTGTTCAACCGTTTTCGTTCGCCGAACCATCCCCCGCCAAACAAGTTCAACTCAACTTTGATTGCACTAGTTTGTCGATATTCCCGAATGCACCGACAATTGCTTTTCTTTTTTTTTTGCTCTTTGACGACAACAAACCCCAGAACAACTTGCCACCGCCAGTTCAGTTCAGTGTTGCCAGCTTTGTCCCAACTATTTCCAACCATCGACTTGTGGTCAGGAAGGAGGAGGGTCGTATAAAAATTGTCGTCTCAGCCGTAATGAACTTCCTTGTCCCAGATTTTTCCACAGTCCACCACAGCCACTACTTGGCGGGGGAAAAAAACTTTTACAACTTTTATATTATGTGCTTGAATGGGGCGGTATGTTTTCAAAAGGTCGAAATGTCAAAAAAGAAAAAAAAAAAACAAAAATCTTTTACCACATTAATACAATGTTTAATTTAAAATTATTAAAAATAAAACTTTTTCAAAAATATGTACATTTTAAAAAAAACAGACGGGATTGTCATACCGTAGCAACCGACGCGGACTTCCGGTTCTTCCCCGGGTTGCATGCAGCCATGGCCAACTTGGCCGACGAATGGGACGCGAAGCGTCCTGGCGACGACAACTGTGTTGTGTAGGTATGGTGAATGTAATGTAAAAAATATGAAATTATTTTTTCCTGCAATTTGGCCGTTGTCGTTTGCATGAAGCGCGCGCGTTGGGGTGCATCAAAAGTTTTCCACTGCACGTTTATGCAAAGTTGCGGAGAAGTTAGTTTTGACACTCTGCATAAAAAGAGAGTTAATATTATTTCAGAAGAGTGGCAGTCTCTTTTAAGGTGCTGTCATTTGTTATATGGTATTTTTTGACATTTAGCTTTTTTATAGAAGACGCCATTATGGCACCTTAGTACACGTTAAACCAGTTTGAAGGTTGCCAGTTTTCTCTTTACAACTTCCGACAGTGCATGCAACATTTCACTCCTCCTAAATTTTCCAGAGATCATTCCGCGAACTCGCAAGCGCAAAAAAACGTATACTTTTTTAAGCTTCAAGCGAAATTTTATTGCTTGCTTTCGGATGTTTATGTTGTTGCTGGCAAGAGTGATGGTTTTCGTTATTCAAGCTGTCTATCTGAAGCAGTCTTTTTTGCGCTGCAAAATTTCAACACGCGGATGAAAAGCTCCGACGCTGCTGAATGGTCCTTGGAAATGTGTGGACTTTGTATATTTATGCATTTACACACACAGTCAGTGTGAGGGGTGGAATCACTACGTCTTTTTACGATGATGCAGCTTCGCGGCATAATGTGCTGTTAGAGAGCTCGTGCACTTAAAGCATGTGTATCCAGTGAAAGTGGAATTTATTTTGCAAGCAGTGATGCCAGTTTCTGAAGCAAACGCGATTATAGTACATCAAATGTCAAAATTCGATTTTTATAGCACCCTAGAAGCTGTTTGAAAAACATATTAATTTTAGAGCAAAAGCAATTATGGCAACTCTGTCACCTCTCGAGTGGCATCATTTGAATATTTCTATTTAGCATTCTTGAAAAGGAAAATTCCTCCTCGTTCGTTTCTTCCTACAAAATGTTTACCCAAAGAGTTAACCCACCCCGCTTGGGCATAAAACCCCCCTCCCCCCATTTCGTCGGAGGATGTGGATGTGAAAATGAATGTTTTGTAAATGATTTTCCAAGTGCTTTCCCTCGGAACGACCGGGCAGGCAAAAGAGCCAATAGAAGTGCTCCAGCACTCTTTGCACGTGTACGTGAGTTGATTTTAATACCAAAAGCTCTCTCCCTATCGTTTCATATGGATTTCGTGATTGTATTTTTCGCTGTTTATGTTCTTTTTGCTCTTTTCGCAAGATTGAGTGCTGATTTATGTAAACTGCTCGAAACTTAATCAAAATAGACGGGAAATGAATTTGTAGCAGCTGCACGTGCTGAAATCGTGCACAATTTGAAAGCGATTTTGAGTGATTTGACGGGAGGTTAAGAGAGTGAACTTTTGACGTGGAGCCATAATGGCGGATGCCATAAAATGTAATGCACGGTGAATTACTCTGAATGTTTTGAAATCAAATTTACTCGAAAAAGAGTATTGAGGAAAAAATGCACAATTCATGCTCAAATTTTATTTTAAAATAGGAGAAATTTGCACAGAAATCATCCTGTTTTAAATTTCAAGACAAACATTTGAAAATGGCCTAATATTTCATATTAGTTTATTTTCAAATGGGATATTTAGGTGAAAAATAAAAAATTTCCTGTTTCCTGTTTTTTGAGACAGTTGTCAATTTTTTTATTTTTTTATTCTGAATAAATATGTTTGAAAACAATATTTCAAACTTAGACGACCTGGGCACAATTGAATAAAAACCAATAAAAATCAAACTTTTAATGGAATTTAAACTTAAGCTGAATTTACCTCTTACAATTTATTAAATCTTTTTTTTTTCATTTAAAAATAAAGTGATTTTTTTCGATTGATTTTTAATAGTTTTTTTCAAAGATATGGGAGCACTGCCAAATATTTTTTTGCCCCCTGTTAGATCATATCTGGAGCAACATTTGAAAGGGGCGGTACGACATTGCTCTTACGGCCTTTCGTCCAATTTAAACGCGTGTAATGAAAGGCCGTAAGAGCAATTTCGTACCTCCCCTTTTAAATGTTGCTCCAGATAACTCAAAATTTGTTTCTGAACATATTTAAAAAAATAAAAATGTTAGAAGTAATTTTTTAAGCAAATCGTTTTTTTTGTGTAAAAATTTGTATTTTTCGAAGTTTACCTTTTTTCAGAATCACATAACCTCAAACATCGCCAAATTTATCAGAAATTCCGTTCTAAAGATACCGACTCGACAAAATTTAGAAACCATTTGTGTTTTGACAGCGGTCAAATTTGTATGGAAACTTGTATGGAAGCATCAATGACGGGTTCTTTGGTCATAGGGAAAGCCTCTACAAAATTTATAGCAAATAAAAAATACAAAAAATATTCGTTGGTCGAAATTTTGAAGAATTGGGTATTAGGTTCAGTTTTGTGGTGAATGTCAAGTGAAATTACTCCAAATCTGACACTTGCCTCAGAACTCATTTTTGAGTAAAGTACAACTAAGGAGTTTTGCACATTTTTTTTGTTTTTTTTTTTATGTCAAGAAGAGACCAAGCAAATAATGTCAGTGAGCCATTTAGATTGTTTTGCTTGAAACACCCTCATCCAAATTTACTCATAATCTGTTTTCAAAAAAATATTTTTTTAGTTGATGATAGGAAAATGATCTTGAGGACCATACAAAAATTATAGGCTATTTTAGAAAATTTTGATTTTTGAATCATATATGATCCATCAGGCCCGAAAGGGTTAAACCAAATTTTCTCAAAAAAATAGTAACACACAAATCAAATTTAGAATACTATCACCCAGTTTTGAATTAATTGAATCGCTCAATTTTCACATTTGCTTAATAAATAAATTTTGGGTAAGTTTGGTTTTTACAAATTAAGAGTAATTTTGGACCGAATGAACAAACCATGATAAAATGGGTTTTCTCCTGAGTTTTTTCATGACAAACTGCAAAAAGAAACCAGAAAATTCCAACAGAAGTCGTCTCCATCAGTGAAACGTTGAGAAAAGCCAGAAGACAGAGCTCCATAGCAGACCATGTGACAGACGGTGAATTCTTGACTTGATGTTGGGAAGGTGGAAAAAGGATGAAAAACAAGAGCGATATTTTTTCGCGAAACATTTTTCCCCGCCCGTTCCGAAAGTTTGCGCCAAAGTTGCGAGCGCGTGTCAGAAAATGTTATGCTTCAATTTCCGCTTGGCGGGAAAAATGTGAATGCATTGGAGAGATTTTTTTTTTGGTTTAATAGAATGGAAATGTTTTCAAAGAATTTTGTTTTGATGGTTCCATATTGCTGCTCAAAATCAATCGTTGAAAAGATCACTTGAAGAAAGTCAAATTATTTTTTGTCATTAATATGTTGAGATCAGTCGAAATATCTTAAATCAAGACAAACAAATTATTGCTCTACATTTGAGAGCAAAATTTGTCATGAAAACTGGCACCACTGCTTTGTTTGAGTGCACTCTCATACAATTTTACTAAAATTTAGTTAAAATTGGAACATATGTAACAAACTCTAATTAAAATTTATGCATTCAGAGTCTACCCAAAGTTGAGTGCTTCTCGCAAAATTTCCAGTGATATATTTTTAGCAACGAAATTTTTGGACAATGTTGCCAGCAAAATGAAGTTTTTAATGGGAAACGTGAAATAATAATTTCATGTGGTGAATCTGTAAAACCAGAAAATATTTTCCGGTAAGGAAGGCTAAAACAATTCCTCAAACAATCTCACCAAAGCATTCCAACCACCACGAATTTCAAGCTCGCGCTTTTGAACATTTTCCCCCCCAAGAAACAACTTGAGAAGCTCATCTTGGCCAAGAAAATCGTGAAATTCTCCCCCTTGAGGCATTGTCTTTACAGCGGTCCCATTCTCCGACACAAAAAAATAAACAAAGAAATCCCCGAAAATTGCTTCGCACGTAAATTTTTTTACTAGCCAGTATAATTTTATTTGCTGTGCGTATTGATTTCGCAGATTAATTCAGCCGAATCGTTTCGTGACGAGGGAAATTTTCAGAGGGCTTGGGTCTCCTCCTCCTGGCTTGCAAATTGGAAACTGGATACACTCCGCAGAAATGTCCCCACTTCCCTCCCTGGAAAAGGGGCCCCTCTAGGCAGTTGAGGGGAAATTCTCAGGCAGTTTATTGATTTTTATATCATCGAGTCTCGAAGAGTCCTTGCTTAGAATGTGACGTGGGAAGAAGCTTTCGTGACTTGGCATCGTTGGCGAGGGGAACAATGATGGACGAATCTTTCCTTGGGGCACTTTTTAAGGGAGCTTATCTTTTCGGAGTTTCCCTTTTCCTCCCTAAAAGAGCCGTTGAACGAGGGAATTGTGTGTATTTTTTGTGGATGGAGGCGTTTATGAGTTCGACGAAATAACGCAAACATCATGTTCGAGATTTGGTTGGATTTGTTTTGCTGGAAAAGTGGGAGAAAAACGAAAAAGTTTATCCTCTTTGAGGGTATTACTGTGGAGGGGAACAATCCGAAGGAAAACGACTGCTGATTGAAACCACAATTGAGGTTGTGATTCCTTAAAAAGTTTAAATTGGCTTTAACTTTTTTAATTTGTTTGAAATCTTCAAAGAAAATATATTCTGACAACACTTCCATCGACAATGTGTCAAATACACTGCTATCGTGAACTAGGTAATTGAAATCACGTTTGAGTCAAATTTTGTCAAAACAAGACTTAATCAAAAATGAGTTTGACTGTCCGGCTGAAATTAAACCAAATCTGACATTTGCTTTGAACTCTGTTTTGGGTAAGAACAATTTTTTCAACAATATTTCAACTGGCGAAAACGTCAAAGTGTTGCCAAATCGCCTGAAAAATTATTACTTCAATCGTTAAAGGTACATTTCGTTACCAAATTCGGCCCACAGCTAATCACCGAAAAAGCATTTTCAAAAAGGCATTCATCACCACAACTCTTCTCCATTTCATCACTATAATCATCATCATCATCTTCGCGGTGTAAGCCCCTTCCATTATTGCGTCGTACATAACCGCAAACCTGGGCTGCAGCGGTTTTCCGACCAAAAAAAAGTTCAAGATGGTATGTCAGAGACATAACCGAAAGACATAGGACAGTACAGGGCCTTAAATTTTTATTAAGATTGCTGATGTTTTCGGATTGATAGTGAAATGTAAAACCAGATTATTTTATTTTGCTTGATTGGAAGATTGCAGAATAACTCTTTCGTGAATGTTTTGGTGGTCCTGAAAAGGACCGTTTAATTTTTGCCCTGGAATGAAGAAATGAGATTAGGCTTGATCCTGGCTGGGTCCATCAGCGGTGTTCCAAGAGGGCGGGGGGATGGTTTCCTGTTAATAAACAATTGATTATGGTTGAATGAATCATTAAATACGTTAAATATATGAATAAAGTGGGAAGGAGAAGGCGTGGCTGGAAGGGGGAGGGAAAGAAGGGAGGGGGGGGGGCGGTTGTTTGGTAGGTTTTAGTGTGTAGTACAGTATGTTTTCGGATTGATAGTGAAATGTAAAACCAGATAATTTTATTTTGCTTGGTAGAATTGTTGCAGAGTAACTCTTTCGTGAATATTTTGGTGGTCCTGAAAAGGACCGTTTAATTTTTGCCCTGGAATGAAGAAATGAGATTAGGCTTGATCCTGGCTGGGTCCATCAGCGGTGTTCCAAGAGGGCGGGGGGATGGTTTCCTGTTAATAAACAATTGATTATGGTTGAATGAATCATTAAATAAGTTCAATATATGAATAAAGCGAGAAAGAGAAGGAGTGGGTGGAAGAGGGGAAGGGGCGGTTGTTGGGTAGGTTTTAGTGTGTAGTACAATATTGTTCTGCTTCTTAAAGTAATATTTACATTTCATTTGGTTCCTGATGTAGTGATGTTAATGTTTGGGGGGAGGGGAGGGGTCAGTGTGCTTAGTTAGTGTTTACAAAAGTTTTCTGGTATACTTAAATTAATGAGTTTACAGTTCATTTGTGAGTTTGTGTTAGTGTAGGTGTAACTGTTAATTTACATTTCAATTTCTTCTTGTAAAATCCGATGATAATATCGTCGTGTCCGGCTTTGAACGTTTATGGATCAATGCAACTGAGATGGCTCGGGTTCTTCAGTTCGTAGTACAGACAGCATGGGTCTGTGGTAGGAAAAATAGCATACATACCGCGAATTGCTCGCCACATGTATGCCTCTGGTAAATGTGAGATCAAGGACCGTTCCACGATTTGTGGTCGTCTGTCTCACGTCGTTAGCTAAGGATAGTTGGAAGTGCTCGCCCATAAACTTAATGAATTCGACATTTTCTCGTTTGGAAACGTCGACATTAAAATCACCGGTTACTACCATTGGCAAACCAGTGCGGGCAGTCTGGAGCAACTTCCGTGCCAAAAACCAACCTTTCTGCTTCAGTGTGGTTCCTGGGATGATGTACACCGAGAACAGCAGTACCTCAGTGCCCATCACATCCACTGTAGCAGCGCAAACGTCACCGTATTTATCTGCCACACCGAAAAGTTCGTCTCGATCTTGACTCACCAATTCGGGAGTATACGGGACTGCCATGCTGGTTTTGGTCGTCGTCTTTCGATAAATTGCCACACCGCCAGATCTTGCGTCATCCCTTTTGGACTGGACAACACAAGTGTAGCCTTCAATCTCGACCGAGGAGTTATCATCCAACCACGTCTCGCTTAGGGCCAAGTAGTCTACACTGGTCAGTATGGAATCGATCGATATATCCTGGTGATGAGCGCTCAAGCTTTGGACGTTGATTGTCATCAGGGTGCATGCTGGTCCACTACTCGCCAACACCTCAGAAAAATCGTCTCCGATCGTTCGATAACGGTTATTCCTCAAGCGCTTGTATTCGTCCCGCAACTCACGCATCGCTGGAGAGTTGTTTGCCTTGGCGTGGTGGAACACAGGCTTTTCCTTAGACGGATCTAGGGAGGGATTGTTCGCGTATGTCAAGTAGAGTCCTTCCAGCGAAGTAACCCGTGACAAAGCAACGTACACCAGCCTTTGCTCCTGCGAGCGACTGTACTGGTAAACGACCTTGGAGAAAGTTCCACCTTGTGACTTGTGGATTGTCATGGAACAGGCACTCGCAATCGGAAATTGAATCCGCTTGCATTTGATCGTACCTCCAAGAGCGATGTTCACGTGCTGCTTCGTGATGGGGGTCCAATCCTGCTGCAGGAGATGGGGTCGGGCGTTAACGACTGCCTGCGCCTTAGATCTTGCAATGGTTCCGATTTTCTCCGTATCGAATTGCAACCAGAGTCTGTAGATCACTTCTTCGCCGGCGTCGTTTTCCCGCATCTCCACATACTTCAGCTCGCCGATTGCTCCGTTTACCAGATTATCATCGCCATCGATGTTGGTAGTGATCATGTAGGGCTTTCCAATGCAAAAACGAACCATATATGGCAGCCCACTCGTTTGGGCTGTGCTCATTTTATGTAATTTCGTTCGTGCACTGGTTGCCTGAGCGGATGTGCTGTGACCTGTGATCATATCGTCGGCAAGACAGTCCAGACCCTCGAGCCCACTCAACGCTTCTCTGTTGAATCGATCGACATCAACGTTTTGATGGAACAGCCAAACGGCGTTGGGAGCATCCCGTTGGCAGTCCTCCACTGACTTGAACCGACTCTCGATCAGCGTCTTCTGTTCATCCGTCAGTTTCTTGCCTTCCCCAATCGCGGTGAGGATGGTGGAGAACACCACATCGGTCTGACGCATGACCTGATCCAACTCGTACAGTCGGATGTAATCCCACAGCCAAGATCCACCAATCGAATTTCTCGGAGCCTTATAGATTGGTAAAGCATTGACTGGATTCAGCTGATGTAAATCTCCGGTAAACGTAACGTTCTGGTTAGCGAATGGGTGAAGGTGGTCCAAATGAATATCCTGCAAACGTATGTGCATTGTTCTGAAGTTACCTGCGCTAAGCATACTAACTTCATCTACAATGTGGAGCTTCACGTTCCGGAATTCATTTCGGTACGTCTGCAGCCATTCAGGGCTAAGCTTTGAGTCACTCTGGCGCGATATTGCAATGCGGTAGGCACGATGGACCGTAACACCGTCAATGTTAACGGCGGCTTTGCCTGTCGACGCACATGCAATATACGCGTTGTTGCGAGAGTTGTGACCTTGGCTGTACCGGTTATAGGTTTCCATCATCAGACGCAGTGTGAACGTTTTACCACTACCCGCTGGTCCAGTCAGGAAGATCTGCATCGCTGGAATTTCAGGATCAAAGCTCGTCAGTCGATGGATGATGTGAAGGATCAACATGCGCTGCTTCTCGTTAGCCTGCCGCATCCAGGCACAGTAGTCAGCTTTTAGCATGACATTCGAACGTTGTTTCACAATCGCTCGCAGTGCAGAAGTCGGCAGGTTTTCGATGTCATCGTTGTTTGGCTGCATGTCGATGCTCCTCACGTACTCGTTGTGCTTCTCCGTGGCGGCTCTCTCTTGCTCGCCATCGCCTTCCTGTGCGATTATTCGGAGGTATTCCTCAACGGTCTGCTCCAAATTCAACTCACAATCGTATTCCTTACGTTTCGCGATGAGCTCTGTCTCATGCGAATCGTACAATTGGAGGAATTTGTTCTGGTCCAGCAGGTCGACTCGTTCATTCCGGAACGGCAAAAACAGCAGCACTGCCTCTCGCTTGTACTCGACCATTTCGCTCATCGGGTATCCTCGCCATCGCAGGATTTTGGCAGTGCCTCGCAGCTTGTAGCTGTTTTTGGTGCTTTTCATCGGTGCATACCATGCGACGAAATCAGCCAGGCACACATCCTCCAATCCATCGCGGTCCTCATACTTCTGGACGATGTTTCTGGTCCACACGTCCGTTGAGTCGTCGTCGAGTCCCTCGTTGTCCATCTGCTGGTGTCGCTTCCGGCATCGGGTTCTCTCATTTGGCCACATTGTCGGCACAAATTCGATTTTCCGGCTTGCTTCGGACATTGGTAACCGGAGCAAGATCCACGCTGCTTCCTGTGAGCACATCTCAACACTGTTGAGTACTCTCACGCCCAACTTCTTCAGCAAGCCTTGATAGTCGTAGTCGGGATACTGCTCCTGCAGCTCGAGAAGCTCTCGGTGAAACGCGCTGATGCCTCGATTTGTCTTGTTGACGTAATCAACCAAATAAGATGCGCACGAGTACTCGTCCATGATGAACTGCAGATCACTGTTGGAGCGAAGTACACCGCCAATCCAAACGTTGAATGGATTCATGTAGAGCTGATTCATCGGACGCTTGAAGAAGAACGCTGGTCGCTGTAGCCATGCACGAATCACTTCGAGGTAGTATTCCTCGGTACACTCACAATCGGCCAGAAAGTCTTCGAGAGTTTCGAAAGTCTTCGTTTCCAGAATCTCACGAAACTCGAGAGCACGTTTCTTCAGTGCAGAACGACGACTGTCATCAGCCGGAAGGGGCACCAATACCCGATCCTCGTTCATCGGCCAGTACGGAATGTTGAAACGACAACGTTTATCGTTGTGTTTGTAACACGTACGTGTGTGAGCGTGCTCTTGCTTCTTGCCAAGCAGTGGTCCCAACCAACGGAAGGCATCGATGGAGCAGAGAGTGTTGATCATTTCAATGGTGGCGGGCATGTCCTCGGAAACGTCCTCACGAGGATCGTTTGCACACCAGAGCATGATGTGGGCATGCGCGCTACCACGTTGTTGAAACTCGATCCGCTTGAAGTAATCCACAACGTAGTATTTACCAAATGGACTGAACCGTTTGGACTTCAAGATGCGCATTATGACGTCAACAAGCTTGTCGATGTATGCAACACACGTCACAGGATCTTCAACGACCAACTTTGCCTTTTGAAACGCGCTTAACTCCGACAGCGGGTCGGCCAATTCAAGGTCATCGTAGTCACTGGACAATTTGTGCAGCACCTTCAACAGTTCTTCCCATTGAGTTTCACTGGCGCTCAAGGTGAGAAACATTGTTGGTTTACCCAACTGTCGAATCATGGCGAAGAGGTCCTGTTTGCGTCCTTGCCAGTACTGCACAGAGTTCGGTATCCCTTTGAAGAAAGCCAAGCCAATCTCCATCATATTCCTCTGGAACTCTGGATCGCTGAGCTGGGCACGTGTGACGTTATCTGTTCCCACAGATTTGAAGTGGCATTTGAGCCCTTCAATCATACGGCAGTATAACACCTTCATGGCCATGGCCAGAATGTGATCTGGACGAGCACCCCGCCTGTCAGCTCGCCTAGCTTCACTGCTCGCCTTGTTGAACACAGTAGCTTGTACGCCTTGCTTGATCGTTGTCGGGAACCCATAGTATATGTCGGGATTACTCAACTCCTCGGCATTCTCATCGTACAAAATACTCGAGGGCATTCGGTTCATGGTAGGGCAAAGCTCCAGGTACATGTCTTCGTTCCACATCGCAGTTTGTTGCATGCTAGCCAACAGCTCGGCTTCATCATCGATGATATCCAGTGGCATTGCTTCTTCCGCCCGCGAGGGACCCTCCTGTGGATCTGCTCCGAACGCATTCAATCGTTCTTCGTCAAAAGTAATGCCCTCACGTTTATACAACGGAGTAGTTACGAGATACTTGAGCCAAGCATAAACAGTCCCCTTGCAAACCCACCCCGAGTAATGGCTCGATTTGTGTGCAGTGTGCTTCTTGAAGCTCACATTAATCGCACAGTCATTATCAAGATCGCGAGGAAGAACCCGAACCATCTCCTCAACGTCTACCGGCACATTGATCACCTGCCCAATGATACCATAGTTGCCCAAAGCATGACACAGACGACGAATCACCAGAAAGATGAAACGGGGAGAAATTAGCCGCTTGCTGATCATATCCAGTTTGGGAAGACCCGGTGGTATCGGCGGGTAAACAAATCCGTTGCTTTTGGACAGGGTTGGGACCTTTCCACGATTCAAGCTGCTGTTGCAGGTTTGGCACACCATGAAACCTTCGGTTGAATCAAAGTCGCCGGCTTGTACCAGTACATTTCCTCCAGCTTCAGTGATGGGCTTCAAGTCGTTCTTGAACCAAAGTCTGTCGCAAACGCTGCACACAGCACCAAACGAGTTCTCAACGAAAAGCTTACGGAACTCAAGAGTGGCCCTGTCGTAGTTCGGTTTGCTTGCATTGCGAGGACCTGGCTCTGTGAAACACGATAGAGTTGACCCAAACCTCGAAAACTTCGCATAAATTTAAAGACCTACCCTGGCTTGCCCCATCTGAAATGCTATCCGACTGACTTGGTGCAGAATTTGATGGCATTTCTAAAAAGTTATTTTGCATGTTTAGTAAATTTTTCACAATAACACAATGTGTTTAACGTCTCACCTTCTTCATCAATCTGCACCACCGGATCATGGAGGCTTATTGCGTCTGCCTCCATGGGCGGAGAAATCCCTAAAAAGTTGCATATACATATATTACTGTGAGAATTTAAAATTTAAATGAAAAATCGCATAAACTTTGCATTATTCATTATAATTGCACTCTCAGAATTCCCCCTAAAAGGTGCTAAAATCTGTTCACAAAATTGGTATGCCTCTCAAGTTGTCGGTTCGTACTACACTAAAACTAAAACCCCCATTTGCGTTATTTTATTTGGGGACATAAACGAGGAGAATGCGCACATTGAAAGCGTTATTTTGTAGTTTAAGTTTGGAGGTTTCTTGTTTTTGAGCTCTGCCACAAATGGTTTTGAGTTTAAATCAGGGTTCGTTAAACTAGGGATCATTTACCGGGGCAGCGTAAAACGGAACTCTAGTGTATTTGATTTTTTTCCCTTTGCTGAAAACTTAAGTTTCAATTTTAAGAATGAACGCAAATGCTTGTAAATTCATTCGTTAAATTTCGTTGATATATAATAACCCCAAAAATTATAAGCTAATATTAAACGCAAGCCAACTGGTTCTAACTTCATCAAACATTGATCACGTCAGAACTTACCGTGCACGGGATTTTCCGCTACCAAATTGTCCGCGAGTCTCCGTCCACCACGCCGTCGCCTTCCAGCAACGAAACAATCATCCGTGGTCTCGCCTCCTTGGTCGCTCCGACCGAACGTGTTTTGTCCAGTCCGCTTCCTCCTCTCCCGGAGCCGTCTCATACGTTCGGCAGATGTGCTGCCGGACGCATTTGACCCGCCCGGGTCGCCTCCCTCTCGTCCCTGCCTCCTCCGCTTTCCGATGTTAGACACCGACGGTCCAGCACCAGAACCATCCTCCCCGTGCTCTCCACCTCCTTTAGCAGCTCGCTTCCGCCCCATGCGCTCAGCGTTGTCCACTGGCACCGCGGCAGGCTCATCCGCCAGCTGCCTCTCCTCCTCTCTCTGCTCTCTCTTCCGCTTCCGAAAAGCCGCATCGTACACCTTCTTCAAATGCCTCGACATCTTGCCGAGCCAACGTTCAGTAGGGTTTGGAAGCGCAAAATGATTTGCGATTAGGTACTTGAATCTTACATCCCAAGAGGGGAAGGCCAATGCTTCGAACCCAATTAGCGTGTAGCATCAAATTTTGTTTACAAAATCTTCAGGGATGCCATTTTGTTATTCAGAACTGTCTGTCTGGACAGGCTTCGTATAAAAGTCTGTGCACAAGTCGAACATTCAAAATCAAGCTGAAAATCATACCAAAAACGTTTGCAATTATTCTGGCACTATACAATTAGTTAATATTAATATTTGCATTTGAAAAAATCATACAATAGAAACATTAAAATGTTAATGCACCAAAAAAAAATCTGGCGCAACCTTTAAATGTCTGTAAACTATATACAAATCTGTGCATTTGGCATCCCTGCCTTCTGGCACATCATGAGCTGTTTCGAGCTGTCAAACCCAAAATTTGTTTACATTTTCTCCTGCACGACCGTAGGGTGGCGGCAGAGGTCGAGGGGAGGAGGAAGTTTTCGTTCGCAGTTTTTTCGGAGGAGCTGCTGCTGCTGAGCCGCCGTGGAGTATCAACCCGGTTACGGTGATAAACATGCCAGAGTACGTGACGAGTCGGATGGCGTGGATTATCCGGAACCGGCAGCATCAGGTTATCCGAAGCCAGGTTGGTCAAAATAGTTTGTGTAACCGCAGTTCTCGGCGCAACTGATCAATCTGTGCTCGTTGGACCTCGCTCCGAAGAAAACCGCCACCAGCAGGTTCGGTCTGGACTGGGCTGAAACCGCGCCTACGCCACAAGGATGCAACCGTACCTCCCCATCATCTGTGACGAGAACTAAATCTACCCGCTGGCGCTGTTCCTGTCGAACGGCAGGTCAAGGGCTAAGGCTACGATCTGTCACACGACTTCCCAAGCCTTTTCACGGACAGCTCGCTCATCATCCAGAAGCAAACGACCTCGCTGGACATGTTTGTAAGTTTCTTCAAAATAACAAATCTTGAAACAATCGGCTTATTCTTCTCTTGGGTTTTTAGGATCGGGTCGCCGTCCTGCGAGTGGTTCGAGGTGCTAGTTTGATCTGGCTGGTGGAATAGTGATGACCAACGACGGAAATGAAATTCTGCGGGAGATTACGGTCGAACATCCGGCAGCGCAAATTATGCTTTAAATTGCCCGCACCCAGGACAAGGAGGAGGAGGGTGATGTTGTTAGCCGGAGAGATGTTAATCACGGCGGAGCAACTCCAACAGCTGCTGATTGATCCGACCTCAGGGACTACCAGTGGAAGCGTTGAAGGATATGATCAAGCTGTTGCAGGAGAACGCTAGCGTTCCGTTGAACAAGGCCAAGCTGGTTGAGGTGGTCAAATTTAGCATTGGAACTGCAGAAATTTTATTTTCTGCTCTTATTATATTTATTTTGGTTATTCTGTGAATAAAACTGATAATTTTATTTCTGGAAAAAATACATCGATAGTTTTTATGATCTGAAAATCTGCACTATCGAAACGTGAAAACTAATCTGAACGTGGCCTTCATCAGGCTGTTCTCGGGGATAGGCTCTGGTGACGAAGAACGGCTCGTGTCCCTAAAGTTCTGAAAGACAGCGGCTGTTAAACCTGTCTACCTTCCGGAGGAAGAACAGATCATGCCGCTGGCTACCACATCGACATCATCGCGGAGTACATCCGGCCGGAGGACGTGGCCCGGGTTGCGCTCATCTAATCGTCCGGTTTAATCGCCTGAAAGAGCAGCAATCCTTGATGTTGTTATCGGCCAGGGACATGGTCAGCCGATCGATTCCCTGGGCGTTACAGATTTCTCGTCCACCAGCTGAGCTTTGTCATCGCCGGCTGCTTTGTCGAACCGAATCGTCGTTAGACATCGTCGACAAGTTTGCCCAAGAATCGGGCGATTGCCGTAGAGGTCGCTCAGGTGTGAGCTTGTCCTGGGCTGGAAACATGACCTTAAGGATCTTTTCCAGGGCGCTGATCACGGGAACGCGCTTGAAGGGGGGCATGAAGTTGAATTCCTTTGCGCAGAATAAATCGATGGCTTGTTGCGGGAATCTTACAGGGCACCTCGACTGCACCGTGGCTGTGTTCCCCGCGGATTGTCTAATCATATTCGGGCAAGCCGCTGTTAGTTTCTTGGGAGCCTCTTGTTCTACCGGTAAATTCCGTAAGGTCCGCTTCCGGGTGGGCGAGGGGGCGTGTAAAGAGGCACTTTCGCGTGACTTCCACTGGCCACAAGTGTCGACGTTTACTTCTCGACGAATTTTCCACGGAATGGATGAGAGGGTTGCGTTGTTAATGGTCTCGGGGTTGGTTGAATTTTGTTCGAGTTCGAGACCATTTTAGGTACATCAATCAAACGTCCGCGGAAGGGAAGCTCGACGCATCGAACCAAATCAGCGTGTACCATCAAACGGGAGAAGGAAAGGAGGGGGAATGTAGAGAGAGCGTGTGTGTGTGCAATCTGGCGCAAGAGTGGCCAAGCCAAACTAAAAATCGATGATGGCAAAAAAATTATGCTTTTCCGGGTCGAATTCCAATGTTTCACTCTTCGTGATGAATTTGTGGCCCTGAAAAGGGCCATTTTTTTGCAGATCTGGTTGTTTAAATTTCACCGGGTAGCTCAACGTGGCGCACGAAACAAAACAACAAATTTCAAGGCCGCGACGTGTGCACATAAACACACACTCCGTCGCGGCCCTCCAGATCGAAGTTTGCTCGTGGCCACGTCAATTTTACCCGGCAAACACGGGCAATCCGGCAGATGTGGTCCTGGTCCTGATCAGCTCTCAACTCGGGAAGAGTTTTCCTTCGGTTTTCGCGTTGTTCTTCCGCTCTCCCTGCTGCTGCGCGCTGTTCCTGCTGGTAGCTGTTTTCTCGTCTGAGGTTTTGAAAATTATGAGCCGACCGGGCCGACCTTACTTGTTAGGCAGCTCAGTGGCAACTAAGTGGAGTGGAGAGGGTAGCACGTAGTTTTATACTTCTACTTCGCCTCTACTTCCCCTCTTTTCACGATCGTCGACGACCACCGCTGCTGCGGTGATTTTCCCCTCAAAATCGTTCGTGTTGTTTGCAAATTCTAAGCATTTTAAAAATTCAATTGTTTGAATAGTTATACTATCGCGGCAATTCGGAAAATTTTATAGAAAATTGCTGAATGTTTTCCGAATCGAAAGGTCCAAAAATTATGTAATTTCAATGTGTCTGGATGAAGATATTATCGTTTGAAATAACGTTCGCCAAATGTGACGCTTGGGATCGAAATTTTGAACTGGCCCCCCAGTATAGTAAGTAAAGACATAGTCCTATGTCAAAAAACCTTATAACGAATGAAATAACGACCTCCGGACCGTGGACTTTCTTCGCAAAAGTTTCCGTCGATCCACGATGGCAAATTTGCAACAAGATAGCATCGCCATTCGGCTTCGTCCAGTTTTGCAATCTGCAATTTAAATTTTTGGCGTTAGCCTCGAGACCGTCATCCTTTTCGGCGTTTCCTTCTCACATGTGCTTTTTTTGGGGGGTAAAAGTTGGAATTTTGAAACAGTGACTACTAAATTTCCGAAAACGACAACCTAAGTCAATATTTGATACCTTTACCCTACTCACCCATGGTCTCATACACATTCCAAAGGCGCACGAAAACACACTATGAATTACTGCAGATGGGGTTTTCGGGCAGCACAAGAGGATTCGGAAAAAAATGTTTCAAGAAGCAAGAAAAAACGATGATCCCATCAGCCCCGAAATTACGTTCGCCCTTCGGTCCCTGGTGGTATTAATAAAAGGGCTGGGGCTCCTTCAAACAGGATCCTGAAAAATTGACCACGCGAAATTGGGAATACGGATCCCTGGTGTTTTGGGAGTGTAGAAACAGAACCCAAGATTGGATCAGATATGGAGTTGAAGATTTGGAAATTTAGACAACCATTTCCATTTTGTAAATTTCCTATGAATTTCAAATAAAATCATGAAAATGATAAAAAAAGTTTTATTTAAAAATGTGGAGAATTAAGATAAATTGATAAGTTTAATTAACAGTGTACGAAAACGTCAAATGGCAGTGCTGCTAAAAATAATACAAAAGCTCAAACTTGATATTAAGTTGTGTTTTAAAATTGCATCAACACATTTATTTATAACTAAAGATTTTGAAGTGTGTTCGAACATCATAAGAATTGAGTAACTTTTGTTAACAGTGTACGAAAGTGTCAGAGAAAAGTGTTGCTAAACAAACTTTTTATAACAAAACTAAAATAAAAATGCAGCGAGCAAAATTTAAAATTCTTTTTCGGAGATGAAAAATTTCATTCAATATTTGAACACAGTTTATTTTCAATTTACAAGAAAATCTTTTAAAAAGAATGGAAAAAAGGAAGCTCAAACGCCACTTGGGAAGTGAATAGTTTAAAATCGATCTCAACGCACACACAAAAAAAACGCTTTCCCCTTGAAATTCTCGCACAGAAGATTGATTCTTGAATGAATGCCTTCCCTCACACAGGAAAACGGAAGAAGAAAAAACTTTCATCGCAAGAAACGATCAATCTTCTCGGACTGGGGTCGGAACAACGGGGCCGTCCCCAAATGATAACATTTATGCTGAAATCTATCCCCTACTGCTTGTAAAGGGGGATTAATGCGGTAATAATCGGATTTTTTCCGATCCGGACGATAAACGTCCCATGACGGGACAGTTTGTGATTTTGGGATGGTGATAAATTGTGAGACAATGTTGTGATTTAGTTTGGATTTTTTTATTCTTTACTATTTAAATAAAGAAGAATTGAAAAATCCTTGGTAAATTTGAAGAAATTCGACAGACTTCAAAGAAAGGGGCCAATTTTCAGTTTTAAATGTAGATTTTTAAAAACGTTACTATTTGTTTTGATAAATAAAAATAAAATGAGCAATCCAAATTTAACGTGTTGTTGACAGATGCTTCATAAGAAGTGTCTAATTGTTTTAGCTTTCAAAAGTTATCATATGTTCGATAACTCATTTAAAGCAAATGTTCGTGTATTTGATAAATGCTTTTAAGGAGTGTTGACAATTCTTTTTCACTTTCAGAAAAGAATTTGAAAATGTTACCATATTTGGTAAGTAAAATAAGTAATTAATCCCGATTTAACCTATAGCTGAAAAGTATTTCGAAGGAAAGTTTAATTTTTTGTAAGTTACAAAAAAACAAGAAAGCTCTATTTAAATTTCACGTGTATTTGACAGGTCACACTCAATTCAATTCGAATTCTGAAATGGAATTTGATTCGAATCGTATACGAATTCCGTTTCAAACGCAACAACAGGTGTAAACACGGAATTAGAATTAAACTGACTAGGATTTTTCATAAGAAGTGTTGCCAATTTTGTTCCGCATTTGAAGAAATGCCTTATTTGAAACAAAGAGAACGTTTAAGCAAGCAAAATTAATTGGGTATTCGACAGATACTTCATAAGAAGTGATGGTGAACATTCATTTTCAATTTTTGTTTAATTCAAAGCCACATCTTATCCTGAAAACCACCCAAAAAAAAAAACGCACGCTAAAACAAAGACGAGCCAAAAAAAAGTAATAAATTCTAATCCGACTTTCCGCAATCCTTCTGTTGATTTTCTTGTCCTTCATGACTTCCCACGGCAGGATCAGTGTCATAACGGGGACATTTCCAGCACCGCCTACTAGGGTGGAAGTGTTGCCAGCGTAACAGCGCAAAAAAAACAAGCAAAAAAGGACGAGCTGAGTGACAATCTCATTAACAACTTCGCCAACACAATCCTACCGACGGGATTGTCAAGGACTACTGCGATGGGGTTTTTTTTTTTTGGGTTATGTTTAAAGTGCCCTTAGCCAAATGAGGGTCCGCCCCGGTACGCAATTAAAAGATAATGTTTCGGCTATGGTTCGGACCGAACTCGGATCCCGTGACAAGTTAATCATTTCGGACCGTGGATGCTTAAATTAATCAGGGAAAATATTTCCCAAATTGAATGAAACTGATATGTTTCGCACAAACGTTAAATTCAAAGAAATTCCTTTGTCCAGCCAGGATAATTCCAAATGTGGCCATCAATTCCAGAGTTGATGCATTATTTGCACTGAATGCCCATTTCGAGTCCCTTTACAGCGCCAGATAAGCCATTACGACGTCGATTGCGTGTTGTATTGTCCGGTTGTAATCCGTTGTCTGTGGTTTTCATGGATTTCTCCGCACCCTTCCAACCTGGCTGCCTGCGAATAATCCTTTATGACGGGCTGTGGTGGCAGACAATTCAGCAATCGAAGGGTGGTTTGCGGCGTAAATTCGAACAGAAGTGGAGTTGGAGAGAATTATTTGTTTTTGAAGCTGATTAACAGATGATTTATCGTGGGAAAAATAGCAAATATGGCAAATGAGCAGTTATTAATTACCGTGCAAAAAACAACGTCAACAGCTTTTGCAAATATTTACAGTTGACATTTAGAGATTTAATATAACACAATTTCAAAAAATAATGGAGTTATTTGCGTGCGCATGTATTGCGTGTACGTACACGAAAAAAAGTGAGGTTAAATTTGGTCTGGCCAGCAAAATTAAATGGTGCACTAGTGTGCGTACGCGAAACGTCATAAAATTTTGCTGTCTTGATGAGCGTCACTCTTGGGTGTTTTTTCTTTAGCGTGTATAAATTGCCATCTGTCAAATAACAGTGTTGCCAAATATACTAATTTGACGAAATCTGTAAGAGTTTAAAAATCGCTTAAATAAGTAGGGTGAGTGATGAAAACAAATGCATTCTAACCATCCAAACTGTAACAATTCTCCAAATTCCCACGCAACATTTCAATACAAAATATACGCAACAAAACCCACTTTCCGGCAAACATCGTTTTCCCCAAACTAAACAATTCATTCGATTCCGAAATTTACGTGAAAACCTGCAGCTCGGTCCGTCCATCCCCAGCAGCAAAAGATCAAACTTTGGTCCGGCCAGCATGGATGGTGTCCTTTTCCCAGCATATCCATCCCTGGGAGAATCGGTTGTTGTTGTTTGTGAGGGTTTTGTGGGACCCGAAATTCGAGGCGGGGGGGGGACCAGGTTTTATGTAAATGTGCGCAACAACAGCCCCAGATGGTGCTGTTCTCCACCAGTGGAGGTAGTTTTAGAGTGGAACCGCTTGTTCTTTTTGCGGGAATTGAGCATGTTTCGGTTTAGTACACAGTTGGGTCATAGAATGTTAGAAAAGAAATTTACAAAAAAAAACATAAATTTAACCAATAATTTGCACTGTTTCTTAGTTTCGTGTAACTGTCAATTTTAATAAAGGTGTCATTGAAGTTCGAGAAATATTGTTTTTTGCTTGTTTTTGAGCAAAGCTCTGAGTTCTGTTAATATTCAAAATCAAATGTCCCGCAATGGAATACCACCTTAAACATTTAAAATATTTTTAAATCGTGAACGTATAATTTTGACAGTTTGTTTTCTGATTGTCTGTGAGAATAGTGTGGACATAATGTTGCACAACTTTGAATTCACGTGCACGTGTTCAGATAGTTGCTCGATTTACGAGCTGAACTAGGACGTGGTTCTGCTGACAAAGTTAGTTTAATTGAGAAGATGTGACAAATGAAGTCAAACTGAAACTAAATTGGGAGAATTTAGTTCAAACTACATAAGCCAATTTATTTTAAATGGAATACATCATCAAAATGAATCCAAATATCTGCCGATTCCTAATCAAACAGCATCAAAAGTAATTTGATTTTACGATAGTATTTGCATTCCACCTACCACCGGAATTTACACTCCAATTGCAGCGTTAGCACGCGCTTTTTTGTTAGGGGCGTTGCTAATTGGAATCAACTTCCTGTCGTTATTAAAAATATTCGTTCTCCAATCGAGTTTCGAAAAGAATGCATAAATTGGTTGGGCATGAGAAATTAACAAGCGCTGATAGTGATTAAGTTTGGCAAAGCCATATAATAATAAGAAGTACTACACACTCTTGAATTCTGATTGTAGTAATTGAAAAGGAGCAGTCCTTACTCTACATGTATTAATAAAGAATTGAATTGAATTGGATTGCGGAATGGCATCAATTATTCGTGTGGTCGTAGGTTGATGGTTCGATTGAAATTAATTAATTAACAGTTCGATGCGACCACTGGAAATGCCGCGGGAATTTCAAGTGAAATTGATGAGATTGAGTGGCGAATTTAAAAATAAAAATAATCAATTCAATTTTTAAATCGTTCAGAAGAAAAATTAAATAAATTGGCAACACTTTCCAAACCCAAGACAAAACGTCATCTTACACGTCCAATGCAAAGCACTCCCTTTAAAACCTGAAAGTGGCCCTCTGGAAACCATTACTTGGCCACCGATCGGTGGCAAGAGCATCCCTGGCCAGAACTTTCTCAACGTCAAGGTTTACTCAGTCTTATGGGGAAAGTGTTCCTTAATGTATACAAAAAAAAGATACACTCTGAAAAAACACTACCCAAGTAGCGCAGAGAGGGGCGGAAAAGAAACAACTCGTCGCAGTCGGTTGATTATTTATTCAAAACTTTACCGTTTCGCACCAGAGCGCGCAAGAAAGCACAACTTTTTCCTTGTCAGAGCCAGTCAGAACGGAGGGAAGAGTGTTTTCTTTAAGACACTCATACTCGGGAATCACAGAAAAACAGATGTGATCTAATCGTCAACAAAATTGATTAATTTGAATCAAAATCCAAACGAATCCTGCAACGTCATTGAAAATCACTCAGTTTCCGTCAGAAGCGGATCTTCTCAAAAAATATTGTTTGTTTAGTTTTGAGATTAAACGTCAGAACTGAGTATTTGTAAAATTAGGAGTAAAATTTACCCAAATCTGACGTTTGGCCTCAACACTCATTCCTGTGTACGCGCACGTTAAAAATCACTCAGTTTTCGTCAAAACCGAACCTTCTCAGAAATGAGTAAAGGAGGCAACTGCCAGATTTGAGTGAATTTCACTCAGAATTCCACGAAAACTGAGTGATATTCACCCAGATCTGAGTGAAATTTACACAAATTTGACAGATGTCCCCTTTACTCATTTCTGAGTAGGTTCGGTTTTGACGAAAACTGAGTGATTATAAACGTGCGTGTAGGTTATCTTCTAACGGAAACTGAGTGATGTTGAATGTGCGTGTAGTTTAGTTTGACATTTCGAAACACTCAATTGCATTCACTCAAATTTGAGTTAAAATTACCCGTTTGCATTATTTTTCGAAATTTTAAGTCTGTTTTCTATGTATCCAGCTGGGCCAAACTTTTCCGATCTGGGCTAATCAGGCAGACTCCTTCCTCATCGTCGCCTTTGCTCTGTCTTTGGCACGTGCAAAACTTTGATTAAAACGGTCGATATTAATAATTGATCGGACTTGGTGCAGTGATTCGTCGTCGCTCTTCCGTGCCTTTGACCTTGGGGTAAAAGTTTTCTGGCACCGTGGTGGCAGCTCCCATGCTGACAGGGACATCCGTTACACTGCTCCAGTTAACGAAAAGATTTTGTTTTTCACAAGAACGAAACTTTTGAAAGCGTGCCAGCCGAGAGTAAAGGTCACGTTTTGCTTGAACTGAGCTGCCGAAAAGGATTTTGTTTCATATACATAAGGAATGAGGTTGTAAATGGAAACGTTACAGAACGTTTAAATCCGTTGCAATTTAACCTAAACATGGATTGTTGTTAGTAGCGTGCACTGTTTTGAGCTGTCAAATGATTTTGTGACTGACAGGAGGCAGCTTTACACTCACAATCACAATAAAATTGTGTCAAAACCAGACTTGCTCAGAAATGAATTTGGATAGAATTTTACCCAAAT